>NC_085050.1:73774588-74074888 GCF_963662255.1 Cinclus cinclus | reverse complement strand
TCAGCAGCAGCCACAGGTACTCAGCAGCATGATGAAGTGCCACTGCCATCATTAGCGACATGACAGACTGCCCTCCATTAATGCACCTGATGGTCAGGCCTGCCCTTTGCTCCAGTCCTTCCACCTCTCAAGTGGGCTCCTGATCCCTGCACTCCAGCAGGCACAGTCCATAAATCACACTGCCAGCAGCTCCTCCTCAAAGGGAGTGAATCCCATGCTCAACTTCCCTTTGGAAGAGATGCTCAGGAATTATTTTGGGAGATAGTTGCAAAATGCCTATGTGACTTAGGCAGTCGGTGAGAGGTGTATTTTCAATTCACAAAAAGCTTTTGCACATGTCACCGTGGATATATACGGCTAATTAACAGTGTATTGGAAAGCCACAGGAACACATCATTCCCAAAACATCCTGAAGAAAAGGCCAGAAAATTTGCATCCAATTTATACTGTATTTCAACAGGAAACAGAGAGCTGCTCCTCAAGACTCCTGCAGATGCTGCTGGGCTTGTTTCTGGTTTCCAGGAGCCCATAGACATTCCACAAAGGCAGCAGCTCAAGCCAGTCCCCTCCACCCTCCATGTCTGCACTCCCCCCTCCAGGCTCACACGAATTCCATGCCTCCTGCCCAATGGCTGTGGGACTGAAGCCCAGCACTGGCCTGTCCTGCACAGCAACAGAGACACTCCAGAGCAGAAGAGTTTGGTTTAGGGATGGATGTCCACCTTCTGCAAACAAGGTCTCCCCTACAGCCCTCCTGTCTTCCTTCTCTTCAAATCCCATGAGGAACTTGTGCCAACTTTTTCACTTGGCTTCGGGTAAACAGGTGGATTCTTCCACACATTGCTTTGTGGAGGCAAAACAACGGCAAAGTCAAGCAAGCATGCCAATACCCCCAAAGCCTGCACTCAAAAACACGGCTTTCACGTTTACTTCTTCCAAGGGTTTATCCTCAGCCTCTGGATGAAGGGAAGAAAAGCTGCACGATAAGGCAGGTTATTCTGATTGCATCTGACAGAGCTGAAGTACATCCCTTGCTCCTCAAGAGACTCAGATCCCCTGGCCAGCAGGACTTGGGGTCACATGCAGCCCAGTGCTCTGGGCTGCCACTGACAGTGCAGTGCTCATGACCGGAGCAGAGCAGGGGGCTCGCCAACTCCTAACCAACCAGCCCCTCCTCTCCCAGCACTGCTCCTGCCATCCCAGCAGCAACCTCCTGAACTTGCTCTACCTCAGCAACCCCAACTTAGTAAAAATGTGGACCCAAGGCCATGGATAAAGAGCAGGGATCCCCAGAAGGGTGCACAGACACTTATCAGGAGCCTGCCAGCTTCTGCACTCACCGGCAGGCACGGAAGCGGCTGCACTTCCATTGTGAACTGAGGCTACATCAGAGAGAATCCCCCAGCAAAAGGTCAGTGACTAATGCACCGAGCTGTGGCACAGTGTATCACTCACTCTGCCTTGGAATGACACACGGAGACAAAAGGGGAAAAGAGACAGAAAATCTATCCTGGTAAAATAACACCTCTGGCTACTGGCTATGGAAAGTGCATTTCTGAAAGCCTCAAATCATTCACAAATGATTGAGATAAGGAGGGGAGGCAGTGAAAGCTGAGCCACTGCAAGGGCGAAGCAGACAGATGAGGGAAATACATCACACGTCATGTCCACATTCGGTCACTGGCAGCTTCACAGAGATGTCCAACTCCTGTAATGGCCAATTCCATTAATGGGAAACGCCAAAATGCCGAGCAGGATGGAAAACGTGTGGACAAAGTGCAAAGGCACAAATGTTAGAAGGTCATCAAGCCCACAGATGCTCCCAGGACTCCCAGGCTGCTGTCTCTGCTGACCAGAACCAGAGTAAGCCCTCTGCTTTGCCTGTCTGCAGAAATCCATCCGGCATTTTCTGCTCAGGAACTGACACTGGAAATCCTATAGGAGCCCCATGTTCCCAGGGCAGAGCACGCAGCCCAGCTCACTGCCTTGGGGCAGCCTGACCAACCTGTGGGCATGCAGGCTTGGCTCCTCTGGCCTTCATCATTCTAGTCTATTCTAGTCTATTCCTATTCTGTCCTGTCCTACTCCATTCAACTCTATTCAACTCTATTCAACTCTATCCTATCCTATCCTATCCTAGAAACAAGCCCTGCATGCTTTGAACATGTTTCAGACCAAACACAAATTTCCAAGCCAGAGCAATTTGCCTCTCTCAGCTGTAACCAGGCTCCCTGGCAGAGCTGCTGTGGCACCCTAGGCTTCACTTGCCCTAGGAGTTCAAAGGCTGCAGTAACAACCAGCAGCACACAGCACACAGGGAAAGCAAATGAGGGAATATTTAACCAGCGCTCCTCCTCTGCCTCACAATTGGATGTGGCAGTTGTTAAATTGTGTGTGTTTTCCAGCACGGCAGCTCCTTTCTGAAAGGCCATCACACAGTCCGCATTTCCAGTGCAAATTGCTTCATAAATGGGAAGTTAAAGGATAACTTACATTTCCCACTGCAATTAAGCAGGGCTCCTGACAGACAGGAATAATGTGTTCCACATACAGGTTGTTACTAGAGAGGAAGCTGGGAAGGTCTGTGTTTTCCCAAGCCACTGGATACCAACAAACCTGCGGCCAGGTGCTGGAGGCCCTGGTGTGTCCGTTTCTCCCACAGACCCAGGGAGGCACTCCTGTGAAGGGACTGGCCCCACTGCAACTCTGCACAGCAGCAAATCCCCATCCAAGCCCTGGCCAAAGCCTCACACCCTTGCTCACAATTCACCATGAGGAGGGAAGGTATCTGAGCCCTGCACATGCTGACAGATAAGCTTCTAGGTGAGCTAACCCTAATTTGATCTGACTGAGGTCCAACTTCATTTCTCAACTAGGCTGTGATCTTTATTTACCTGCATGCTCTGCTGCTGCTGTCAGGTGGAGCAACTCTGCGCTGGGCTTCTCTAAGTCACCAACAGAGGAATAACTGAAGGGGAGGTTTGCTTTGACCTGATGGAGCAGCCACGAGACAGCACCATCCCCTGGCCTTTGTCTATGCACCCTAGAACAGCCTTTAGCCACAGTCTGTGCACAGACACGGGGTGAAGGCGCTCCCAGATTTAACAGCACCCCTCCAGCAGACTCCTCCTGGGGATCAACAGGAATTAGCGACCATAGTGCGGATTGCCCCTGCGTGCCAGGTGCTCATGCAGCTCCTGCTCCTGTCACATGTGAGGATGATCTCAGACTCATCCAGCACAGCAGGCTCCCACCAAAGTGGGGGAACAGCCACCCTCCCTTCTTTTGGGACAGCACATCTCCCCAGGCACGGAGTGCTCCAGCAGCGTTTCTAGCTAGCACAGCTCCAGCATTCAGGACATTAAGGACATAACTCAGCCCATCGGGCACTGCTACAGATGTAAAGTGTGCAAAACAGCAAGGCAGAGGAGCACAGGAAACATGTTTTTCATACCACCTGTCTGGTTCTGCTGGAGATAGGAGTGCAAATTACATAACTCCTCTATGGGACAAAAAGCAACCAAAATTATTTTTGTGGAGAAGAAAGGTAGAAGAGGAACTGAAATCTTAATACCTAAAATTTAGGAACCATTCTTTCCTTCCAGCCACTTTTATACATTAAATCTCTTTTCAGCCCTACCCGCCTGTATTTGGTTTGTGAAATAAAAGGAAATCCCACAAGTTATGGTGCTGATTTAGTTATTATTAGTTATTGCTGCTGTTCACAATAAGCAAAGTGTGGTAAGAAGAGTTGAAGCGTTGCCTGAGCACAGGTGAAGTCAAAGCAATGAACAAAGGATTAGGTGCTAGCCAAAATAATCTGTGCAGGTTGCAGGGATGAATTAAATGATCCCCAGGATGAAGGAAGCAGAATTGAGGATACAGAGGTTGGGCGTTCTTTTGCATTTTGAAGGCCCCCATTAAAAAATAAAGCTACCATGCCCTATGGAAAGACCATCTGGCTGCCTGTGGATGTGTGACAAGTCTGCCCTGTGCAGAGAGGTTTACAGGCCTCTGGAAAAGGGCCCTTTTCTGGTGAGCCAGGCATGGGGAGCAGGAGCAGCGCCAGGTGGGCACATCTGTGTGGGACACAATCAGTTGGGCGCTCTAGCGTGTGACTCCTCATAAAATCCAGTGCTGGAACAGCTCACACTGCTCCCACCTCCACCCATCTCTTCTGCATCTCATTGGCATTTGAGAACATTAATTGACTCATTATTTAAATTCCTGTTCAAGGGAGGAAGCTGATTAAGGCAGGCAGATGCAGGATCTCCAGACGGCGTTGTTGTCCCGGCAGTTTACCCGAGTTATTACAATGCTTAGGAGGTAATAGGCAGGAGAATGAGGCCTGGGAAGGGGGGGGGGGGTCCTCGCAGGATGGGCTTTAACCCACAGTGACACAACCCTGGCCCTGTCCAGGCTCCAGCGGAACAGCCCAGACCATCTCAAACCCAACCCAGCAGCAGGGGCTGGTTCCAGACCACTCTGCATGCACAACAGCTTGGCAGAGCCAGGGAGAGGAGGACGAGGCCTTCCCTACCCGGCTCTGGCGCAGTGTTCGTGCCTCTACTGAGAGCCCCAGCGCTGGGCCCTTCACTTTCAGATACACAAACACCAACCTGAGGCAGGAAAATACCCCTCTCAGAAGTCTCTTAGGAGTGACAAAGCAGACAATAATGGTGGCTTAGGTGCCATTATGATCCGTCACATAAATACACAATTGACTTGTTAAAAGGCAGACTACCTAAATACATACTAAGGTTCTTCTAAAAGTGCAGATTATTGACCCACTGGAACGGAACAGGTCCTCTGGAGCTGTTCAGAAACACACGTGAACACCTGGAAGCCCCCCATTACCAATCCCGAAGTCCTGCAGCTTCTCTCACAGTGACTTTCACAATGGCTGTAAATGGACCTGTGTGGAGAGCTGATACTTCTGGAGTCTGCTCGCTTAGGAAACTGCTCTTCCACAACTTACTAGGAGAATGGGCCAATTCTATCAAAAGGTGGCATAAAAAAAGAAGACAAGCTAACAACTGTTCTCAAATCCAGACTGCGAGTGGAGCCATTTCAGAACCTGATGGGTGCACTGAATTTCCATGGAAACTCAACCACCCAAAATGTACACACACTTGTGAAGCCAGAACTAGTCAGAATCTGCCAAGGTAGATTTTGCCCAGCAGAAGGGAGTTAAGCACTGAAGAAAATTACTGGCTTTTTTCCCCACCAGCATAGTCCAGACCCAACGCTAACCCAAAAGCTCATCTCTACCCACATCAGCAGCTCAGTTTCTCTCCCTGAGACCAATCCTGCATCTAAATGTTGCCCAGCAGTGTGAGGGGCGCCACCTGGACGTGTGCTAGCACCAGTATGGAAAGCAGGACCAACAACACTCCTCCAGAGAATCACAGCCTGGGGAACTCCCCTCAAAGAATCCCTTTTCCACTGTACTTAGAAGAATGCTTGGATGCCTGAGGAGAGCTGGGACAGACAGCAAATTTTCAGAGGAAACAAAAGTCAAAATTCCAGTTGAAGAGCTAGATCAGATTTCACTGCTGCCCTGGCTCCTCTCCTGACAACAGATCTACAGAACAGCTCCAGAAGTGTGATATGTGCGCCATGGAAAAGGGGACAGCCAGCCAGCCTAATGTGGTAAGAAACAAGAAACGTACCTGATTCTGCACAATATTTCAGAAGCGCTCAATTTGTAGTATCTGTTGCTGTTTGCAGCTTGGCATCAATGGCACACTCCACCCCGTTCCACTGCTGACATCTGCACGTCCTCGTTCCACATCTCCTCTCCCTCAGGGGCTGACCCATGGCCACCCTCAAAACAGCAGGAACCAAGCCACGGCCTGCTGAGAGCCCCAAAATGGCAGTGACTGACCCACAGACTGCTGAGAGCCCCAAAATGGCAGTGACTGACCCACAGACCGCTGAGAACACAACAAAAGCAGAGACTGACCCACAGACTGCTGAGAGCCACAAAGTAGAGCTATCTGTGTGTGTGTGCATAAGAGGCAGACACAGAGAGAGAATAAAGTCAAGTTTCTGTTTACAGGGTTTCAGTAAATTTCATTATCCAAACAATCCTTCCTGTAAAAGCTGATACCTGAGTACAGAAGACACACAGCAAGCAGAAGCTTCTATGACTAAGAGATGCAGCACTTGGCATGTCCACTTGGCCTCAGCTTTTGGAAAGGCTGTTCGCAGGACTGCTCCAGCCCGGCCCAATTTTGCCAGCTCCAGGTTTGTTGAGCTGACACTGATGCACGGGCTGAGGGAACGGGAACAGCTCTGGGAGAGCAGGCGCAGCAGGAGTTAAGCACAAGTAGTGCTTTAGGGAGAATAAAAGCCGCTGTAAGAGGAAAGCTGGCTGCCTGACAAACACGTTCCAGCAAGTATCATTATCGTTAAGGTCTGTTGCCTTACCAGTCGGCAGTAGCTGGTAACAACAGACAACGCAAGAGCGAGTGGCTGAGGACAGAACATCCCCTGTAAAAACCCTGACTGGGTTGTTCTCTCACAATGCCCAGATGCACGCCCAAGCCTTGTGTCCGTGCCACGGGAATGGGCAGTCAGACGCTCCCTGCCCAGCTGCTCCTCTGCGGAAGCACAGGGAGCCCACGCCGGCTCCCCACCCCTGCTTTTACCCCCCATTTGAAGCTCAGCACAGAGGACCAGGAGCTGCCAACTCCCTGCTCCGCCCGGAGCTGGTGCCAATGAGCTGGGCAAAGGCTTCCCAGGCTGCGGTGCCAGGCAAACCGGTCCCTCCTGGCAGTGGCAGACCGGAGCCCTGGAGGCAGAAACAGAGAGCATGGCATGGTGGCACTTGCCAGCTCACAGGCAGAACTAAGGAAAAAACAACCATTTGCTTTAATCCATCACAAAAAATAGACTGTGCCGTTCAAAACGTGACAGAACTAAGAAAATGCAGAGGAAAATGATCCTATCATTTTCTAATTTTTGTCCAGTCGTACCCCTGGTCGATTCTCCTAAAAACAAAAATGAAAAAAAAAAAAAAAAAATAAAACAAGAAAGAAAGAAAAAAAATAAATCAAGCCCGACCTTCTCCAACTCCTTTTGTCAGAATTATTTAGACCCAAAGGAAAAGCAAGTCTGTTAGGGACACAAAGCAAGGTAAAAGCAGGTAAATGAGTGCTGGAATAAAGCCTCCACAGACCTGGGAGAATCTCAAGGAGCAGCTGAGATCCCCAGGCCTGCTTAGTCCAGGGAAGCACATGTGCCTTAGGAATTGCTGCCCTCACTGCAGAGTGTATCCTGAACTACAGTGGTTCTGTTTGTGGGGAACAACCAGCTGACAGCAGTATCTGGACCCTCTGCTTCTGCTGGGGAAAGACATTTCCTTCAAGTGCTCCTTGTCTGATCAAGGCAGACACTGGCCCTTAATTACTGATTTGGATTGCCGGTGTCCAGAGCCTAGGACTCCTTCTTTCTTCTCCACAGAGCTGGTGATATCAGTGTAGGTTTTCCTTCTGCTTTCAATTCTTTGTCCGTGACAGATTTCACAGCAGGAAACAGTTCTGTGGCATATGGCCACTAAATTACTGAAACTTCAGAAACTTCTGTCCATGAGTTAATTTTAAAACTGATGAAACTGAAAAAAAAAAAAAAAAAAACCAAAACACTACACTAGACCACATAAAACCCCTCTCTCTCTCCCTAGCCTGGGACACACTCTCTCCTGGGTTGCAGAACCAGTCTGGCCACGCCTGTCCCTGTACAAGGCTGTGAAGTGCATAGAGTTGGCATAAAGTTCTGTAGATGCATCAAGACTGGGGAGGAACTGGAAAAAAACCCAAAGACGACAAAAAAAGCAAACTTACAGAATTACTAATCCAAAGCCACAGAATGATTGGAAAATCAGACAAACTAAAGCCACATATGCTTCGTGCATCTCTGGTTTTCCCTTTGCCCTGTGCCAGGATAGATTCTCCTCATCTCAGCGTGAACACGTTCCTTCCAGAGTGCACGAGACAGCTCTGTGCAAGCATGTGGTACAAATAAATTGTGTCTTCAGGCTGTAGCCAAAATACTGTGAAAGATAAGATGTCTTGGGTTTGGGATTTTTAACTCGACAAAGAAGGAACTGGGCAAACCTAATGATTCCAACAAAGAAGCTTGGGTAGTATCTCTTGCGAGGATACACCACCAGCAAGACCAAGCCTGCAGGGGCAGGGGTGGTGAAAGCAGGCAAACACAGCAGCCCTGCCCAGGCAGGGCACATGGGGCTTAAACCGGGCAGAGCCAGGAGCCCTTCCTTCCCAGGCCAGCCCAACAAACCGCCAAGCCAACTACAAGCACTGAGAGCCCAGATGAAACCACCTTAAAGACCCAGCAGAACCTCTCTGCTCAGAACCCAAGGAGCTCTCCGGCAAACCAGGAGGCTCATGCTGCTCCCAACACCCTGATTGCATCTGGCACGGCCAAGGTTTCTCAGTGAGAAAATGTACAGCTCCCTAATGCTCTTGACAGAAAGCCACACTCAGACCTTTTCAGAGGCTCTCAGGAGTTATTATCACAGATTAACTATGGCGGGAGCAAAAAGGTTTAAAGTCTTGTTTATAGTTAGCCAGTGGCTCTAAATTAGCAACTTCCCTCTGAAATGATCAATTGAGTCACAGGCGTTAATGAGTCAGGCTTAGCCAGGAGGGGTGAGGGAGGAGGGAGAAAGATCTGGAGCCACGGCTCTGCAAAAAGGCACTATGAAAATCTGAGTAATTTCTGAAGTCAAACAGTATTTTAATCAATGCCTCCCAAATCAGATGAAGAAGCTACACTGTGACTTTCCCAGCTGTAAAAAATGGAAGTCTGGTTTCACATTTGCATGATTTTGAAGGTCAAATGCCTGCTATCCAAGTCTTAGTGATCCATATGGACTAGAAATGCCACAATATGCAATCATCATGAAGGCAGATTGTCTCCTGTAAATCTGTCCTTTTTGTAACACATTCCGAATGTACCGTATTGGATGGATTATAAATCCGTTCAGGAGACGCAGACACTGCTGTACGGAGCGGCACCGGTTTGTGGGAGGGATACGCGGGGATGTGCCGCTTGCGTGGCTCCGGGAGCGGCAGGGACAGATGGCCCAGGCCTGCCCTCCCCAGTGTCAGCGGGAGCGCTGCCATCCCCTGCGCACGATGGAAGCCTGCCTTTGGGTAGAAAGGGGCCTTTATTAGCATCAGGTTGACTCAGTCTGCATCTAGGAATGAAAACCATTGGAGTAGCAGGCGGGCAGGGCCATGGGAGCCGTCCCCTGAAGGGCGCAGGCTGCTATTTGTCTCCCGGCTCCTCGCCGAACCGTCTGGGTGGCGCGTGGGGCTGGGGACAAGACAGCTACAATACTCTGCTCCTGCACTCCTCGGGCAGGGGAAAGCACAGGAATGCTGCTGCACATGAACCCAATAGCCACTGCTCCCGAGTTAGGGACTTGGGAACGACGTGCCTTTTCCTCAGAGGGAAGGGCTGGGTGGTGTCTGCTCTCTCCCGCAGTCTTGGAGCACATGGCGCTTCCCTTTCTCCACTTTAACAGATCCCTTTACACATTGCCATTTTTTCTTCCAGCACACGCAATTGAAAAGAGACATATGGAGACCAGCATGCAAACCCTGCAAACATTTCAGCTTTGCTTCAAAACTGAGCCTAATCCATTTTTTGGAACTTCTTTTCTTCCCCCCACTTCTGCTACCTCTGGAGCAAGTTCCCAAGAATCCAGGGGATGGTTTAAGCTACGCAGCAACTCTCACCAAGAAGCAAGGTGCCTGCCCACCAAACATTGTTCCTCTCATTTTTTTCATCACATGCAGACACAGGGTCCCCCACAGCATGCCCATGACAGCCTGGGAGCTACCGGCATGGAAAGCTGGGATCGGCACATCTGGGAAACCACATCCTGACAGCGATCCATGCAGAGTTACATCATACACCTGTTCCCCTCCTTTTTCCCGGTGTCAAGGAAAAACCCCGTAGCACAAGCTATGAAAATCCTGTCGCGAGCCTGAGCTGTGCATTACCTGGGAACGAGGCAGGCACGAGCTGAACAGACCTTTACAACAGAACGTGCATCTGCCAAGACAGAAATACCCGGCGAGCTTCTGGTGCTGGCAGCGCGTCAGGCGCGCAAGCTGTCTGCGCAGCGGCTCGTGCCGGGCTCCGAGCACGGGCCCACGCCGGCCACGGGGCCCAGGGGCCACGCGCTCCCTGTCCCACCACCCGAGCGTGCACCAGATCGCCCGGGTTCTGGGGAACAGGAGCCCTTCCAGGCCCTTCTGTGCAAATCCTCTGCAGCAGGTGCGGAGCTGCTTTTCCCCTTCTCCCTCTCTCTCTTTTTGTTCAGTTGCCTGGCATCTACTAACCCACAAGCTGCTGTTTCCCTTTCCAAAGAAGCTCTGATGGGTGGAGGGCCAGGAAAAATTAGCCCAACTGATGAATGCAATCTCGACAGAAAATATGTTTTTTATCAGAGACCACATGTTGCCAACAGCAATTAAAGTAAAACTGGGAGATTTCATCGGATATAAGCCTGCATAAAAACCCCCTGGACCCGCTGATCAGGTGTCGTTCGGCTCAAGAGGATTACTGGGGTGCTCCAGAGCCTGCTGCCGCTGAGAAGGGCAGCCAGGGCCCAGGGAGGGCGCCAGGAAAGCCCAGAGCAGCACCTGTGCTCACTGGGAGACTGCTGCCCCCCCCGGTGGTGTGGCCGGGAGAGTGCTCCCAGGCCTCAGAGGGAAGCACTTGGAATGCCAGTCATGGCATGGCACAACCTGGCTCCCAGGTGTATTTTATTTACCAGGCTTGCCTACAGCCTAAGGAACAACAACTGACGGGAGAGCATCAGAGCCCCAGCTACTGAGGACTGCCCCTCATTAGTGCCATTTGCACTATCTATGTCACACTCCTGAACTGACAGAGGCTCGGCCGTCAGCCCTGAGATGAGCTGAATAAATCACCACAGCTGGCAAAGGAATAGCAGGAATAAACAGCTCCAGCATCCATCTGAGTGTGTGCAGCATGTGCAGCCGGCAAGCCCTGAGAGACCTTGGAGAATGGATCCAGAGAATAGAGAGCAGCGTGGATAATAAAGGATCAGTGAACGATGCAGTGAGCAAACAACAATGAAGAGGGGTAGGGCAGGAGCAGGTGAGGTTCACCGAGCACCTTCCTGGGAAGCTGAAACCAAGAGGATTTACTTTTTGATTGAGTGAACCAGAGAAGGACAGCTCCTGAGACCTAACTACATACCATTTTAAAAACCTCGGTCTAAATAGGTACCATCATGCCCTAATAAACCACTTAAACCACACAGGTCTGCTTTGGTTACTTCATCACACTGAAGCCGATGCCAAGGTCAGAGCCCTCTATTTCCAGGAGTCAGGGGTTTGTTTTAGTTCTGGGTCAGAAGACCTCCAGATAAGATAAACAAAGGAGGATTTTGGGACTATCCTGGGTTCAGGGGGAACAAGGTTCATCAGTTCCAGGATTTTCCAGACTGACTGTACCAAGACTCTCCAGTGACCAGCAGCACCCACCAGAGAAGCCAGACAAGTTTATCTTCAGACGGGTACATGAAATCACGTAATGGATTTATGTCACTCTGCATACACACAGAGATAATGGCACTCACACACAGATACACTCAAATTGAGCCAGCCCAGGTGTCTTGGAGGCAGACATCTGGGAAGGTTTCTATGGCAGCACATCCCACGGGGCTGCAGCACAGGGCTGCAGGGACATGTCCTTGGTGCAAACCCAACCCCAAAACTCTGCAAAGCCACTGTTCCTGAAAACCAGCACCTCTCGCCATGTCAGCACTGCCTCCACCTCCCAGTGTCCTCTTGTCATTCACTTGCCACTTAGGGGAGCACCTATTAAAAGGGTAAATAACATGAAAAGGCTGCTGTGCATTAGACTGCAGCAGAGCCGTGCGAGAGCCAGGCCGGGGCTGCCGACAGAGCACCTGTCGTGCTCCTCCGCAGGAAGAGCCACCAGAGCTAGGAACACAGGACTCCCAGCACCTTTCTGAGCACAGCTGGGTATTAACAGACGACAAAAAAATGCCCACATTGCTGCCTGGGAGCCCTGATCATCTGTGACCACTGGTGTCACAAGCGATGATTTCAGCACTGCTGGCACGATCTGCTCTCCCAGGCGTGGGGCTGCAACCTGTGCCACGAACCAGTGACGCTCTCACGGCTGCACTCATCCCCTCCGACAGTGACACCAAGTGACATCTGCATTTGGCCCATAAGCAGGGCAGTTCACCTGACACAGGGTGGCCCAATTGCTGCTAAAGACCTTGTCTCTCTGATCTGGAGATGGCCCTGGATCCCAATACAGCTCCCATTTAAGAGTATTAGGGAGGAATCAATCACCTGTCCAAAGGGAGCACCACGTGGAGCTGGGCTGTCAGGGGAGGCTGCACCTTTCGAGCGGTGCATCAGGCTCTGCCTGCAGAGTGGAAGTGACAAAGAGCCAGGCTCAGTGGTCACAGTGACCTGCAGCGCGAGCAGCGGCGGCAGCAGCGGAGCCGGGGAGGCAGTAAGCGTGCCGCGGGGAGTGCCAGGAAGAGCCCAGGAGCAAACAAAGCCTGCTGCTCCTGCCTGTGCACAGCCAGTGCCACGCCTTCCTGGCCAGCCTGCATTGCCACGGCCACTCTGGACTACAGGGAGAAGGGGGGCCAAGGGCCATCCTGGTTCAGACATGCACTTCTGCATCTGTTCAGGGGAAACACACGTACAGGGAACCATCTCCTTCTGACCCTCAGTAACACCCGGTACTGCACAGGAAGTGACTGTGCTTGCAACTCAACAGGAGCAGGATTTTGTCGGGTGAGTGGACTATTTGCTCTTTAACACACAAAGGCAGGTAGTAGAGGTTCTGGTTTGTTTAAGATAGCTGCCTTGTTTGCTGCAAAACAGCCACCCCCACGTGAACGCAGGGCACCAACTGCATTGACTTGCGCAGAAAACAGAGTAAAAGGTTTAACAAAAACCTCTCATGGTCAGATCTAATTTAGCATCCTGATGCTGATCCAGAAGGGCAACGGCAAAATAAATTAATAGCATTTCTGAAAAAAACGAACAAACCACCATTTAGGGGTTGTCCATAGGAATGGGAACAGGGTACCAGTACTCTGATGGAGGTATCAAAATGATTACCCACAAAATGCTCATTTCTGACATGCCTGTGTAAGACATCCATTCCGAAAAAAACAGGGAAGGGACACAGAGATGAGCACCAAACATCAGCAGTGGATTAAGCCAGTTCCTTTGACTCTAATAAATCAGAAGCTCAGTCCTGGTGAGTGTTACACAACCCTCAGGGACCCTGACATCCAGGAAAAAAATTCAGGCAAGATAGAAGCCCAATGTTCTCTGCTTCTGATGGACCCTGAGTCCCCCAGGTCAGCGACCCTCATGCATCCGTCAAGGCCAGAAGCATGACATTACAGCCGAGGGTGACACAGGACAGGAGGCCATGCAGCAAGGACCAACTGCAGGATGAAGTTCACCCTCCGTGGCAGGAGTAACTCCTCACATTAGAATTCATTCAGCTCTTCCAAATGGGAGCCAGCGTGGGAACCAAAGGAAGCCAGGCTGAGAGGAGATTTAGAGCCTTTGTTATAAACTGGGGGCAGTGAAACCACTGCGACACGTAAGACAGGGATGGCAATGCGCTGCTCCTCCCTGCAACTCCGGATTTGATGTTTATTTTCCTGGAAAGATCTCCAAGGAGCTCGGGATGCTACATGCTTCTCTTCAATCTCCGCATGCTCCCGTGGCCTTTCCCCAGGCCTCGCCGGCCATCCAGTGCACTGTGAGACGACTCCTCCCCACAGGGCTCCTGGGGGAAAGAACCAGGAATACAATGAGGTCCTGGGGGCAAATCTTTTCTGGGAGCTAAGCTGTGGCTCCACTGTGAGGCTGCAGCATCCAGCAGGCTGGCCCAGCAGCACTGGCAGCTACGCAGGCAGGCTGATCTGCATGTGAGGACAATTTGGGCTTCAAATACCTTGTAGTGACAACACTTTTTGAAGAAGAGAAGCCATGTGGAAGCAGCCACCAGCCCCCCTCCATAACAGAAGCCATGGCATGAGTTCAAAGAGCAATATCCAGTGCGCACGGAGAAAAGCTCCTGAAAAAATGCATTTGGAAGACGCTTGATCATGTCCTAAATCACAGTTGCAGCAGATAGGGTGAGTCTCACTGAGGAAAAAAAAAAAAAAAAAAGGCAGCACACTCCACCATACCAGCACAGCGGCCAACAAGGGCAGACCAGTTTTCAGGGCCTCAAACCTTTTATTTACCAGAGTGTACCACATTGTCATCAAGTCTCGGAGTCACATGCTGCAATCTCTGTGGCCTGGACTATTAACTCCCACCTGATGCTTCCCATAAAGTTTGTCAGTGCCCTTCTTTGAGCTCAGTCCTATTCAAGCACACGAGACTGAAGTCCACAACTTCCTGAGGAACTGGGGCTCGCTGCGTTCCCATGGCAGTGGGCTTGTGCTGGAGCTGGGCATGTCTCGTGCTTGCGGGATGTTAAGTACTATCAGAACACAAAGGGTGAGCGACCAGGGCCCATGGAAAAGGGCAGGATGACGGTCCAGGCACGACTTGTTGCTAACAGGCCAGAGAGCAGTGACTGCATGGCTTGTGACGACAACACCTAACCCTCTGTCTCTCGCACCCCCAGGTGCCTTGGCTGCCTGTGTCCACCACAGTCAGGCTCCCCGCAGCCCCCAGGGGACCCTGTTTTTGCTGGCCACAACTTGGCAGAGCCCTTTCCCAAGCTAAGCCATCCCTGCCCGGTGCCAAGCTGCGCACCCACTCTGGGACATCCCGGAGCAAAGACTGAGAAAACTTACCAGAATTTGTGTAACTACCTCTGAAAACTCTAACTGACCTCTAATGTACTTTTCACCTGCTCAAGCGCTGGCTGAACACAACAGGCCACCAACATCTAACCGTCTGACTCCACTACATCCAGCCATGGGACACTGGGAAAAAAATCTAGGGACAACTTACACCAGAACACAAGCGGCCTTTCCCTGTCCCCTGGGCAACCCAGCATGCAGTGGGCCAGAGCACTGGTCAGGATGAGGGAAGGGACAGGAACCAAGACCTTCACCAAGAGGGGACCGACCCGCTGACAGATGACGCCAGGTCTCCGCTGTTCCCAGGACAAAGGTCCCTCTGCACTCTGCAGCATTTCAGATCACTTCCCACGCACAGACACTCATGGGAATTGATACCTGTGTCCCTGAACAGCCAGAGAATGGATCGTCTTACATGGATATTTGTGAACGCTTTCCTTCCCAAACCTGTGATGGAATTATAGGCGCTGTGGGTACCTGCAGCACTCCCTCCCTGGGGTCCTGGATATTTCCTGCGTCCCTCACAGCTCCAGCCACAGGACAGTGGGGAAATGCAGGGTGCTCAGCATGATGCGGCCTTGTGCTGGAGCTGCTCAGGAATGAACTGGGAGCTATTTCTGGTTAAGCTCTAGGTAGTTTCAGAGACTTCCAGTTGCTGCAGGACACCCCATCCCCACGCTGGCTTTGACTATTCAGCCCCTTTCCCTACAGGAATAAAATAAGAAATCCAATCCAACCTGGTGACAACCTGAAATTTCTGCTAATGGCACAGGCATATTTTTAAGCTCTGTCCTGGGCCTCTTGACAGACAACCCACATCCACTTCCCAAAAGATCCTAGACAACTTGCAATCATGATTCCAGGCTGCTCTGGCTTCATGGGACTCAGCAGCAGATCAGGGTGTTCTCAGGTGTTATGGGAGCACTCTGTAGGTAGAGACTGGAGCCAGGACGGCCCATGGTATCTGGGATACTGTGGGGGCTCTGGCAGCCTCTGCCCATCCCTGCACAGCCCAACTCCAATTACAACCTCATTCCACTTAACGGGGCCTTGATGGCAATTTCATTACTCAAAAAGTCACATTTATTAGTCCATTGTAATGTGTTGTGATTGTAACTCTAATGCTAATAGGAAGAAGTTTAACCTCATTCCCTTTTCCATACCGTTAAAAACCTGGTTACAACGGTCATAAATCAGGGTTTCAAATGTCATAAAAGCAGAGTTGCAGCTCTACACTACGCGCATCTTTTTTCAATCTTTGCATTTCATATTAATCTCAGATCCAGTCTTTCACAACTCCACTTACAACCCACATTTTATTTAGATTATCATTATGATAGCAGAAAAAATTCCTCACCCTGCATATAATTTGCATGATTTAGGTAGACTGTGTTTTCAATTACATTAATAACCTAAAATGAGGCAGACTGATTAGAACCCTTTCTCTCACTTAGAATGAGTATTTTCATTAGTGATGTCTTTGGAGATGCCCCTCCTTCCTCAGCATTCCACACACACACCCCGTGATGGATACTGTCAGGGAAATGCTCCCTAACTTGGGGACCCCTTTGACAAGGGATCCTGTTCTTCAGGGGAAGCCAGAGACAGAATGGAAAGGCCCTACAGAAAGACCCTGCAGCTAGGCTGGACCTCATCTCATCTCTTCCTTTCAAGGGCACATAATTTCAATTTTTTCTTCAACTATTTTCAGAGATGCAGCTTAGAAAGTAACTACTTTTGTCCTAAAGGCATTCCAATGCAAACACAGAAGGTCTGGATTCAGAGTGCCTTCACTGTGCCTTGGGCTGGCTTCCTTGCCGGTAACCCACAGGTTTTAACAACAAAATACATGGACTAATCCCGCCTAAAAGTTTACGTTTGAGCTGAGACCAGAGGAACCTCAGCTTCAGTCTACAGAGCAATGATGGCCCCAGAGGTTGTGCCTCACTGACCCCACCAGCCTTGATACTAAGCTTAGGTACCGCTGCACTAACGACAGCCACCATGCCAGGGCAAGAAAGAAAGAAGGAAACAAAGAACGCAGCGACAGCCTCTGAAACCTTTGCACTTGGGTCTTCACGATCTCAGGGTGAGCTGGAAGGTAGAAAAGGGGACACACAGCAAGCACCCGCTAATCACAACATTCTTTTTCCATCAGTTCAAAGCCTGCAATGCTCTGAGGCAGACACCGAGAGAAGGCTTGTTACAGGCCTTGGTTCC
This sequence comes from Cinclus cinclus, assembly GCF_963662255.1. Taxonomy (NCBI): domain Eukaryota; kingdom Metazoa; phylum Chordata; class Aves; order Passeriformes; family Cinclidae; genus Cinclus; species Cinclus cinclus. Next base: position 74,057,769 of record NC_085050.1, on the reverse strand, counting down.
CTAAGCTGGAGCCACCAGAGCTCTGTGTGGTGCCTACTCACAGACCCCACTACCAGAGGTGAAAGCAGGAGGAAGGAAATGCTGCTCTTGGAGACCACAGAAGTGGAGACAAGATGGACCCATTCTCCTGCTGCAGCCACCCCACAGGCTGTGAATTTGGGTTAGAGGCAGAAACAGACGTGGTTTTTAAGCACTTGGCATCTCAGGCAAGGCTGTCCTTTAGAAGGGCTCCCCTTGCACACCCAGAGCTGGACTGACAGACCGGTCCCAGCCAGGCTCCCTGGCACACCTGGAGAAGGACTGACAGGGCTGTCACAGCCAGAGGTGCAATGCCGGGCTCTGCTCCTAGCCACTCCAGCTGCCGTGGGGCTGCAGTCAGACCCCGAGCCCCGAACGGAGCCTCTGGAACCTGAGGGGGCTGAGCCTGCAGAGACACGTCTTCTTCCTGGCACTGCCACTGCCAACAAACCCATCTCTGCCTTTTCATCCTGCCCAGCGAGGGCAATGCGGCTCCTTAAATATTTCAAGTCCAGGGGCAGTGGGGAGGGACAGCCAGGAAGGGAAAGCACCTCAACCCACTGCCTTGTCAAATGTGGATGCTGGCACGCTCCCACAAAACGCCTGACGGGTCCGAGCCTGAGGCAAAAAGCTCTGCCCAGCCCCCGCGGCAGCTGTTTATCTGCTCCACAGATGTGGGAGGACTGCTATTCCTGCCTCCACAAGCCTCCGCTCCATTGCCAAGGGGAGTCCTGGCTGGGAATTGGACTCCAAAACACATGCAGAACAAACCCAGCAACATCTGTCTGTGCTCTGCAAAGAGACTTCTGAGAGCAGGGACCTCCCAGCCCTCCTGCCCACTCAGACACTCATTCCCTTCCTGCATCCCTCCCTCCAGCACTCCTGGGATCCGTCCTGCCTCCACCCTGCACAGGTGGGAATGTGGGAATGTTGCAATGGGGATGGAGCAACAGAGACCTTTTATGAACCAATTCTGTTCCCTGACCCTCTTCATGAGTTTTCAACCTAGGCAGCAGCAGCAGCACCTGCTTTCAGAACAGCCTGACTTTCCTCTGTCTCAGGGTTTACCCAACGCCGTGGACCATCTCTTCTACATCACTTACCCAACTGCAATGTTACCTGCAAAATTAAAATGAGGAACCTCCTTCCCTCAGCCACATTTCTCCCTGGAGCTTCAGCTCAGAGGGCTTGCACTGTTCTGCTCTCGGCCACGTTCTCCCCCAAAATCCCACCTAGCCCCAGCAGTGCCCAGGCCAGCCCTGCCCCTCAGCCCCTTGCACCTGCCGCTCTTGCTCCCAGGCCTCAAGTGCCTCTCCTGCCAGCGAAACCAGTTTGGCTCTCTAGTCAAGGGTATCTGAGTCCCTCTCAAAGGCTCCCCCACAGCACTCCAGCACTGAGGGAGAGTGGAACACAGAGAGCATGATCCCAGCTGTCTAGAAACAGACAGTTGTGAAATGCCCTCTGACAGCGGGCACCTCCAACCCACTTGTTGGGTTTGTGACAATCCTGCGAACAAATACTGTGGTGGGTGCAATAAAACCAACAGCCCGTGCACTGGGGTCTGTTTCTGCTGACTGAACATCTTCTCCTGCACCAGGCAGAAGGGAGCTGGGAAAAGCACTGAGCCATCAGCCTACAGACACTTGTGAGATGACAAACCGGGGTGCTGATTCCTTCCCACAGCCTCCGTGACTCCAGGGAGACCACAGGGCTATCTAACAGCCTAACAGAGCTGTCCCTACCACGATGCTACTGGTACCATTTCTCATAGGCACTAGACAGAGAAGGAAATGCCAAAACTACTGATTTAGAAGGAATTGTATGCTGCTCTGAAAGCACCTTCACCCCAACAGGCACAGCAGAGAGCAAGCTGACTGTCAGGGGTCAGTGCTAAAGCTCCAACTTAATCTAATGCTTCCACCTACATTGTACATCAACATTCCTAAAAATGCTTCTCTTATATAATATTATGGGGAGGGAAAGGAAAAAAGGAAATATTGTCTGGGGACTGCTGTGCAAGTGGTGCTATCAGCAGAGAACCCCTTACTCCTACCAGCCCATTGGCACAGCCCAGCACTTCCCTTGCCTGCTCACACACACTCACACGGATCCAGATGCATGATGCTGTCATTCCTCATTGTTCTCAAACCGACCATAATATCAGATGATATCAAAACACAAAGGGCTTGGAGGATTTCAACCCACTCAGCAGAAAAATGGGTGTCCAAATGGTGTGCGCTTAGAGATGTTTCACACCTTGGACTATCACAGCTGCCTCCGACATTCTCTGTCCCTGTTAATTCTCCGGCTTGGCTTATTTTCATCTCCCAATTCCACGGTCATTTCCATTTCCACAGTGGCTGCTCATTACTAACAACATCAGAGGTACTTAGGAGCAGGGATCCAAGCTCAGCACACCTTGAGCCAGGCTCCAGTGACACATCAGGCAGACAGATGCAGCCAGCAATCAATGTCCTCCTCACAAATGCTTGCCAGTGAGCCCAGCCAGGTTCTAATTCCACAGAGGGTATGGGCACCGGGCACAAGCCTTGGGGTTATAAGGACCCTGGCCCAAAGCAGCTGTTTCAGCCCTCTGGCACAGCTTGTGCCTGGAGTGTTTGAGAGGTGCCCTGACACTCTGCTGTTAACCACCACGGACACACAGGGCACAGACACCAGTGCTTCCTTCCCAGCACAAGTGGCATCTGTGGCACGCAGGATTAAGAGGAACGAGGAGCTGGAGCGCAATAAACGGCCATGCGATAGAGAGCTCTCTCCAGCCAACATCACCAAGTTAAACAGATCCCTACAACCCCAGTCCTGACTTCTGAGACTCAGCCATCCTGATGAACGCTCAGCCGTCAGTACTCAGGTGAGCTGCTGCACACATCCCCAGCCTCTACTCAAAGCACGGTAATGAAGAGACTGGTTTTTGGGTAAAATCATTACATCACAGCCAGACCCTTTCCCTAGAGCCAGAAACCCCCTCTTTTGGTTGCCATATTATGGTTCACACTCTGAGATCAGACATGATTCTCAGGAGCCCTACACTTTGGCATAAAAACAATAGAAAAGAAAAAAACCAAAGAAATTAACTTCTCAAGCATTACAGAGCAAACAGCTCCAGCAAACCACATCTACACGTGGGCTGGGAACATCAGTTCTGGAACAGCTTCCGGGGTATCCAGACACACTTCATTCAGCGACTCATCAACACGAGTGCTTCCTCCTTTACACAAGAAGGAAGAGCTGCTACCACCTACGTTCTCCTGTCCCAGCCTAGGATGTGGAGGGCCCATAAGGCTTGCATCCCGCCACTTCTGTCACAGTCCATTTTTGATGCACGCTGAGCACATGCTGCACAAAAGGTCCATTTTCCATGCAGCACCATACACCAAAGGTAAAACACCTGGCAGGAGGCTATTAGCAAGGCGAAGTAACACGGCTACTAGAAAGCAAACTTGTGCTTACAAGCAAAGAAGCGAAAGAGACCCACTGCAGGTTCAGCACCCTCCCGAGTTCGGCTGGCACCCACCTTGGAAGTGCAGCAGATGAGAAGCCCAAACAACTGCTCCAAGGCCAGCTGCTAAGGAAGGAAATGTCCTTTTCTCCTCACAACAGTGCGCACTAAACTCGCTGCAGCTCTTTGTCCTTGAAGGCAAACATCAGAAGGAAAGACATCTTTAAAGAGAAGTTATCCCCCAAGTTCACAGCTTTATTTAGGGGAGTCTCTGGGGGCAGGACTGTACCAACAGAACCGGTGTAGGACAAGGTCAAGGTGGGGCCTTGTGCTCCTGATTACTGGATTTTGGTGGGGAGCCACAAGAACTGACACACTTGATGCCCTTCCAGTACGTAAATATATCGACTCCAGCACCGCCAAACAAACATGAACCAGGCAAGACACAGAGGCCCTCACCATCTTGTCACCCTCCAAATGGGAGAAACACAGTTAACAGCACTAGAGAAATGTTTCCTATTTGATTTTATTAACTGATTGACATGAATTAATGCATTGGGATATTTGATTGTGTCATAAAATGTGTATGTGAACATCATGATTCAATTTAATGTACCCATTACTGCTTGATGTGCCATTATATTAGACTAAATTAAAAGAATTTTATGGAAAAAAAATTGCAATTAAAGACTTAAAATTGATTACATTCATAACTTAGAGGATATGCACTTCTATTCATGTTTTGAATAATGACAATAAAAGAACCAGAAAACAACACAGACCATGGAAAGATGGACAAAATAAAGTGCGGCAGAAATAAACAGAACAAATGGAATGAGGGGTCCATAAAACCCCACCTTCCCAGAGGCTGGGAACAGCTGAGCACAAATCATCAGCACAGCAGCACCATCTTGCAAGACAGCAGGAATTTTGTGGAGAACCCCAGTGCAGCCCAGCCCAAGGAACATGGAGGCCAACACATTTCCCAAGCTCTCCTGTGGGATCACTGCTGGAGCTTGCCCGTGTGCGCAGGGTCCCTGGCAGACAGTTACAGCCCTGGAGCACAGCCTAAGGGTTTAACCATGCCATACAGCTCGGGTGCTAGCTGTCTGTCCATCTGCTCCTGCTAGGCTGAGCAGTGCTCCGTACCCACCAGAGATGTTTGGTAGGTGAGACCACACCACGTTTTCACCTATATCCTTGTGCTGCCAGGCCAAGGGACCCACATCACTCCACGCCACTCCAGTGCACCTACAGCACAACATTTCATTTCAGTAACTCAGCACTGTCTCAGGCACCGCAGGAGGAAAAGAGACAGGAATTCCCAGAAGGAAAGGACTCTGCCAGGGGTAAAATTAGCCATGGGTAACACAGCCTGGCTGGGGCTCTCTGACCTTCCCCATTGTTTCCTGGGCACCGAGGACAGTACTAAGAAACCCCAAAATATTTTCCCAGCATACAGAGAAGTGACTCTGGAGAAGGGGCTTTGGACTCCGGAAAAAAAACAGAATTATGATTTAAATGGTACACGTGAAGCCTGGCCTGGGTCAGGCCTCACTTTGTGTGGACAGGAGACTCTGAGCAATAACTGGGCATGTTCCCCAGCAGTGAGAAGGTAAACAGCATTTCATTTCCCAGTCAATCAATACCCCAAACTGTCCCACAAAATGAGCAGCGTTTTACGACCCCTTCTTTCTCTTAGGGGGGTAAGGAGGGAATGACCAGCAGGATGTGCTAACTAGCCAGTTCGGTCTGGGCATCAGACACCAGGGTTTCAGAAAGACAGGAGCTGGACTTGTGGAGATGTGCACCACTAAGTATCAAGGGCCTTGCGGAATAGCCACTTGAAGACATGCCAGCGAGTAAATTATTGGAGAAAAAAAATACAACGCATGTCCGGATTTTAATTACATGTCTATTTTCCCAACAAAGAAGTGCAATTAAAGTTAATCATGTCTATTATATTACACAATGCCTCCCTTTCTAATGGAACCAGGCCCACATGAAGGAAAAGCATATTAGCACACAAACCCTGTTCATACAAGAGGATGTTTCGCACCCCCAAACACACTCGGATACAGCCACGCTCAATTATGCATCATCCACTCCAGCACGCTGCCCCACCAATGTCTTGGGGAATGCCAAGAGCAGGGCTCAGTCTCAAACCCTGGCACCCCCTAAGACGTTCCGGACGTGCCCACACGTCCTGGGAGCACACAGGAGGGTCCCTGCCTGCCCGTGTGAGCTTCCCCTGGCAGCCTCAGCGCCAGGCAGGCAACGCACAGGCTGAGGAACAGCACCAAAGCCCAGAGCCCTCTACCATCAGTGAGCCAGCGCAGGCTGATGGAATCTGAGGGACACCCAGTTAGCAGGATAAATTTTGCTCTCTGGTGTCAATCCAGAGTAGTGCAGTTCATTAGGGGATTTAATCCCTGTTACAGCAGGTAAAAGTAACAGCAACTGGACTTTTCCCCCTCAGCAATTACGCTAGTAGTATGTCCTGCTTCTGTCTCATTTTATAGCCTTGTGTGGCTGCTGCCCAGCTCTGCCTTTACACACAGACAGGGCCTCAAAGAAGCACCCGGCAGCTGGGAGGAAGGAGGCAGCTCTCGGCCCCAGCAGAGCCAAAGCTGCTGCCCGTCCATGTCCGAATGCGCAGCGGCGGCTGCTCTGGAGCGTGCCCAGGCAGCTCCCGCAGCCTGTGGTGCCCAGCAAGGCGCCGCTGCCCAGGATGGAGGACGCTTCAGAGAAGCGGCATGCACGGCAGCGCGGAGCCCTGCAGCGCACAGCACCTGTGCATGCCCTGCTCCCTGGCTGCTGAGCCTCTGGCCTCCTGGCAACGAGCAAAGGAGCTCAAGATGGACACGAGGGGAGCCATGTCCATGCATACCTCCAGCAGTTTCCAGGTACTTTTGACAAAGCCCTGTTCCAGCAGCTCCTTGGGTGCTACAGAGCGGCGCCCCTGCATTTCCAGCACCAACCCAGCCAGCAGAGGAGGATTCGATCAACACACCCTGCAGCACAATGCCTGCAAATGCCTGCTGAGTCCCACAGCTCGGCCCTCAGACAACTCCTCCGAGTAACTCATTCCAGTAGCCGGGTTCCCAAGTCTTTTTTTCCATTTTACTTTGATGGCTTGGCTGCATTTCTTTCAGGCGGGCAAACCTGAGTAAATCCAGTTGAGCCCTGACAGCTCAGACTGGTTTTGCTGCGTTGATGAACCAGCCTTGACAAAACCCTGAAGAAGCAAATAATTTGCAGAGAAAATAAAAGCTTTAATTTCAGCCAAGTCAAAGCAAATAACCAGTGCAGTGCAGGGCATCATTAACAAAGCTGTCTGAATTTAATTTAGTCTTCAAAACAGCAATTCCTAAATAAACTGCTTTGATACAAGGCAAAAAGAAGGGCAGGAATCCAAATTCAGTCATTTTATTATTTTTTTTTGTTTGTTTTTTGGGTGAACAGCTCCAACAGCTACCACTCTCCCTCTTCCTCAAATCAGACTTTTACATTCTCAGGTATTTCATTTTCTTTGCTTTAAAGACAGCCTCTGCAGTTGGCTGGGGGGGGGGGGGGGGGGGGCAGGATTCAGGTGTCAGAAGTGTCCACCTGGACAGGGATTTGCCTGTAAGGGAAAGGAAATCTGGCAGACAGGAGTGACAAGAGTGGATCTGAACCCAAGCAGTGGTTTTTAAAATCACACACTGACTCTTCCGAAGCTGCTTCATCGTATCAAAACGTACGTGCTGATCTGAACCAGCACTTGAAATTCCAGCTGCAGAACGTTCACTATTATTGAAGAAGAAATGGAGTGTTTTATGAGAGCCCACTTTCAGAAAATCGAAAGACCATGAAAGAGAAAACATACGATAGGATGCTTGCAGTTGCCAACTATTGTCAAAAATCTATATTGAAAGGAAAAATACAATTTTAAAAATCACTTAACGGCTCTAGTTGGGTCTAATACATGCAGTTGGGCTGACTGAAATAATTTTTAGCTCCACAACTGATATACACATAAAATCCCTCTGTGCATTACCAGGCTGAAGCAGAGACACTAAGCACAAGACCATTATGCTGCGTAAAGCCACAAGACCATCTTTTAGCCAGGGTTCCTCAAAGGCAAGGGGGAAGAGAAACTAATGGCCAAACATGTCCCTGCTGGTGTAAATGAAGTCAGAAAAATAAACACACAGACCTACAAGGCTCTGGAACGGAAAAAGTTGCCAGCTATGCCGCAGCTCTCAGGGGTCTTTGCCAGGAGCCTTCCAGCACATGCGCCCACATCCCTGAGGAACAACCCAGTCAGTGGCATCCCCTGGGACAGACGGCTCTGTGCAGCGCACGTCATGCTCCCGACCGGGCAAGAACATGAACCCAGATGATTTTAACCATCTCAGTGAATCTTAGCGAACTGAGACCAGATGTGGGAGGGAGCTGGAACCGGCCCCTGCCCCTCATCCCTACTTCTGCTCAGCTCCACTCAGCTGCTGCTTGGGTTCATGTTTCAAACTTGCCTCCGGCCTGTTACTCACAGTTCCTTCAGACATACACAGACAGCACTGATGACTGAGAAGGAACCACTCAGCAGAACCACGTTTGCAGAGGAAGGGGATGCGGCAGGCTGCTGTGTCCTGGCCAGCTGAGAGACGCTGGGCTCCCACTCAACGTGCACTCGGTAATGCTCAGGAATGGGAGCAGAGGGCCACCCTCCTGAGCCTGCCTCCATGGCACTTAGCATCCAGCACTGGTCCTGCGTTTATCAGCCCCAGGCCTCCCTGATGCTCTAACACACCTTGGCATTTCCCAGGTGGAAAGCACAAGCCTCAGTCCTCTTTGTCAGTCACCCACCAGCAAGGAGGAACAAACAAGTCCTGCTGGCAGTGCTGCACTGCACAGTGATATGGCAAGTACAGCTAGTTCCAATTCACCACAAGGAAAAAAGGTCAAAGCTCCAAGTGAAACACTCAGAAATGCCTTGGACAACTCCTCTCCAAGGAGGAGGATGACACCTTGCTAGGAGCAGAACTCTTCCCCCCATGGCCATCCTCATCGCTGTGCCCCTGTCCTGCCCCAGAACACCCCATGGCCACGCCCGAGTCCTCTCGGGAAGGGCCTCAAATGATACCCCTTGGCAGCAGCACCCTCCAAGTGATGGAAAAATGATGTCAGGCTGCCAGGAAGGAGCCACAGGGCTCGCACAGCCGCTCCTGGAAAACTGGGAGCTGCCCTGGCACCATTCCCTACACTGCTTCTCTACTTTGGATTCATCAATAAACAGTAAAAGCTTATGGCCAATTATTAGATATTTAAGGAATTAATACAGCTTCATACAGAAAGGTCTTGCAGGATGCCACACAGGGGAGGAGCTAAGCAGCTCAAGGATATTTTACCCCAAAACACCGTTTCTCAACCCATGTGCCAATTCCCACCCAAAATCATGAGAGGGTTTTCTCTGCAAATTCCTGAAGTCTGACGCATGTCAGTAGGCAAGACTCCAAGGCCGAAGGAAGAGCAGCTCCTGGGGTGCCCACCCCAAGGCCTTGGTCCCCGAGCCCCCCGGGCACATGGCAGGTGACAACAGCATGGGATCACCAGCTCAGCTATTGTGTCTCGTTAGCTTAACCAAACTCCAAACTCCGTGCGGAGCGCCTTTCCCCCTCAAGTTATTAAAGGGTAGGTTTCTTTTAATTAAACTCATTTACATGACTAAATTAGATTTAATTACTCCCATTCATTTTGCTAATACTTCTCTTTGATTGGAGAAAGGCAACTTTTCTAATTGCTCCAAACAGGACTGGGTGGCTCTGCCCTCACTCAAGCTGGCACAAGGAAACCCCGGCTCTACAACACAGAGAAGGGCCCAGAGCAGATTTTGGGCATGAACAAGCTAGACAGCTTTTCCTACTAGACATGTACTGTGTGTGGTATTCACTTTATCACCACAAGACCTAACATTTATGGCATGATTCAAAGCAAGGGAAAACCCACTGAAAATTATTTTCCAGTACCTTCTATCTGGTCAAGAGAAATGCAAGGAGACCGACAGCAATTCAACTTGCTTCCCCCTCACATACTTTTGCAATCTGAGGGGAAAAGTCAGCAATTTTGGAATTGAGGGCTCAAGACATTTTTAATAAGTCCCTCAGCCAGCCAGCTCACTGAAGTAATTATCAATTTCCTTAACTGCCACATCTGGCACTTCCTCTTTTTTACCATTTCAGACTTAGAATGTATCAAGCTGCTGCCTCAGTTATCCTGGAAGCCAAAGAATCAAGCCTCCCACTAGGCCAGAAGTCGCCATATCAAAGTCCATGGGACTGTCTGGCACACCCCAACGCCCCCAATCCATCCTACCAGGCACTGCTTACTACGGCTCCAGTTCAGTGATGCACAAGCACAAGGAATTCCACGCAGAATCCACAATACACTGAGTTCCCAGAGCCCCGCACGCATGGCTCAGCTGTTTCCCTGATGCCAGCTGCGGCGCTGCCATCGGCGGCCCTGGGGGCCAGGCGGGACACAACCTCCGGAGCACGCAGAAGCCCCGCCAAAACTTCATGGTCACGGCAGGAAGATGGAGCTTTTGTTCTCTATGTTCCTGTTGGCTCCTGGGTGAGCCAGCCCTCATCCCACCCCAGAGCCTTGTGGCTCCAGAGGGCTGAGAACAGCAGCCCTGAGCTCTGTACCAAGTACAGGAACTGAGACCTGCACTCAAACACTGCCAAAGCCAGCGGCTGCAGAACAGCCCCTGTGCTGCCCAGAGCCCAGCGGGTGCCCTGGGTGCCAGTGGAACTGTCCCTGGCCTCTGCCAGAGCTGTGGGGGCGCGCTGTGCTCCATGGGACCTCCTCCTTCAGCCGAGGTGAACGCACGGCACTTATCCAAGACAAACACAAATCTCTATAGTATTTGGCACCAGTTCCTTTCATTAGATACGATTTTCTGCCCCCTTTCTCAACATGTAACTAGTATTTATCCAACCACACATGATGCGCGGCCTAATTACCACTCTAATATTTTTCCGAAAAAAAGAAATTAATGTAATTAACAAGGAACTAAGAAACCAGCCCACCTTCCCCCCCCTTGATATTTTTGTTGGGTTTTAAATCATGTTGAGTAGTCAGCACAGCGGTTCGGTTGGAATCAGACATGCTGTTTGGATTCTTTGCCAGCACTTCACAGATTCTAAAATTCATAGAATACTTCAAAATCAAAACCTCACCACTTCTCTGGTTACTACTTCTCTTCACCTCTCAAAGTCACTGTAGTATCTTGACAGATTCGTCATTTAAAAAAAAAACTGAGTAAACAGCATCATCAAAATCACAGCTGCAATATGTACTTGTCATAGGATAAATTATCTGACCCAAGCACAGGGCAAACATAATCCAGGCACAAACCCCACAACTACAGGCATGGCTTGGACCATTAGCTTTCACTCTGTTTCAGCAGCTTTTATCAAAGATTTGAGAAGGCTTCGCAGCTGCAGGAGACGTGTCTCCAGCCACAGAGAAACCCTCTGCTTTTCCAGCCAGGCAGAGCAGAGCCACCGGTGCCTGGAGCTGGAGCAACTGCATTCCTGGCTCAGAGGTGACATTAAATGCAATTAAGGGAAAGAAGATGTAAGGAAGGACAAGTCTGAGGGGAAAGAACTGTGCCTCCTGCCATTAACCCTTCACCTGTTACCTGCCATAGTGACCCACCACCCTCTTGGCTCAGGATTTTGTGAGCAGTTCTGAAGCATCTCCCTCCTCCTCATCCAACAGACCCACCACTCAGCTCTGATTTCAGGAATTTCTGGACAATAACCAGGCTGTAACTACATGCTTATGCAAAGTTATACAGTCACATTTAGGAAATCACTTGAGAACACGGTTAATTCCAGGAATATCATGTCCTTATTTTTCAAATCCTGCGTGGGAGAAACAGCTTTTGGTTCTGTTTGCATACTAAAAACTACATGCCGTCGCACAACAGGTTGCCCCGTTCTTACAAAAACAAGGGTCAGATGCACCCATCAGTCTGAGGGGCTGTTCTGACTACAGCACAAGTACCGTAATTCCCCCAAATTCAAGGTGATGTGAGTACACTGACTGCTGAACAGCCAGGGAAAAAAGCATGTGTGGGGATGGTTTGGGTGTTTTTGTTGGGTTTTGTGTTGCTTCATTGTTTTTTTCAGGGGTGGAGAAGTTGTCAATACCAAGCAAACATCTGGGCAGTGCCTGTCAAGGAGCACCTGAATGACCCAGTGTGTGACACAAATGACCCTATGCAGGCCAGCTCTGTGTTTGGGAACAGGGAGATTTTGGAAGTGTAAACGTCTTCGAGATTGGGGTATGGCTTGAACACTTCACTTGAATCGTGCCCCCAACAAATGCTTTTGCTGTCGAGTAAAGAAAAAAGAAAAAAGTGCTGTTTAAAATGTTTGATAATCTGACAAGGCCATAAGGCTTAATGGAATCAATGATTACACACAGATGGATGATTAACTCTCGAGGTTTAATGTTAAAAAAAGAGTGCTGGATTGCTACTTAATGGAATTACACTGCCCATATGGAAAAGAACTATAGCCTGCCTATACCCAGAATTAGGGAACAGGTGGTCGATCTGGGCAGGACTGCTTGGAATGCACAAAAGCGTGCTGAACTTGTAAGTGCCAGAAAAAAAGAAAAAAACTCTTCCAAAGTGTGTTAACTTTTCCTCTCTCAGAATTGTAAATGGCAGAACTGAAGGCAGGGATCCTCCCAGCCCAGCTCCCAGCCCCAGGCACCCCGTTAGCTGCAGCTGCTGAGCACAGCAGCGTGAGTAAGGGACCTGCACAGACAGCAGGGACAGCACAGCCAGCCCCGATGCTGCAGTCCACCATGCCCAGCCTAGAGCTACGCGAGTGCTGCTGCCAGCCCAAGGGCTCCAAGAAGCTTCCCATGCCCATGGCAGAGAAGCCCCACAGAACAGGCTTTGGCTGCTGCAGTCCATCCCTTAGTTGGAGAGGACCCTGAGGCACGGCCGTAGGACAGCATGGCACCACATTGAACAAATACCTCTGTCTTTGAAAGGAATCCTCACTGATTCCATTCCCAAAGCAGTGACCTCCTGTTCCCCATCCAGAAGGCACTGACAAGCGAACCTCTTCCAGCCTTTGCCCCTGCTGCCTGGGGGCCCTTGGGCCTGCCGGCCACGCTTACTGCAGGAGCTCCATGGTTTCCCTTTTAGAGAATCCTCCCAACACTCAAGACTGTTCATGGGACACAGTCATGAACAAGGTTCAAGCCATCCTCTACACATGCAACGCCTGACATCACCATCCTGAAAAAGATGACCTTTATCCCAGCCTCCAGAGCTGGAGCTGTACACACAGGTAAACTCTCCCCTGAGATGAAAAGCATTCTGTACAAGCAAAGCAGCATCACCAAGAGCTTCTGCCCACAAGCCTCTGTAGGTAATCCAGCAGGAAATCAAACCCAGCTTTGTAGGAGTACATCTCCTTTAGAAGGAGACAGGACTGGGGCTTAAGAAAATTCAAAACTATCGATCGCAAGAGCCATTTCCAAAGCAAGTTTGGTACCCTGACATCCATAATCCTCCTGAATTGAACGAAGGTCACCAGCACACATCCATAATAAACACAGATCATCTAACAGGCGCAGCTATCCAGAAGGATCCCTTATTCTACACTAAGAATAGCTTGCTGGCATCATTCAAACAATTTCTGAAGTGACATCAACTACATTGCAAAGAAAGTATTTTTCAGTGCAAATAACGTTCTCCAGAAGATAATGTTCCTAGAGGGCACTTGAAATTCACACCTCGTCTTGGTAAAACAGTTCCATATGGAAATACCCAAGTCACACACAGACTCTGCAGACCCAGTTAGCAGGAAAGGAGGTCATCTATGAATCAGGCTGCAGACCCAAACTCATTGAAATTTGAGCTGGATACGCAGGGTTCACCTGACTAGAGCTGAGGTGTGCCATGGGGCCCCAGAGCCTCTTCCCCTGCCAGCGGCAAGGGTCCTTCAACCTTCCCCGCCCCAGCAGGGGCCCAGCCAGCCTGGCTGCCCACCGAGGGGAGATGTCCAGCCTTGCACACCATACACAGAGCCCCTTCCGGAGAGGAAGAGCGCTTGCTTCTTCCTCCCCAGTACAAACACTCACAGGACCAGTTGTCACAAGTGACCACTCAAAATGTACCGAGGTTTTTTTCCCCCGTATAATGTATTCATGTTCTTCTGTAACCAAGGAAACAGAAGTGATTTTTCTGTCTCATGCAACATTTTCTCTCAAGGGTTGGGCTTTCTAAATCTGGGGGGGTCTAACAGCCGCTGAAAACCAAGTACCAAACTTCATCCAGAGAAAGCCAGCACTCCAGACACTGCAGCAGGACACCAGTCTCCTTTCTTGACTTCTACCCAGCACCTGTGACTGCCCTCTCCTATGTTTCCTACTCTAGGCATTCCCAGTCCAAGCTCTCCCAGGCAGCGCCATCTCTGACTACCTGCTGAGCCCAAGCAGGACACAGCACCTGTCTCCAATGATAATGACACACTGTCACAGTCCCTCAAGATAACCGGCACATGGAACTGCTCAGGCACTTCCAGTAAATGGATACCTGGTAGCCATGGGCTTGGCTACTGCCCTCCTAGCCATGACACAGCACCAATGGTTTCAGAAGGGCTCCGTCCCTTTTAAGTGCCTTTCCCCAAGGCAACAGTCAAGGGCTTACGGCAAATCCAGAGAAACAGCAAAGGAGTCCTGCTATGCTGTCCCAGCCTGGCTCTTCTCCTCCTGCCAAACCCATGTAACCCCACTGGCCTGAAACAGCCACCTCCGCATGGCATGCCTCTGGGCTAGCACTCTCTAAGTTCTGGGTGGGATCATCTCCTTGACACTGAAGGCAGGGATCCTCCCAGCCCCAGGTGCCCAGTTTGCTTCAGCTGCGGAGCACAGTGTGTGAGTGTGGGAGGCTGCCAGACCCTCACAGACACTGGACAGACACTCGCCTCATCCCCTTTGCACTGGAACCTTTGATGACTCATTCTCATGCTTCACACACCACCTCCCCTTCTGTGGTGAAAAAGCACCTGTTTTCAGTTCCTGTCATGCACCAAATTTCCAAGGTGTGCCTCAGACAGCAGCCAGCTCCCATCCTGCTTGGCTGGCCAACACGCCTCATTATCACACCATCACAGGCATCTCATTTCCCTGAAACTCACTCTCTTCTCTTTATTCTAAACCATGCAGAGGACCGATGGATTTGAGAGGGCCCAGATCTGGGCCTCACACCCAGAGAAAGAGAGGCCAAAATCCATAAGCAGGATTTGAACTTGTAGTCCCCGGGGACTTGAAGTGAAAAGAGCAGAACCCAGCCCACGTGAGGCACTAGCTCACTCGCTTCTCACTACTCAGCACTTGTGACGGCAGTAACTGGCAGTGGAATTGCTGTACAGTGTCATCCTCACGGAACATAGGGTACTCTCCAATTAAATTGGTACCACTTCTGTGCTGCCATTAGGATGACTTATTTGTTTCTGATTAATTAGGTTTCAGCTTCTTCCTTTTTGGCACTGCATTTTCCTCCTGTTCAGTCTATCTGGCCAGTCTAGGTCTGTGTTGGCACAGATCAGTCACTGCAATTCTGGATCAGAAATCTGTGCCTTTGATGAACCTGGCTTCTGGTTCCTGTCAATCTCTGTTGCAGGGTATCACGAGCCACACAGACACCCAGGCTCTTACACACACATACAATGTGAGATCCCTGCAATGGGAAAAAAGGAAAGAAGGCAGCCGTGACAAAGTTGCCTCCTTTGGAACCACCGAGAGGTGCCAACTCAAGGTCCCAGCAGCTCATCTGCCAGAGCATGAAGAGCTACAGCAAACACTCGCCTCCCTGCTCATTTGAAGGCCTCATCCTGGTTGGAGCGCTGGCTCCTGGTGGGAAAAAACTTGGGAGGGAGGCCAGAAGCCAAGCTGCTTGCAGCACAGCTGCACCTCCGCAGCCACGGACAGACCAGAGGGTGGCTCCGGCAGGGGAACCAGGCTGAGCCACACGCACGGCCGCTCAGCGCCCAGGGCACTGCTCTTACACAGCAAGGAACAGCCAGAAAGGAGGAATCAAAACCCGAGGACTTCTAGCAATGTAAGGGAGAGAAGAAACTGAGGCACTCCGTATCACTCCACACAAAATTATTCAACGCTTGGAAATTGTGCCTTTTTTTTTTTTTTGGCAAACAATATATGGGGTCTCCAATGCGCAGATGGGAGAGCAGCTTATATTTAATAAAATAAAATTGACATTGGTGGCACATTCTCATATACAGTTATACATTATGGATGATATAGACTTGGTATAGTTTGCACACAGTCTAAACGTTTGTCCTACAGATGGACAGAGAATTAGAGGGATAATAGTTTGTACTACACAAACATTCCAACGCGTGCTTTTCCAAACACAAGTTAATGCAACATCTACCTCAGAAGTAGAGGACAAACCATAACAATCCGCAACTCCCACTGGCCTCGGGAAATGATCCCAGAAAATTAAGGTACTGTCAAAATGAAGTTAAGTCCTGAAATTTTTGTAAAAATCTCAAGTCTCCTTATAGACAAGTACCGCAATTCATGTTACCTTGAAATGGTAGCACCAAACATGCATCAATGCACAGAAAGAATACACCAGACCCTCTGGCTCTTCAGGCCACACGTCTACCTACAGAACTGCCGAGAATGTTAAACCCAAGAGATGCAACTGTGAAGGCTTTTTATCAAGCTCTCTCTCCAACTTTGACTTACACACAAGTTCCACAGCACATCCACTGCCTCCAGATATGCCTCTGTTAACAATGGCCATTTTTGCTCGAAAATGACACTTACTGTGCACAACTTGCTTAAAACGCCATGAAGCAAAGCTTTCTGCCCCAGTTCTACCGGGAAAAGGTTTTTGTGGTTTTGGCCAGGAAACAACTGTCACATTTTTAAGTACTTAACTTGAAACTCAATTTTGCCCTCAAATTAACCCTCTGCACAAAGTCCTTCACAAACACTCCCATTTATGAGCCTTCTCAAGTCATCCCCACCACAGAACTGCCCCCTTTCAAAAAAGGCTTTAGGCCTCATGGACTGTCATTGAGAAACGTCATATTTCTGGGCACGTCCAGCAAATGTTTCTTGCCAGGTAACCAAAACAGAAAACCTGATGTTAATGGAAGAAATGCCCATTTCCTGCACTGACTGTCTTGTTCTGAGGGCTTTGCTCAAACCCAGGAACAACGTGTAAGAAAACACTGTCAGGTAGAGCAGGCCCTTGGCTATTCTCAATTAAGTCGGAATTGCTGGACCAAGAAGTTAGCTGGTAGGATTCCCTAAATCCTTCCTGCTGCACCAGGGCAACACGCTACAACTTTCAACTACTTTTCAGGAAGGGAAACCATAGGCACCACAGCAATATCCTAAATCCACTAAAATGAAGTCAACAATAAAAGAGACGGAGCCCCAGTGTATTACAAGGCCTTAGCAGCAATACTTGAGGTAATAGCTCTCTCCATAATAATTTCTCATGCAATTTCAGTCTCAAAGCTCAAAATTAATTACAAACACGAAACAAATCGTGCTGTTAAAACATATATTATTAACAGATTATGCTCTCAGAAAAGGTAACTCGTAGCCTGGGAAAGTAATTGATAAACCTACAGGGCTCACAAATAACTGAAAAATGACAGGTCAAGTGATCACTGAGTGACCACCATATAAAACTATCCAGCATGAGACATAAAACATACAAACAGATTGCCAGTCAGTCATCACACACTGTAAATAAACCATATGGGCTTTTTTTGCATGCATCCCAGCACTGGTATTCCTGCACAGTGTTCCTAAGCCAAAACCTCTGTGCTGTTAAAAAGATTTTCAAGCCTCAGCTCCACCCACCACAACACAGAATTAACATTTCTTTTTAGCAATCAGGTAAAAAAAAAAAAAAAACAAAAAAAAAAAACCAAAACAAGAAACCCACAATTCAAGACTGTAACAAATTCTTGCTCAATTCCCATCCCAAATTCAGCGTGCTCAGCATATTGCCATCGTGCGCCGTGCTCGGAAAAGACGGACCCTCCCGCACGTCCCACAGCGGGTGACACAAACTGCGTCCCAGCAGCCACCAAGCACCGAGAGCCGCGGGCAGCTACGCCCCCCTGCACAGGACAGACGCTGCCTGCAGCAGCCAGCCCGGCCCCCTGCTCCAACACCCAAACGTGCGCTCACACACGGGCAGCCCTGCCAGGATGCCAGGAGCGCCTGGCATTCCCTGTCAGCTGATTCCCAGAGACTCGCGCAGCACAGCGTGTTGGACATGATGTCAACTCAACAGCGCTTAATAAACCCACAGAGAACTAATGCAATTGGAACCCGACAGAGTAAGGCATTAATACTGTGCATTTTAATCAAAAGGAGAGATAATAATTTTATCTCTATGTAACTAGAAAAGCTGAAAGGTTCTAATGGGAAAAAATAAAACCATCTGTTTGCTCTAAATCATTAAATGAGTGCTTTAGGACAATGTCATCCCCCTAAAGCCTGTAACAATTTGGGCCTTAAGCAGAGATGCAAATTGATTAAATTCCAGCATATTTTGCCACAAATGGCGGAATCCAAATACCACTGAACAAACAGCAATTTCTGCCACACATCATGAAGACAAGCCAAAGACATTTTCCCATTCCTGAGTCTGCAGACAGGAACGTGATTAATGGCTTTTTTCAACCTAGGTTTTTAAAAGCTATCATATTCTTTATTTTAGCAATCACACAGCAGCCTGCTGCTGGGGGGGGGGGGGGGGGAGGGGGACGACGACAGCCAAGTCCCAAGCCCTAGCTGAGAGGTAGCTGTCGGGCTCATGTCTCCCACGTGAGAGATCATCTCCAGTTGTGTTTTCTGGGAGGGCTGTGCAGCACAGCTCTCAAGGGGCAGGTGCTGAGGCCTGGCAAGTGGAGGTTTTGCAGGGACAGGGGCTGTGCTGACAAGCACCCAAGCATCATGTCACCAACAGCCCTCCCGGGTACCTGCATCCTCTCACTTAAATCCAGGCTTGCCTCACCTAAATTACACCTGTCTTGACAGCCCAGGTGGGTATTTCTGTTGAGCCTCATTTTGTCCAGCCAAGACCTGCTGGAACACACGGTGGCTACGAGCAGCTTTCCAGAGCTACCTCAGCTTCACCACCACCAAAAGCCATGCTGAAGTGATCCGCCACAAAGACAACAGCCCAGACACAGGCTTGTAATTCTGGTAGAGGACTACCCCTTGGGATCAGTTAGGTGTCCCTTATATCTGAAGGTTCTGACATGACCCAAACAACCCCAGAAAGACAGGGTCCAATGCAGATGGCAGTGGGAGTCCTTCTCCAGGCAGGAGAGGACCAGATCCCCGATGGAACAGCCCTGAAGCACAGAGATTTGAGGTGCTTTTCCTCAGTTGTCACAAACCTGGCTGTGCAGGGGAACTTGCCCCTTCCTATCCCCTTCTCCACAGGAAGGTTCCTGACTTGCACCGGATCAGATTTTGCTCCTCAGTCTTTGCCCACCTCATTCACCTGACAGCCTGACAGGCTCCTCCACAACAGACATCTTATCAGATGTGACTGATTGCTGTAATCTGTACTCTGGGCAGCCATTAAGCAAATTACCTGAATCATTGCAAGGATTAGTCTCATTAACACATGATTAGCATCAAATTAAAATAATGAGTGTTTAACTTCTGATGTCTTCCAGTTGTTTGAACAGCTTGATCAGCCACACCAGGCTGGCAGGGAGGTGGTGGGTGTCAAAGAGTCAGGGAGAAAAACTAGAAATAAATCAAAGGGTGGGTCGTGCCCCAGCAGAGCTGCAGCTGCCAGAGACCCGGGCCCAGGGCTGCCAGAGCTGCTCCATGCAGGGCCCGGGTCAGAGGCTCTGGGCCGGCCCCAGAGCCCTGCTGTGCTGCACAGGTCACCCTGCCCACGCTCCTCTGTGCCCAGAGCTGGGACTCGCCAATGCCACCATGTCCTTGCAGCCACTGAAACAACAGGGTGAGGCCACCCAACCCCTCCGTTCTCCTGGCTTTCCTGTCTTTTCCAAGTATAGGAAGTGCTAAAGAAGGCATAGCAAAAGTCCCATCACGAGCAATAATCCTGGAAGGCAGTTTGCTTCAGCAGCTCTCCTTTTTGAGACAGGCACTGTTAACCCATCACCTCTCGTTCTGAATGGCCTGCTCCCCTCCCTCACCCCTCCAATCACCTACTTTTCCATCTCCCTGCACCTGGTGTGCCATTGGGACTGTGGCAAAGTCTCTCCACAGCCGCAATTCCTTCCAGCCCTCTGCAGGTTTTTTTGGCTTCATTTGCATGTCAGTTCACCAAGTTTCCTGCTGTTACTGGTTCTCCTGCAGGTGAACAGAGCTGCAATATGAGCCTTGTCTAGCCTTGGTCTGCTTCCAGTTCAACTCTCTCCCCACGTCACTGACAGGCACCTCCTCTATGTCTGAAGGAGAGGGGAGACCTAACATGCAAGATCTGCAGGACAGGGACCTAAATCCACACTCAAGACACTTCTCTCTCCATGATGGAATGACAGAACATGTGCAGCAGCCAATGTTTAAGCCTCAACATCTTGGTTATTTATTCTTTGAAATGCCACAAACCATAAGTACGTATTATAGACGAATCACTTGTCAAAGCTCTTCCCTAATTTAATTAAAGCCATTTTTTATTCATACAAGTGCAAAGAAGCAACTTAAACAGATAACATTTTTCACACTTACATAAAATGAAAATAGCCAAACTAAATTTTGGCAAAGTACATAAAAACAAAAGATCCAAGCGAAGACTCTATATGTGCCAACTTCCATCTCAGCTGAGATGCTAGAAAGGAATTGCACACACAAAGTCTCCTACTTCCATTTCTGAGGGACTCCTGACCGTCCACACACCACAAACATACCAGTGGTGCCTATGCTGTTGCCCAACAGTCGTTTCCACCCACCAGGCTGGAGCCTGATCCTTGTCATCCACACTACTGTGAATCGCTAACACAGCAGGCAGCAGAGAACTCTGCTCGAGTTAGAGACTCTCTGCACCAAAAGCAGCTTCCGCTTATCCAGTGCAGACCCGAGACTGTTCTATTGGCAAAAGCGCAGGTGTCCAGAAAAAGCAGGGGTAAAGCCTTTTCATCACGGCCCTAGTCTAAGACTTCAATACACATTTTTTCCTTCCTTCCACGTGATATCACCAGCCAACCCTGACAAGAAACACCTTCAAGCTGAGCAAAGCAGATTTTGTATCAGCAATACCAAGCAAAGGACTCTGCTCTAATCCAAAGTCCACCAAAACTGACTAGGAGATAAAGGGCAGAAGAATTCCCATCCATCCAAACTTATCTTCAAGCACCACTTGCGTCAACCAAAAGCCCCAGCCACCCAAGTCCAGAGGCAGTGCGGGGGAATTCTGCAGACTGGGCACAGCGCCTACCCCAACTGGTTTTATACCGGCATTTCCCAACATGACCCATTTCATGCGTATCAGTGGCCAGCGCTGCTGTCCACAGCAAACACCTTCCAATTCAATTGGGTTTCTTCCCCCCTGCTCTAGCGAACAGAAAATAATTTATCAATTTACCCTCAAAGTTCCACTTTGCTGCTGTGCCATCCCTTACGGCACTCAGCATCTCCTGATTCATGCGATACGCTCAGGCTCCATCTGTGCATATTATTGACCAGATTATGTAAACTACGCTTTAGCAATTCACACTCACTTGGTTCTGCAGTACCTGTGGGTGCCAAGCATATGTTTCCCATTCTCCTTGCTCTCCTGGGCCATATGCAGTCCCCTCAAACCAGCAGCTTTCCTATAGACCCAACTTGGTGGCCGGTATAAAGCAGTATAAATCCCGTTGGCTGTGCCAAATCCAGGATGTACACCTGTTTGTGAGGACTTAGTGGTGCTCTGTGCGTGATCCCAAGGGCTCTGGGTGCCCAGCAGCACTGCTGGGTCACTGCTTACAAAGCCCCCCACCTTGAAGCAGGCCTGGAGGGGCCAGTGGGGGACATTCTCTGAGCACCAAAGGAGACCTGGCAGGGGAGACAGCTCGGGGGGCAGCACCAGCCCTCATCTCAACCCTGAGCTCCCCTTTGCCCCCCCCCATCAGCAAGGCAGCCAAACAGAAAAGCCAGCATGCCAAAAAACCCAACAGGACTCGTAGAATCTGGTTTTCAAAACTGAGATATTGCTCTGTTGCTAGGCAAAACGGAAGGGGTTTCTCTCCTCTTTTTGGAGAAGCCTCTGCTCTCTTCTTGAGGGGCAGAGCCGAAAATCATACTGTCACTAATGCAAAATTAGACTGACAGCATGGAGACCTGCTTCCTATTCCAAGGCATGTCACCATCCAGCCTGCTCCCTTCTGGGAATGACACCATGTACTCAGAGGATTTCACAGAGGAAAAAAACAACCCTTCAGCCCACTGCTGCAGCAGGATGGTACTGGGGCTCTGCTTCACACTGGAGCAAGAAAACAGGAACTTCAGCAGATTGCACAGGCACAACAAGCAGCTCCAGGCAAACAAAGAAACAGGTCCAGCCCATTCACAGTGGAAGGGAACAGCTGTCTGGAATCCTAGCAGTTGCTTGGTCTTCCTCTCGTTTAGCTGTCACTTTTAAGTACTGAACATGCAATGGGAAATGCCGCTCCTTTGTTCCAAACTGTTGTATGTTTGTATCAGAGGGGCATTTCAAACACTTGAACACAACAACAGAAATTTTACAGTAGTGCCGAAGCCAGAGATGGCACATCCCTGTCTCGTGTCTGCAAAAGAAAGCACAGCACTATCACGGCCGACAGCGTCCTGGAGAGAGCGACACCAACCTGGCACGACCCTTCAAAATAAACGTCCTACATCTGAGGTGGAAGGAAGTCACTCGCAGAGCAGAATGCGACACTGGAAGCCAGGTCCAAGAGCGCTGCATACCAAGGGACAGTGTTCCCAGCCCCTGAGCACTGCAAAAACATCTGCACAGGCTGGCACTCTGGCACTAGGGAGCTCTGGAGCAGATGCCCCATATGGCCCCTGCTCGATGACCTTATGCAAGAGTCCAGCACCACATCCACATCTGGATCAGCCAAGAATGTGCTCTGCACCCCATGAGAGGTTCCAACCCCAAGCCCTCTGCTCTCTCGCATGACCCTTCATCCACTGCCTCACACACACCCTGCAGAGCTGCAGGGATGTATTGCTGTCTGATATGCAGCAAATGAGGACATGCCAGGAGCCAGCACATCTGTGCTAGCTAACAAAGCCCAGACGGGAGCGTTGACTTCCCAGGAAGAGTATATCATTTCCCCCTTACTTCTGCTCACCTGGCCCAAGGTGCAGGAATCCAAGAAGGATGGGGTTTGTGTACAGCTCTAGTAATTAAACAGATAACTCAGACTACGTGTTCGCAATTTCTTCAGCCTGCGTTTGTTAGGGATGCATCTGGATCTCCATAACCATTACCTTCTGCTACCTACAGGTAGAGATAATTATCCACGAGTAAACGATTACCTAGGCTATAAATTACCTACAAAAATTTGGGCTGGGGTTTTGCCAATCACCATTCCAATTAATTAACCAAAATTGACTAGCTGGCTTTAGACCAAATATTTCCTCATCAGTATTCTATGCCAGTGCATAGGAGATGAAGGAAACAAACCAGAGGAGAGACAGGGAGAAATCCAATGAAGGTTAGAGGGAGCTGAGAGCAAGAGAGACAAGCAGGAATGGATTCCTGGCTTTCCTGGTGAACTCTCTCTGGTGGGGCACGTGCCAGTGCCAAGGGCAGGACTGAGCAGAGCCCTGGCAGCACACTCACAGCCATTCCCATCAGGCAAGGCCGTCACAACCATCACTGGGAATGGAAGAGCTCAGCAGCCTCAAGCGCCCCTCTGGATCAGGGCAGTGGGCACATTTCCAAGGCCTGTTTCAGTAAGCAGGGGACACAGTCACATGCAGATTACCATGACCGAGAAGGGGACAGCCCCCAGGCCTAACCCCCACATTGCCACAGGAGCTCCTAAGTCCTCAGTGCTCCCTTTGGCAGGAGCTGCTCAGACCACACCAAACCTTGCACTTCCAGGAGAGGAGAGGACATTAAAAAGTCACACCAATATAACCGAGGCATTGAACACCTGCAGAACAGCAACCGAGGCACCACACTCTCAGACTGTGTGCACAATGAGTATTCAAGAAATTCCCCTCATTCCCAGCTGAATGATCCCTGCAGGCCAACACATGCAGACTCTCCACGCATCCCTGGGTTCCAGGAAGATTCCCCATGGCAGAAACTGCCATTCCAAACAGTGCAATGAGCCTTTTGAAAAGCCCCCCATGGGGCTCTGCATCCCGGGGTACCCCAGAATTCTCCCGACACAGCCCCGCAGGAGCCCTCACCCTGAGCAGAGCACACACATGAGAGCCAGTTCACACCGCACAAGACTGGACAGCAGCCCTCAGAAGCACCACCTGGGGCACAGGGCCGAGCACACGTCCTTCTGCATGCACTGTACCTTCTCTGAGGGACCTGACAAGAGAGAAATTGCAGAACAGACCATGGTGCCACGCTGCCTGGGTCTCCCCTCTCAGCCTGACTGCTCCAAGTGCTTTCAGAGAGCCCTGGCTTCTGGGCAGAGCTTCACCTGGTCACCAGGAAAGGACTCACACCTGTACTTTGCGCCACAGCTCACACATGGAATCACTGGTAGCGCACACACGAGTGCTGGCACTCGGTGAAAAACTCCCTGAGGAGTGCAAAACTGCAGTCAGAAATCTGAGCTGTTTCTTCCTGGATCAGAACAACCCTTCCCCTCTGTCATAAACAGCAACATGCAGTCAGCTGAAATGAGACCAGAATATTTATTTGGTAGTGATTTTTGCTGCTAGTTCTTGAACGTGTAAGGCACTTGGTGCACTTGAAGAAAGATCCAAAGCCGTAAATGCTCACAAACCAAGCGATTAGCAGCCGTTCTAGGCTGCTCTGGAGAGCTCAGCAGGGAACTCCTTTCAAACCATCTGCAAACAAAATCACTGTTTCAGATAATCTAGTGCCTTCCAGATCACCTCAGAAATTGTTTTCAAGATGCTTTTCTCACGTCACCTCTGGTTATTGATTTATTAAAAACCAACAAGATATTTCACTGCATAAAGGAAGATTTTTATTTATTTATGCAGCCCTGTCACTGTTGATAAAATACTGTGGATGCTAGAGATAACTGCTCTCTGTATAATTAAGGGAAAGGGCAGACCTCTGTGCAAGTGCTCAACAGAATCCTGATCCTGCCCAGGCAGGAGGGGTGCACAGAGAGCGCAGAGGTGCTCCCGAGGACAGCAGAGCCCTGTCCCCCTGCCACTGAGCTAGAACAGTCCCATGGCTCCCCAGAGGTATTCCAAGTCAGGGTTCATCTCTGGGAACACCAGACAGAAGATGCAAGTGGAAAATCTACTACCGGCCCACAGCTTGCCAAGAGCAAAGGAAAAGAATCAAAACTCAACCAGCAAGAAGACAACCAGCACAAAGAGCATCAAAGTCTCACTCGAACAGCTGCACATGTGAGGCACATCCCAACTCTATCCGCCCTGTCCATCTCCACAACAAAGACAAGGCACACGGGGGCTGGAGAAGCACCTCCATTTTCAACTCTATTTATGCGCCTGTAACAATTAAGCCATCATTCCTGCTTCTCCTGCCTTGCTTTCATTTCAGGTTTAGTCAAACATTTGCTAATGAACAGTAAATCTTTAGACTACTCAGAATTGCTCTGGTTAATAAACTGAGGGCATTTCATCGACCTTATTCAAAACTCAAACCCATTTAAGAAAAAACCACATCAGTCTGAGAGAAAGATGGCTTCCACTCCCAAAAAGGCCCTGGCAGCACAACCGGTTCAGGCTGACTGAAGCATTCGGGACAATTAGCAAAGCCTCATTTTCAAGAGCCCAATTTTAGAACCTGAAAAGGAAACACACAATATCTGAAAGCACACGAGTCTGAAACTGTAACATGGGCACTTGAAGTGCCAGAAACGCTGGAGAGATGCTAGACGCTAAGCACTGTTGAAGATGCACCTCAGCAGTGTGAGGTGTTCAGAGCAGGAAACTTGCAGGTTTCTCTCAGGAACCCAAAGTCATTTTCCAAAGGATCACAGCACGTGTGGAATTCTCCATGTGGGCCATGGTTTCATGCTCACCTGGCTGCACAAGTTCTCCTCACCAGTTACTGCGCAAAAAAAATGGGAGCCAAAAACAAGAGTGGATCACAGGCCAAGTGAAACTAAAACCAAATAAACACAGTAACAACTACAGAGGACACCTACATCGAGCTGGCAGGTTTGGGAATACCTAAGAAAAACATCAAAGACCTCTCCGCTAGGACAGACCATCGCCTGACAACTCTGGAGGTGTTCCTCAGATCCCTCGGCCCCAGCCTCCAGGGTGTCCCTGAGGTCAGCCCACCTTGCTAACACCACATGCTCCTGTGGCCAATGCCATAGAGACGTCTTGGATGAGCAAGTCACAAGACTAATCACAAGTAAATGCCCAGAAGGTTTACAAAGATGAAGTGGAAAACACCCTTGTCCCAAAGATTGGTGTGCTCTCAAACAGTCTGCTTTTAACTGAACTTCAAAGCTGTGTAACAAAGCCAAAAGACCCATTTCCATTAGTTGGAGTCCCCCCTCAAATTACAGTAACGGGAGCTTTGGGAATTGCAAGTTTGCTCTTTTTCAGAATGTAGAAATGTTCCCCAAATGTCCCTTTGATCCATCACGTTCCCAGTACAGCAGAACAAACAGTCCAATTCCCACCTGGGCTTCGCTGTGCCCCAAAACCACGAAGAATGCCCAAAGCAGGAAGGAGCAGCTGCAGCTGAAGGTCCTGCCCTGGAAAACTGTCCCATACTCCGCACACCACCAGCCAGGATGGGCAGGTTCCGGCCCAGTCACACAGGGACAGGGACCAACTCCTCACTGGGTCCTGCTACCTCGCTGGGACCCTCCTGAGCACTTCGCTCTCTTGGCTCTTTCTTTACTCTCAAGGTCATCTCTTGTTTGTCTAATCATTCATCCTGCATCTCTCATCCCCAGGCTGGTTCCTTCACTCTCAGGGAGTTCCAGCAAAGCTGGGCCTGCACCTCCCAGGGAGCAGCGTTGTTTGTGATGTGTCAGTGCCACGGTCCTGGGGGGAGCTCGGGGGACCTCAAAGGCAATAGTTCTCTGCCCAGGAGCAAAGAAGCCATTACAGCTTGTACTAGAAGATTTAATAGGTGTCATAATTTATCATGTAAACCGAAAAGTGTTTCTTAATTAAGTGCGTACGTTAATGAATTTTTTAATTTGATCCCTGTAAGTACCTTGCTATACTAATTGCAATATTCTACACATTAGTCATCCGCTGTTGCCCTTGGCTATTTTCTACCCTGAGAGGGAGAGATAGAGCTTTTCAGTTAAAGTTCATTTAACTCTTTCCACCCAACAAATTACATTTCCTGCTCTTCACACTGCAGAGTGACAGCTGCACTCCAGGCCTGGAGCATGGGAAGCTCGGTGCTTGGCGCACACACCACGAGGGAAGGACACGTCTAAGCCTGGTGTCAAACGCAGTGATTTGGGTTCATTTCATTACCTCGATCACAAACAGTACCAAGGGACAGATTTTCCAATCCCCTCATTGATCCAGGTTTCCACATGTGTTCCAGTGAGGCATTAGCTTTTCTGATACTGCCCACTCATAGCCAAAACTCAAGAGCAAGAGGGTGGGAACCTTGCCACTGAGCATCCAGACAGCGGAAAGAGAGCAGCTGGAAGCACGGCACGTGGCTCAACCATCTCAGCAACAACCCCAGCAACTTCTCAATTTGAAACAGACAAACCGGCACGACATGATGCAATAGTGCAAAGAGGCAGTTCACAAACCTGACAGGCATCTCTGGCTACTTTCTGCTACCTGAACTGTTTACAGCAGGGCTTCAGACACCTCGGACAAATTGCAGGCTATAAAGCAAATTGCCTCTCTGCGGGAGTAACACTCTTGAGATGTGGAGGTCCCTTAGATAAGCCAGCACAAACTGAGAACGCCTCACTTCCGGCAGAGAGGCTTCGCGAACACCGAAAATAAAGTCCTTGGACCCCTTGGACACACTCAACAGTAAGACAGGACAAAGCAAAGGGGTTATACCCACAACTAGATGAGAAGTTGGTGCTGACAACAGACCACTTCCTTTTCAATGAGTTCCCTTGTTACTGCTTCTGGTGTTTGCACAAGGGAACTCTCAACTGCAACTCAACAGCGATGAGAATCAAATGTGACTGAGGAGCTGAGCTTGGTCTGGCCTTTCCAAGTCCTAAAACGGCCCACTCTGAAGCCTGAGGCTAACAAACCACAAAGCATCCCCTCATTCCACAGAGTTTTTGGGAACAGATGTGGTATCATTCTAAGACTCAGGCAGCAGGGAGCAATGTGTTTACATGTGTGTGACCTATGTGCATTGCTGAACATGATCCTCACCTGAGCAATGCTGCTACTTCAACCCTGCACTTCACATTCCTGTCACTGACAGGGAGACAGAAAACCAAGCAACGCTAGAAATGGTGCCAAGTGTGGACAACTGCAACCTGACTTCCCCCACAGAACTCCAGTTGGGCCTGAGGGGGGAGGCAGCCAGCCCTGCACTTACACCTCTGGCATCCTGCTGTGCTATGGCTCATCCTTCCAGCTGCATGCTTCCTGCCATGATACTAAGATCCAGGAGCAACTGTTCTAATCACTGATTGCAATTAAAGCTGCCTCTGAACTCCCAAGAACAGTACCACACCATGGTAATCCACCACACAGTTTGTTCTCCACACACACTTCTGAGCACATCCTTGGTCTGCTTTGGCGGGCAGGCTCACGCATGGAATTAAGTGGATTACTCGGAACATGTCTAACTAGCCCAGGAACCTCCGAGGCCAAGACGGCTCTGGGTAGCAACGTTGCATCACTCATTCAGTCCTTGCTCACAGGCAGAGCCTGTGAAATTAATAGCAGCAGCCCAGCATAACACACTTCAGGAAAGTGAGACTCTTGACATGGGTGGCTGTCACCTGCTTTTCAGCAAATTTCAAAGCGTTGCCTACAGCATCCTGTTGTATTAGATGAAATGCATCCTGACACCTTTCTCACTGTATTACGCCCGACCGCTCAAATATTGAGATGCAAACCTCCCTCACTATTTTTTACAAAAGAAAACACTGCCCAGTAACTGCCAGAGGTCAAATCTGGGTGTTTGGCAGCAGATCACACCTGTCCAGTCCCACAGGGGCCAGAGGTTGCCAAGCGCACCCAGCTCACAAAGCCCTCCTCTGATGCCCTGACCACCAGCACAGGAATTCCCGGTGAGCTCGGGAGCCACTGCCGGCTGTTTCCCAGCCACCTCCCCTGGTGCCGTCAACCACCACAGCTGCACGTTAGCCACGCTGCCATCAGCTCACCTGGCCCTGAGTGCTAGGAAGGGACATTTTCCCAGCTTGCAGCCCAGCACCCTGTACCTCTAATGATGAAGTTCAATCCAAGTTCTCCCCTCCAGTATAATGCACACCCCCACCATTTGCTGACCAGCGCTCGGCCAGTTCCAGTAATCTCAGCCCGAACAACATGAGCAACTTCATCAGGGAAGCTCAGGCCAGCCACAGGTACAGGGAAGAACTAGATGACCAGAAAACAGCCTTGTTCCTCTGAAATCTCAGGAGCGCTAGAAAAGTGCGATTTAGCTTTTGCAGAGTCTGCAGAGAGCACAAGCAAGTAGATTTCCAGTACTTCCACCACACATTACTAAAGCACACCACAGGTAGACGTGTCAGAAAATCACCTTCCGCACTACACGTACCATATGTTTACGAAGACACAAGTTACACACATTTTATCCTAGCGTGGGATCTGACATGACACTGTCAAACAAAGCACACTGAGTTTGTCACTCAAGCAACGACATTCTTGTCATATTTATCCTCAACCACTCCTGCAGACAGTGCTTCCAGTACAGATAATCTTTGGTACACAAGATGCTGCTCCTGTAATTACCCAAAGGCAGGCAGGGAATATACAAACACAGCAACTTGTGCTTCAGCCTGGACACACCAATATGCAGTTAGCTCTAGGAAAAAAGGCAACCCAGCTACCACTGGGCTTCTCTCTCCAGTGCTTTCCACTTGTGGATGGGCAGCCCTCCCTATGAATCTCCGTTTTGATCCTGTGACAATTTCACAGGTGCAAAACCACGACAAAGTGCAATACAATGGAAAACACCGGGCTTACAATACTTCTCTCTCATGAAGATCATCAGTACCATATTTTCAGTTGGTGTAAGCTAACATCCCTGGCATCACTGGAAAGATGCCAAACATACACCACTGAAAAACTCTGGCCCTCTGTTCCCTTGCATGGTACCCCACGCTTGCTGTCACACCCCAGCACCAACTGCACATGGATGCTCTGTCGTGAGGCTGTTTCACACCACTTTGGCCTTTAGAGAGGCAAATCCCATATTTCTTTTTTATGCTCTCTGAGAAACCTCTGGGAAAGCTCAAGACCACTCAAGCAGGAGACAAGCAGAGCTTCCCAGATTCTGACCAATTTCTGCAGGGATTCTCCTGCCTTCAGCGCTATGTCACCGCTCCAGCACTCCTCCATCTGCAGCTATCTCAGAAGCACTGGTACCAACATGGCACAGCAGTTAGACAAGCACCACATCCGTCTGCAGCACGTCTCCTCAGCATCATTCTGAGAAACTCCCCTCTGTGCTAATCTTTCCAAATTGTTCCTCTAGCACAATAAAACCCCCACTGACTCCGGGTCGAGTGACCCCATGGCATGCGTGCTTAAAAGAGCACATGAGCCAACCTACCTGCAATCCCTAAGGACTAAATACCAAAATGAAAATAAATCATCTCAGACCAGAGTCCAAATAACACCTCTCACTTCACCGTTTATTTTTGCCGCTTCTCTTAACCCTTGTCAGTGTTAACAGTGAAAAAATCCTGCACGGAAAAATGGTTTCTCAGTATAAAGGTGTGGAAAAGGCGAAGTATAAAACCACATGGTTCAATTTATGTTATTCCAAGTCAAATGTCAACACACTTGAATCACACAAACACCCTGAGTGCTCTTTAAGTCAGGGGGGAGGATTTTCTTATCCATTGTTCAAAGCACATCTCCCTTTTTTATCAGTCCCTTTTAATGCTCACAGCTGCAGAAACTACCATTTCAGGGACTCAATTCCCATCCTGCATCCGGCAGCCTCCTTGCCCCACACTGACATGGCTGCTTTTTGGCTCCTGGGGATGTGTAAGGAAGAGTCCAAGTTAAGACCGCACCCTCTGGCGCTTCCACCATGAGTTTCGTCTCTCTGACAAAAGCTGTTCCTTGGGAATTCCCAGCAAGCAGGCAGAAGACAAAAACTCTGAAGCTCGCTGACATCCGGTCAACTGCACTGAAGTGCCCTTTGACAGAACAAACCCAACTCTGGTGGCTGAACTAAACCCAGGGAAGTTTCTCTGCCATCATTAATTGCGTCCCCAGTACCCCAGCAGAGCAGATGACCGGTGCCCAGAACACTTTGGAGTGTTGCTGGATGGCATTTAAGGCAGAAGACATTGGATCCGCCACTAAGTGGCTTGATCAGAAATGACATCTGAGCCAAATGAGCTAATTACTTTACAGGATTTTCCCTTTCTCCCCCTACAATAGGAGTGGATTGGTGTTTTCCCCTCAGCTCCAACCTCACTGCAGGGTGCCATCCTATTGTGGGACCCATAGCTGGCATATATGAAAAACACAAACTGCATGCGTTGGCAGTTCCATTCAAGCCGGCACACATGCTGCTGACACACCGTCAGCTCTTTGTCAGGAGCAACAGAGCATCCCGGACATCGAAAACAGAGCAACAACAGTAGTTACACTTAAGTAGGGAACCAGAACTGAGGCTCTCCAAAGCTCATGAACCAAGTCTGAAGGCATCTCTGGGTTTGTTCCTTCTGTCTCTCTGGTGGGGGCCAGGAGCTCAATCAACCCCCAGGATGTCCAAGTTGTCATCTTCAGTAAACCCAGCACACATGCACTCCCACAGCCATCTTGAAAGCTCTAAGTGAAAACAAAGTACCCACTCTCCTCCCAGATCTTCAGGGCTCCCCTCACCTGCCCAGACTCCTTCTCGGGGAGCACGGCAGCCACCAGCCCCTGGAAGGCCAAGCACCACTGACTGCGTGTTCCTCAAATTCACAGGAAAACAACAATCTTGTGGAGCACAGTGACACCACTGGCTAAATACAAGAAGTGCAGTGGCTAGCAGTTCCTGCTAAGGTTCCGGTATTTCCACTGGCAAAGCCACAGCGGCACAGTCCCAGTGAAAGGCCAGTGACCTGGGAGGCTGGAGGACTAAATGGTGCAGCTATCTACAGACAGTAGCTAACAGCTCCAGACTGCCAGCAAGCGAAGCAGCTCAGACCAGGATTTGCCACAGCTGACCTCATAGATAGAGCATTAACTTCAACCCAAGCTTGGAGACTGGGCTGTGAATAATTCTCTTGAGCACAACATTCAAGCTGCACCAGGCTTAAAATTCACTTTTGAGGGGTTTATGCTGCAGCTGGACAGAAACACTCCTTCACCTGCTCTGGTGAGTCCTCAATCACCGCAGCAGCTCTTCCACACTCCAAAAGCCGAAGGAAACATCCCTGTGGCTTGCTAACTCTGTGCCTCCAGCTGAATTGCCAAAGCCAGAACAACCTAAGCTCCATCAAGGAGCCACACACAGCCACATGCTGTCATACTCACACTGTCCAGGGCCATCCTGGAACACTTCCAGTGCCCAGTTTGTGCTGCTTTTTCCAGCAGTCCCTTCGGCACATCAGCTGAGCTGCCTGGAAGCATTCAAGTGGGCTGCACAGGGATTGTAAAGGACTGGTGCAAAACACTGGATATGAAGGGCAGACCTTCATCACAGCAACAGTTTTAACTATATTGAATTGATTGATGCAATTTACTATCCTATATTAAGCCACTGAATATATGATTTATATACATACAGGTTTTATCAGGTCTTAAAAGACTTGTTAACCTGGATAGGACAGAAAACACTCATGCACCAATTCCAGCCAAAAAGCCAAGCAGTACACAGAACCAGGTGAATGATGCAACTGAAGAAATTTGAGGATGCGCACAAATATAAACTAAGTTAGTTTGCCCTGCAAACACTAACTACAGCTTATTCACAGCTTGGTGGGCTCTTTTGAAAACAGCTAACCGGCAGAATGTCGCCGAGCCCCTCTCCCTGTATTTCACCTGCAGCAGACAAGGAGCGCAGCAGACAGGCCTCTGCACTTGGGCTCTGAGCATACGGGGCTCAGCCCTGCCTGCAGTAATGACACATGAACTGCCTCTGAGTGATTCCAGTCATAGCCAGCACCTCTGAAATGGCTGCCATGGTATTTCCATCTCAAAAATCCTCCAGGAGCACTGATGAAAAGAGCAGCACTTGAGAAAAACACGCATGTCTTGCAGAGAAACTAGTTTGTTACAGCACAGCAAAAGAAGGGAAACCCAAACCAAAGTCCTACAGCTTTCACCAGACTGGAGCAAGGGAACACACAGCTCCTCAGGTTCATGTGTCCACAGTCACGGTCCACACAGGAAGGACTCCTCCAGGCACTTCACTCACCAACATCCTTCACACTGCCTCTCATCTGCCACTGCCAGCAGAGAAGCATCTGCTCCACGGAGCACTGCTCCTTGACTGCTGTGCCCACACAGGGTAGCTCCAATTGAATGGGAGGAGGTAGCCGAGGGCTCCTTCTTCCTCAGCCTTTCCTGTCTCACTCATAGGTTCCATCAGTAGGATTGAGCAGAGCAGTGCGCACGTGACAGCCTATGTCACCTGCTCCTCTGTGACTGTGCACAACGTGAGACACACACCCCCTCCAGGAAAGGGAACTCACACATGAGAAGTCAACACCGAGGAGGAGCCTTCCAATGAACAGAACACCTTTTTTGTCTCCATAAAGACAAACCTTGATATTGAAATCTGGGGGGGGGGAAGGAACCTCAGCGCTCCACTCCGCAGGTTCTGCCTGGGATGACTGGAGCAGAGACACAGGACGTTGTCACAGAGAACTACCTGAAGCTCTCTGCCTGCCACTAACCTGGTTTTTATTTCTCTTCCACCCTCACTTTCCACAAGCATCCAGGCTGCCATGCCCTGAGTTCTGGCAGCTGCGTTATTTTCTGAGGAAGACTGACCCAGCCCAGCAAGATGTGGGGCAACAAGGCTCCACACGCACCCAGACCAACAGTGCAAGCACAAGAGATGGAAGGAGGTTCAAGACTGGATGCTTCCCAGTTAAACCACAGGCAAGGCTGAGGAGACTCTGTCTTACTATCCCCAGGAGGAAGTAGGGGAACCAGGCACACAAGAAGACAGAAGGGATCCCAATGTACCCTTAATCTATAAATATTTAAGCAGTCCCTCCTCCCCCTCTCCTCAACAACATATGCCAGCATCTCCTTCAGCTCATAAAAGCCAATTCCCTCCTGCTGTTCCCGAGCACCAGGAATCTCCGAGTGGTGATTAGTGGATTACGTGCATCCCAGGGCCTGCCTCCAATCACTTTCCCCTGCAAATTGCTCAGCTCCGATGCAGCAGCACAGAGAAAAGTGGGCTCTGTCACTAGGGCCTGGTCCTCATTATGGCCAGGAGACCGCAGGAGTTTGTTTACACGGCTGGAACATCATCCTCCCGGGCAGCTCATCAGCCTTTCCCCAGGGTTTCTGCTCCCTGAATGCTTCGGAGTAATCACCACCAGCTACCTACACCCGGAGCAGCATCTCAACAATTCACCAAGTCAACTGACAACAGCTTGAGCTAATATTAGCCCCCTTACAGGAAGGCAAGTGCTCTCCACACAAGGATGCTGGAGCTTAGCACCACTCAATAAATCAGAGCAGCATCCTGGAAAGCTTGCCATTAGTTCTGAGCCATTAATTTTTGCTGGGTCTTTGACACGACTGTTTGAGAGCACTATAACCTGCTCTCTCAAAGTTAAATTATAAAGAGCAACTTCCCTGAAGGTGCTAGTCTACTAACCCATTTAAGTCCTTGGCTGAACATCTCCAATAAATCACTCGGGAGCTGCAAGGCAGAAGGTTTCCTCCTGTGCAATATGTGAGAGTGAGCCATTCCCTCTCAAAACTAACCCCATCTTGGGGCACCTCTGGCCTTAGGCAATGCCTTGACGAGATACTCCACATCCTGCCGCACCAGCCGGGTTACACCAGACATTATCAGCACACGGAGTTCCACTTAATGACATCTTCCTCTCAAGTCCTTTCCACTAATTCTACCTTCAATGATGAAATAACAAAAAGATTTATAAATAGCAGAAAGCAAGCAAGCCCAAAAATTTGCAATTCCGTTCCCACTGTGCCCCTGGAGATGCAACTGCGCTGTTTTTTGAGAGGCCCTGTAAGCCTGCACCTCCTAACCACTTCCAACACTAAACAAAGATGTAAACAAGCGAAAAAGGAATTATTTTGCAACCAACTCGTGGCACACTCGACGCCAACCTCGAAAGCCTTCAGCTGAAGGCGCAAGGTGAGAAGCCCCAGCTAGGACACGCTCCGTCTCCTGTGGCTGCAGAAGATGGACATGGGAACACTTGCAGCACACCTGCTTTCTGTGCGCAGGTCTGGAGCCCTGCCCACAGCACAGCCCCCAGCGCTGGGCACAGCTCTCAGCCCTGCGTGCTTCCAGACCAGGCTGCAGTGGGACATCCTAGTTAAAGGCACAGAAGGAAAAAGGCCTTCTAGACAACTAATGGTCAACCCAGCGTTAGGGTCGAGCTGCATTTTAATTGGACTGGAACAAGGCTACAATGCAACTCTGCTTCCCTTCCACTGAAAAGCCTGCTCCAGGTAAAAGCATCCCGCAGGTTCAAAGAGATGGGCAGCAATCAACCTCCTCCTGTATGGCACAATAAACTACAGAGAGGAGGTAATGAAGCAGTGCAAAAAAATATTTGACAGAACACAGTTCCTTCCATCTCTCCATGGGGTGCAGTCCCACTGCCATGACCACAGAAGGACCCTTTCAAGGTTCACCTACGCTCACAGCCATCGCCAAGGAGAAAACAGTGGCTGTATCCTCAGATTTTAGTTTTTATTTTTTTTTGTGTAATGGTCTCTCTCTTCTGCAAACCAGTCTGTTTTCAAAGCCACTAACCTGAGCCAAGAGAAAGCATTATCTCCATTAATATCCCACCAATCTACAGTCATGCACTAATACAAAATGAAAATCATTTCTCAAACAATGAAAATTGCAGCCATCACCTTACTGGGTCAAACATGTTTACACTCATGCCTCTGACTTATCCCACAGAAAATGCATCTATTCATCCCCTTGTCTGTCTGACTTGGTATCTCCTGTGGCCCAGTTCTCTATCACAACATTTACAGACACAGTCAGCTTTCTGTCTGTAAATAAGACCTGTAATTTCATTAGCCAATTAATAAAGAAGGAAGCAGGGCCTCTTTGTACTCATCAGACTCTCATTACCACTCAGGGCTGCCCGTGCTAAGCAGTCACAGTGCTGATGCGGGGAAACAAAGGAATGTCTGTGGAACACACAGGAGCCAACACAGAGCACAGATACGCAGGGAGGTGCTGCTCCTGCTCCGAGAGCATTTCTCAGATGCCAGCAGTCAAGATCACCACTTCCAAAGGATCACACATGCTGGTGACTGATACCTTGGACACGGGAAGACACTGGCAGCCTAAGTCACTCTCTGAGGCAACCAGGGCTTCTCTCTGGGGATGGGACACAAGACATAACACAATATTCAGACGTGACAACTGCTCCTGGCTGACACCTCCAGCTGTCTTTGCACTCACACCTTCATACGATGGTTCATTTTAGACCTCACACCTTGATTCAATAAGACGGTTCATCTGAGATAAGAGAACAAAGAAAAAACATCCAGCACAAACATTGCATAGGAAACCTGCTCAGCACCACAGAGAGAAAGTGAGGAGGCACAGGCCAAGCCTAGAACATAAAGGGCTTGATAGCTCAGCTCAGAAAGCTCCTCTAAGACAAAAATATATGTGAGACTGTTTTTACCACTCTTATTATTTGCAGGCTTAACTAAATTGTCATTTAAATAACATATTGAAAGGTAAACCACCACCTGCTCCTGCCAGATGTTCTGAAATCTTTAGCACCACTTCAAGCACGCTGCAGTACTGAAGGAAGCACAAGACTGAACCTCAAAGGTATTTATCCCCCCCAGTCTCCTACTGGGGTTTAAGGAGATTTCTATTATGCAGACTCATCATCAAAATAATAAAGACTGCGCTCCAATTAGTTATGTAAATGAGAACACACTATAGCCCACTGCTCCTAGTCCAAGGATACAAGCGTGTATGAACACACCGCGATACAAATGGCAAAGCTTCCTTTCAATTCCATTTTCATTCCATAGCAGGAGGCTTCTTGAAAGGGCTTTAGTAACATTTTGGAAAAGAAATGGAAACATTCCTGTCCTTTAAAACAGTGGACACCATCAAGGGACACATCCCAGGGAGCTGGCTGGACACATCTAGCAGGGGCACACGGCAAGCTGTGCATGGATATTTTATGTACAAAAGCTTGCCAAGCGCTCAAGTCTGGCAAACCCTTTCCTGCGAATAGCACTGGCTTCTGGAGGCACTTCAAGCACCCAATGACCTGAGCCCTGCAGCTAGCAGCTAAGCCTCATTAGAGGGACCCCAAAGACCCTATTTTATTTTAGTCTTGCAAGATGCCATCAGCTGGGAGGAGCTGACTCCCTGCCTGCTGCCAACAGGTGGGATCCCTGTGCAGGGAGAAGGATGGCTGCACATCACAAAGGAAAAGGTCAGTAGGGAATGGCAACAAGCAAGCAGGGAAGAGAAGCCTGGGATCCATCATGAAGCATGGGTGCTCCTGACTGTACAACACAACCTTCTCCCTGCTGCCGTGCCCGTGCTGAAATGCTCGTATGGCCTGACAGGGCATTGTGCCCTCTGTCCTGGGGAACCGAGAGCTCCTCCTGGAGCCCCTGCAGTGCTGTCAGCCTCCGTGGGTCCCCTCAGGGCTGTGATGAAAGGCAAAAAGCTCTGGGCACTCCAGAGTTCTGGTCCCTCGCTCCTCCTGTGCCCTCAGGCTGCCTGTGGAGCCCATCTGCCTCGGCGTCCGCAGCCGGAGAGGTCCGTCAGGTACAAAACCAAGGAGCTCAACTAGAAAGGCCTGTCAGTACGCACAAAGGCTGTCAATAGATATGGCTCTTCCCCCTCAAGTGACATTTTACTTGTAAAATGAACTGTCAGCAGCCAAACAGTCTGCCAAGTCCATCATTTCACTCTACTCCAGGCAACTCACTTTCACAACAAGAAAAAGTTTCTGTTCAGGAGCTTCAAGAGAGGCAGAATGGCCTCTCCAGAAGGGTCACAACATGAATTACTGAGTAAAAGAAGGACATTCCAGTCTACTTTTCAGGTCTTTCTTCCTCGTTGAAAACAAACTCCTTATCTTTTCCACCAAGATTTCAAGCCATGCAAAACCAAGCCTCCCTTTTACTAGAAAACTTGCATCTGCAAGCAGAAAAATCATTCCAGCTTCCAGACACAGTCTCTTACCACACAATCTTTTTACTGCAGGTTTACGTCTCCTTACCAAAGTGCCTTTTATTACCTGAGTCCCAGAGCCCCTGACTGCTATTCCAACCTCTCCTCAGCTTTCTCCTGACTTCATTTCAACAGTGACCATGCCACATTCCCAGAAGACAGCTAATCCAAATTCCCCATCTTTTCCACAGTCTTCTTCACCTTCTCTTAAGTTCCACTGGACTGCCAAAACAGGCAGTCCCAGAACCAAGCACAGCCTTGAAAATGGCAGTCAGTCACAAGCCCTCAGGGGCATGAAAGCACTTGAGTCCTCTCACTCTTTAACTCCTTAGTACTGTTTCAGAGGTGCAAGAGCACCTTTAGCAAGGCCTCCCCTGCTACACAACATCCCGAACACCTCTGTAACCGCGCTGAGAGCCACAGTGCATTTTATTCAATGCCAGTAACAGAAAACTGCAGAGTTTAACAGCGCAGGACTAAAGCTACTCCTGCAGGGTATCACTACCATCGCACACGCTCAACACAGAGCACCTGGCTAAAGTTGTATTTTAACACCTAGCAAGCTTTTACCTGGTGATGTGTGATAACTTTGTATCATTGTGGTTTCTAAACCCAAATCTCATTTGGTACCAAGACAAATCTATCAGCCAGATTCATAATCTCATCAAAAAAGGTATTAAGTTCATCCAACAAGATCACTTTTCCATAAGGCCAGGTTGATTGACATAAATTATATCCAGCACTCGTTTCTGTCCCAGCCTGCTTGCGTGTGGGTGTTGCCTGCCTTTCGAGGCTTCAACCCTCATCTTTTATAAAGCAGCACATCCCTCAGTCCCACTTGACAGGGGACCGTGAGGACACATCCATCAGCACTTGCAGTCCTGGGACCCCTGCGAAATGGGAGCAGTGACAGTGAGGGAACAGGCTGCACCCAGCACTGCCAGCTAACAACAGGGCCCCATCCCCCAACACTCAACAAATGCAGGGATCCAAAACGAACTTCCCAAGGACTGAAGCAGACATGGGAGTGGACTTCGGGACTCACTGCAAAGACACCTGACACACGGCTCCTCTTATTTTCTAGGCTTTTCATTCCTTTCCTTCTTCCCTCAGATTTCTAGTTCCTCCTTTTCAACCATCTTGTGCGCTTGCCTGGCCATCAGAAGATAGGGACAGAACCACGCAGAGCAGATGAAAAGGCAGAGACAGGGGAAGAGCTCTGACACGCCGTCCCTGCTCCTGGCCGAGACAGGCGGGTCCTGCTCACACCAGCAGCAACAAACAGGAGGGCTCTGGCTGCCACAGCAGCCCGGACAGAGCTCAACATGGGTGTGTGGGCAAGCACATCTTCCACACAATACCTGTTCTAAGGAAGCACACGATGCAGCTTGCCATGATAACTAAATTTATTATTAACTGTGTATTTCATGATGTTAGTGACAATATGTTAATGTGATTTTTCACGTCCTCCTGCAGTGAACAGATGGCTCCTTTTACTTTACTTTCCACATCAAGTGTGATTATTTCTTGGTGCCAAAAGCCACCTGCCGCTCCCTGGTCTCCAGTCTAATTTTTTATGTTGGTAAAACACAGCAGGACTTGTTATCAGTTGGATGGCATCTTAATAAAAGGAGACATGCCAACATATTGACATCATGTTCAAGGGGAAATTTTAGCCCCATCCTGGCCCCTCCCCCAGTTCATAAAAAATAATAAAATGAAACTAAGAGGAAAAAAAAACTGCCAATAAGCCCCCCCTCCCTAGATTCTACTAGTTTCAAGATGCTCGGTCACCATTTTTGGGCCTCGAGCCAAGGCGCAGCATTGGCCTCCTTTTGTTCCCACACCGAGCACCTCAGTCAGGGCTCTGATCTCTCGTCCTGTGTAATGATAATTAGCCATAACATATTCAGAAGTCAAATGTAAGCAGGAATACATTAACATTGAGATCAGTGCCGTGGTAATTTTCATTGGGAAAATGACAAAGAAGGACACAAAAATTAAAACACGGCAAGCGGGGAGTCTCGGTATCGCTTTCAGAAGACGCGGGGCGAGCTCATTGATTTGTCAGTCACGAGCCCACACTCCACAGCCAGCTGTGGCTACACCAAATAAACCGCCCGCGCTGATGAGGCCCCACAGCACCTCTTCAGCGTGGCCCTGTGACACACACAGGGGAGGCCCCGTCCCACACGGGACAGGACACTCAGCCAGCCCGTGTTCAGACACGTCTTCGGACGGCCCGCCTCTCCCACACCTACCCTGCTTTGACTGCTTCACGCACATCCAAGTCCTGGACCCTGGCCAGGAGGCAACAACCATACCAACAGCTGCCAAGGCGCAGAACAGTTCTTCTGAAAACACTCCAAGGCACCCATCTCATGCAAGGACAAACAACAGCCACACCTTGGGGCAGCCGAGGCACACAGCTGGAGGGATAACTGGCAGAACCAACATCACTACTTCCTTCAATGCGTTCCCATGTGATTCAGAAGCAAAAACGCAGGGAAATTCTCTAAGTGCATCAGTAGTCCTAGCCTAAACAAAACCTTCACAGACGCACTGAGAAGTGGTTACACATCCAGAGCAGTTCAAACCAGGGTCATTGACGAAAACACATGAGAATGATATCAAAACACCAGGCTCAGAAGGCTGCACTGGAGCCTGCCAACAGGTG
Organism: Cinclus cinclus; assembly: GCF_963662255.1. Classification (NCBI taxonomy): domain Eukaryota; kingdom Metazoa; phylum Chordata; class Aves; order Passeriformes; family Cinclidae; genus Cinclus; species Cinclus cinclus. The sequence continues at coordinate 74,016,894 of NC_085050.1, read as the reverse complement.
ACTGCCCTGCTCAACACCGTGACGAGCGTAGACAACAGCTGTACCTGCTCTATTCATAGCCTGGCATCCTTGACTCGGTACTTCTCAAACCTAGAAAACAGCTTCTTCCTCTGAGCCACAGACCTTGAAACCCGGGAAAACTGTACTTTGTACCAGACTCACTGTTTGATCAACCTGTGCATCACTACTTGTAAATCTCATTATGCCAGCAGCACTGTGCAACTTGTGCCATCAGAGCGACAGCTGAAACAATTCCAGCTTAACAGCACCCATCTCTGCTTGCGTACAGCTCCAAGCCCAAGCTGGTGAAAACTGGGGGAAAAAATATTTCAGCAGGATAAGACCAAGAGAAAAACATGACACTGTGCCAAAAATGCAGCCCAGAAACTCACAGCAAGGTGGCCTTTGATTATATAGGGAAACACAAGCACTTGTGTAAGGAAGTCTGTACATCATGACCTGTTCATTCATTTAACCACCTAATGGCCAGGAAATTAGGTCTGGAGCTCCTACCTGGCTCCAGCTCCTAATGAAAGGCCCTTCAGGAGTGCTGGGGACCATCACTGGCAGGGCTTGCATTCCTCACTGCCTGATTCGTGTAAGCTCCAGACCTTCAGGAACTCCCATCAGGGTCATGTACCTTGGCTTATCACACAGCTTGATCCCCCAACTTCCCTCTTGACTGGGTTCCCAGCACGAGCACTCCATCACCCAGAGGACCTCTGCGCCACCTTTACTTACTGGTTCAAACAACTGAGCCAGACTCTCCACCCCTGCTTTACCCTGGCACCCAGCAGCCGACCGGCAGCACTCTGTGCAGCTGGGTCTGATGGAAGGATTAAGCTTGTCATTAGAAATCATTTTGGTGGCTGAAAATGCAGCCTCTCTCCTGATAATGCGCAGTATCATTTAAAACAAATTAATTTCTCATTTCTTGCTGCTGGTCATAATTCTCAGCATGGGACACATCACAAATGACTTTAAGGATGGACATACAATAATCATTAGCAAATCAGAAAAAAAGGCAACTGAAAAACAACCCAAACCCATTAGAGCCCTATTTTTTGACTCTACTTTCCTGCAGTTTTTGAAGCTCATTTCCATAATAAAATTCAAGTGATAGCAGCAAATTACAGCCCTCTGATCCTCCTTTAGGCAGCCACATCGCCTCTCTAAGTTCTATTACCCAATTGGTTAATTAATAATTTCTCTGCATGGCCACTAAGCAGAACTACTTGCACACCCATTCGGAGAGACCAAGTCATCATGTGTTGCCTACATAATCCCAAGGCAGGGCTGGACCTTGCTTGGCCTAGGACAAAGGATCCCAGGCTGCTCTTCCCGTGTTGATGCAGTCGGAGTTAAGAGCTGGAGCAAGCAGGGTTACCAGGGGCATGGTGGGAAGCACTCACTGCAGAGCGAGGAGCACTCACGCAAACACAGACTGGGGATGTGAGCACAGCCAGAGCTGAGCTCCTCGATGCAGTTCAAGGACAAGCAGTCTCGTGCACATGCCACCAGGGACTGCAGCAGGAGCCCAGCTCCCTCTCATGCGCAGGCACAGCTAACGCTGCAGCTGTTCCAGCCTCCCTTGTCGCTTCAGAAGGAAAAGTCACAGTGAAATCAACCAAACAAATCAGGTCCTGTAAGGACCAGGCTGCTTTGAATCCTCCAGCTCTCTGATCGAGCATGGCTGTGATGCTTGTGTTATCACTTTGATATTAATGCCCAGAATCTCCTGGGAGTAAGCAATTGTTTGTCTGAGTAAGCCCACACATAAGAATAAACATTAAACAACCATCCATCTAAAAGCAACATTACACAGCCACTCTGTGTTTTAGATGCTGAAAATCTGTTGCTGCTGCTTTTTGTTTTGGTTTTTTTTTTAATCGTGCAGCCCAATAAGATCCCCAAGAGTAATCTCTGCTGAGGCCTGAAATAAATACACTCTCAACTCCGTCAGTCACCCACTTGAACCTCCTGCTGAAATCAGAGCCACACCATGTTCTCCAACTGTTTTAATCAAAACAAAATGAATCAACTTTATTGGAGGAATATGTATATATTCACTTCAGTTTGCAGCAAAACCTTTATACTAGGTAGTTTAGAGGAGACCTGGAAGAATTGCCTGCCGGGCTTGGGCCCTGTGTTTAGCATGCATTACCAGTCCTTCCTGTCCAAGCAGCTCCACAGGCTATTTCTTACTAGGTATACACACTTAGGCAGGACAGAAACAACAGAAAAACCTCTGACAAATTCCAAGCCAAGGCCTGCCACAGTCTCTGGAAGTACCTCTACCTTAAGGACGAACTTCACATCAGGAGAAAGCAAATTATGAGTGCAGTTCATTTTGCAACCTGTTATCCCTCCGGAGGGGATTGTTATTTTTCCCTCATCATCAGAGGCTGCCTTCAGCTGAAATTCAGCCTCTCCACCATGACCAGAATTCTCAGAAATAGCGCCCCCTTGGCAGTAGCTAGGAGCCCCTTCAGAGCTGCGCATGCATAGCCCAGGGCCCAATGGACAGAAGCTCCAGTCACAGCGGATACCTGACTTAAGGGGGCCATTCGAACACCCTTGGCCATCAGGAGATGGCACGAGGCAGGACGCACACTGCTGTTACCAGCAACACTGTACAGGGACGCTGTGCGATCTGTACAGTGCGTGTGCAGGAATCCACCCCCCACCTAGGCAACATTTATAATTTATTTTTGTTGTCATAATTTCTTCTTTCTGCTGAAAACCTCGCAAAACCCATTATGCCATCTGAACCCCGAACAGAAGCACAGTCCTTGATTTATCAGCCCACTAAGATTGGCACATCTCACAACAGCCAAACTCAAATCCTTACAGCCAAGGTTTACACACTAATGGGGCATCTTTATGGCCAAACACCTGAATTTTTTAATACCAGTTCAAGATGTGTCAATAACAGACAATATCTTGAATCTTCGTCTCTGCCAGACTCTTAGGAATTTTTTGAGATAAAATCCTCTTTTCTCCTTAACTGCTTTCCTTACTGCAAGCTCTTTAGGGCAGAAACAATATTGCTAGTGAACTTGAACTGTAAGGACTTGATCCCAACTGGGTTTTCAAGTTGGACAGCTACCATACTTGATTAAAAAAAAAAAAAAAACAACCCAAAACCAGACAAGTTCAATACAGGAAACATGAAGTCTCCAGAAGAACGTGTTGAGCTCAAGATCCATCTGTGGTGGTCCCCATGTCACACTATGTACCCATGACTCCAGCTGAGCACACAGCCCCAGCTCTCAGCTCCGTAAGCTAGGCTGGAAACCCAACACTCCCTCAGCGCAAACTCAACACGAGCCCATCCTGAGGCCAGGGAGGGCTTTCCCCACACTGAGATGGAGAGGTAGACCCGAGGGACGCTTTCCCATGAAAGCCTCTCAAAGAGGAAATGACTGCAGCAAGAGTGGAGCAAGACTCAAAGGCACAGGAAGCCACCATGTTCGAGCAGAGATTTCACCTCTCTGTGGACCTTCCTAATGCTTAGGCCAGACAGCGTGACAGGAACACCGGAAAAGCTCCTCAGGTATCAGCAGCCTCAGCAGGGAAAGTTAGAACAAACGCAACTACTCAGTGCCCAACATAATTCAAACGCCCAAAACACTGCCTATAATTACTAAGCCATTTATCTGCACAATCATAAATCAAGTATCCTTCCTACTGGCACACTGCCTAATTGTGGGCAGGACACCACAATCATAAACCCAACACAAACCCAAAACAAGGAGAGGATGTTCTGATAGGTCCTCCACGCTCAAAGCTTCAGCGCTAACACCCTGAACAAAGCCCGAGCTAGCTCCATTCCACCACACCCCAGCCACTGCTTTATTTCGAACGGCATCTCGGTGCTCCAACCTCCTCCATAGGATAAGAACCCTGGCTGAAAATATCTGTAAGTAAGGACCACCACTTGCACTATTAGGCCAAGGCTGGCAGTCCGTCACCAAGAACCCTGTCACACCATGATTCCAGCTGGAAACAGCACAGGAAATAAACTTGCCCCAGACAGAAGATTCTATTTTCAGAGGAAACTGGAAGCAGGGAACATGGATGAAACATAAAACACGTCTATTTTTCAGAGAAAGGAGTAAGGGAAAACCCCAACCCTGAGTTTTCAGTGGAAGGAAAAGGCTCTTTATGATACTTTTTCACTCAAACATTTTTGCATAGAAATGCCTGTAACAGAGATTGTCTACTAGACTCACTTCTAAATTATCCTTTGCGACAGGGTAACTGTATTATCCAGCAAGCCTGTGAGGCAGCAAACTCCTCTGGAGTCAGGGACAAATTTTTGAGCTTTCAGAGTGTTTCAGTGACTGCTGCACGTGTTTGTCAACAGTGAAACACAGCAGCTGGGGCAGCCAGGTCTCACTCACATCCCAGCAGCCAAGTTCAAGCACCTGCTCCAAGTACTTGCACTGGGCTGCTCCCCATTTAACAGATCTCTCTGCCCCAAGAGAGCTTCTTCACTTTCTGCTCCACGCCACAGGAATAATCTACTTATGGAAGTCATACCACAAACGAAGAGAATCTATTTAAAACAGGAACATGAAGAACAACCTGAACATTCAGATTCAGCTCCATTTCTTAAATGGTGTGCAGTCTACTTATTGGACAACACCACTTCTTCCTCCGAACTTTCGCACTAATTGGCATCCGAGTAGTAGTCTCTTTTCTCAGATCACCTTGTTTACTTTAGCAGCTTCTCAGCCTTTTGCAAAGCCCGAAGAAGCCACAGGTCGATATCTACTTTCAATTCTGCCTGCAGCTTCTTTCAAGCTTCCTGACAGTTCTGGCACTTACTCCCCTGCTCTCCCTCCTTTCTGTCCCCCTTTGGTGATAGCTCTGAGCAAACAAGATAGGCCACGGGACTTGCCCTCTGCTAGCAACTGTAACTCAGCAAGACAATTGTAAAGATTTCTTAGTATGAACAATTAACTTGTTCTTTCCTTCCCTGTCAAACAGGAAGGTGTACACTGCAGTATTTTCCCAAGCCTAGCGACAACACAGCTTCAGCGCCAACTCGAGACACCTCAGGCTCCTCACCGGCACCAGAGCAACCGGCAGCAGAGCCAGACGTCACGTCACCGGAAGTTTTTTCATTTCCTTAGTCAAGCAATTTAGTTTGTTGCTTTTTTTATCAAGTTGTTTCCAATTGAATTTTCCTACTGCCTGGACAACTTTTAGCCAACCCTCATCACTTTCTCATTGTGTCCAAGCTGTGGTTTGAGGGAAGACTCCCCAGTAGCAGCTTATCTCATTGCTCTGACACGAATACATGAACTAGCCCTTGGCTCCATACAGGAGCAAACAACAGGCCAGTCGTGGGGGGCTTTACTCAGGCAAAATGGGCTTGGCAATTCTGGGCTATTTTCACCTTTCGCCTTAATTATGTGATCCAAACTGTCCCAGAAGAGCTGCCTGTCATTGCAGGGGTCCTTCAGTGTGGTGGCTGCTCTAATCACTTCGTCCCTTATCACAAGATACTCACGGAGTTGGCCAAAACAGAGGTCAGAGGACAAACCTCAGCTGGCTCTGCGCTGGGCCTGGACTGGCTGCAGCCACCAACAGGGCTGATGACAAATGAGAAGCCAGGCTTCCAGCTGAATTTCAGTTTAGTTATTTTTGTTTTAATGTATGTGTGAATCAATTAATCCTGTCATAGAAGGGCATCGTAAACTGTGTGCCAGAGTTAATGAGTCAGACATTATCACATCATTACACCAGCTGGCATAATGTAGCATGTGTTGTTTGTCATAATATACACTGCCACGCTTAACAACCATTAATTGTTTACACGAGCAGTCATATTTTTCTTAAAGAACCTTCAGTGACTGGGTAATATTTTGAAAGCTTCTTAAGCAAGTAACTCTTACAAGAGAAAGATAATAAAAATCGCCCCCTCTCTTGTGGAGCTAAACATGCTGGATTCACACATAACAACAGTTACATCTCTCACATTAAAAAACTGAAAAACAACTGCAATCCAGTCCCAGACAGCTCCCTGAAGTTGAAGTCCATTGGGCAATGCTGCCACAAACACTAAGAGAGGTGATGCCCAAGTCCCCTCAAGTTCTTCCTTGACTCGGGCAGACCACTGAGCACCAAGTCTGAGCCTGTTCTCCTCTCGAGTAGGCAGCAGAAGCAAGAGGACAGCAGCCAAAGCCTTGCCAGCATAACGCTGAGACTACAGCAGAGCCCGAGCTGGGCTTTGGAATGAGCGGCTTTGAACTTGTGATGCCTCACAGAGACGCTGTCACTCCTTGCATCCATCACCTGTGTTTGTCAGGTGAAAGCACAACAATCAGTCTTACTTTACCATAATAGTTTGGCTGTGAGTATTTTCTTGGCTGACTGACGACAACATTTGGACACTCTCAGCAACAAATCCAGGTTTACCAGCTTTCTGCGAATTGGATTCAGTATGCTTCTGGCCAGATTTGTTGGCCATATGGCTTCCCAAAGCCAAAGGCTAATAACATGTTTTAGGCTAAAATGACTACAGCAGCCAGGAACAGTGAATTTGACCCACACGTTCCCCAGTATGTCCACTCACACAAATTTTTGTTCCAGTGCAGCTCTGCTTTTAAACACCCATGTGACACTAGCACGGCACTGCGAAAACAACAGCAGTAAGTTGCTGCTTTGGAAAATAACACCAGCTATAGGGAAGCCTGAAACACTAGAGGCAAGGTCCTTTCATTAAAAAAAATAAATAAATAAAACCACACAGAAATATGGAGTATTAATACCTCAAACAACCCTAATGTACTGTTAGTTTGTTTTAAGACAGTCATGATTCCAAGAAGTGCTAAAAACAACAGATGCTGCTCTTTTGATGGGAAACATACAATCCTGTTCACTCACCTTATGGAATTCACTGTCACCATCCTCTGCTCTGCCACAGGAAGGGAAGATGAGGGCCACAGATGTGGCTAAGAAGACACGGCACAGCAGCCATCTCTCTCATAGTTAAGCCCTGTGCACCACTCGGCTCATGCCCACGGCAACAGAGAAAGGGCCATGTACTTGCCCGTCGCCATCCCCACCTACAAGAGCCCTGATCCTACAGAGCACTGGGGTCCATGTTCATCTTCCAGCACCTCAGTACTGCACTCGAGTCACACCCAGAGTCACAACCAGTCACAGCCCACCCAGAGCTACCTCCTGCTCACACCTTTTGAGCCTGTAGCCAACCCGCAAAGCTCACCATTTAATCCTCTTTACCACCCTTCTGGGACTTCTATCTTAGAACAAAGCCTAAGTAGCTTTACAGGGAGTGTGATTTTCTTTTTCCCGAACAGAAAATCAACACCCTGCTGCACACAGATACCAACTGACGGGTGTGTAGGTACAAACAGTTGCGTCTGGGTTAGCATCAGCGTTTAATGTCTTCTTGTATCAACCCTCACCTCCTAGGCCATACTCTGACAATTTGGTCTCACGTACAGAAATCCTCCGGCAACTAGCCTGCAGCATTTCCTCAGCCTCACGAGGCTTTTCATAAGGGACCCCCTTAGTCAGCAGCCACGAAGTTGTTCAGAAAGAAGCAAGGAGAGGCCCAAAGGATATTGACCTGTACAGCTTTAAGACATGAGGGGGAAAGGACTCCAAGCATGTATCACACCTGATACGCCGTATGTCTGAGGGTATATCAAGCCCAGATGAAATGAAAAAGGATTTTTATTTTCCTAATGAAATTGAAGCCTAGGGAAAGTCATACCAGATCAGCATCCCTCTCCAAGTCCATCTCGAAGGAATGATTTTACCTCTTAGTTGGACTTAGGGTAATTGTACAAAGGCTTCCAATCTCTGAAATCTGTAATGAAATTTGTAATCCTGACCCGCTGGATATGAGCTATACAATTACTTGGAGTATATTTAGAGCAAATAATCCATTCCCCCAAAGCTCCAAACATTCATGGCTGTGGATGCACGGCCTTGACCAAGGGTCTGCATTATAATTATTTGTGCAACAAGGTGAAGGCCACATCTGACTCCTGCTAAGCCCTTTAGGAGGGCTCATCCTCCCTTCTAACAGTGTTTGAAACATACTGTGTCTTTGTTGAATCAATATCTATTGTGCAGGAGAAAAAAACAAATCCAAACACGTCCAGTCATGACGAACCAATACACAATAACCCTTAAGGACACTGAGCAGGCAGCAAAACCCATCAATATGGTTCATTACCGTTAAGCTAAAACCAGCAGAGAAAAGGTCCATCAGATACGGTGATGAAAACTGTTGCCATCAAAGCTGTAAAGAGCCCTCGAATGATGAGGCTCACTCCAAAGGTCAACGGAGCAGAGGCACTCGTACCCCAAAGCGTCCTCCCCCCCCCCACCTCCAAGGTCTGCAGAGGGGGCCTTTATGTGTGTGCATAAATCTATGCTGAAGTTGCACTAAAATGGAAAAAGGTTTCATCCTGACCATAAAGTTAGCCAGATGCACAAGTAGCTCACTCACCTATGGGATACAAACGGCAGCTTGACTCCAAGCATTTTTGACAGGATAGGTAGTTTGAGACTCAGCTCTCCATTGGTTTATCCTCAACAGAAAGAACTGATTGCCTTCATCACAGACACTGTTAAACCAAGCAAACATAAATGGCTGCAAAGGAGAGCAGGCTTGGAATCCACCCAGTGACTCAAGCCAGCAAGCCCGTTACTGTTGGCTAACACTGCTTCCGAACCCCCTTCCTCAGACTGCCATGCAGTGACCGAAGCACTGGGAGCCTCAAACGTTTTTCAAGTCTCAGTCATGCCCAATGAGGAGGTTTTAGGCCCTCCTTCACTGAGGGTTAAACTAAGCAGATCTTCTTCTGGATCAGGTCTGGCATTCTCTGCCTGTTTTGAGACCAAGCTCTCCCATCAAGATGCAAATGCCTCATTGTGCAAAGCCTTGCAGAGTGGGGAACCTCCAGACAGCAATTCTGCATTAGCAGCTCAGCATGGGGAGTGAGGACTGAGGCTGCCCAAACATCCCAAACCTCTTTAAGTTCCTGTGCTGGGAGGCTGGTAACAGACTGTCAGAAAGGGTTAAAGCAGCTGTCCACACGGCTCTCCGTGCTCTCCGGAGGGTGGCGAAGCACATTGTTTGGCGTAATCATGACACAGATCTGCATGTGTATGTCTTCAATAATTCATGTTGCAGCTTGTCTCGCTGTGGGGACAGATGTCAGTGAAATCGGCGACAGCCGATCACGCTGATCCCTCACATAATCACGGAAGAGCTGATCCCGTGGCAACACTGAGCCTTGGAACCCTCCGGTGGTGCCGATGGGGGAGTGACAAGAGCAGGCAGCCGCAGCCAGGTACAACACCTGTGTCTGAAAACACACCAGCGCTTGTGTAGCAGCACTGCGCATCTTGCACCCGCCGCACACTGCGGACAGGCCGCAAGAGCTGCCGTGGGCAGCAGGTGCCACTGAAGGGCCCTGTCGCATACACCCCACATCAAAGACAAGTCCAAGTCACTCCGACAACCCATGAACCCCGCACAATTCCCCGTGTGCTTCTAAACAAGCCAGTTGTTTGTTCTTTTTTTCCCGTTTCTTGAACACTTGGATTCTTAATCAAGTCACCACCTCCATTCCACCTCCATTCGGGTCTGTCCCATTTGTCATTGTATTGGGCTGCTTCAGTGTCCCAGTCACTAACTGGAGAGACCAAATACCAGTGGTACCCACCACAGAGCTAGAATATAATCCCTCTGGGAGAGAAAGTGAATCAGCGCTAATTAGAATGATTGGATCTCTTCATCTTGTTTGAAAAATCTATTGTTGTTAGACAAAAAAAAAAAAAAAGCACGTTCTTCTCAGCATTAAATCCTTCCTGTTTCACTCCAATGCCTCATCCAAATTGTTCCATGTTCTCTCTCTGGAGATTTAAGAGCCACCAAGTTATTTCTTTCTGGTGGGGGTGGGGGGGTTGTTTTGTTTGGGATTTTTGGGTTTTTCTTTTGTTGTTGTTGTTTTTGTTTGTTTTTCCAAATACAGAGATAGACAGCTCAATTAGGTCAGCTTTTTATGTCTGTTTCTCTTGGCTGGATGGATTTCTGTACCTGTGCTTGAAGCAGCAGTTAAGCAAACCTACAGCTAACTTAAGCGGGCATATTACACCTTCCATCACGGGCAGAACTCAAGATAAGCTGATTTACACCAGAAAAATGAGAGTTTAAGGGAGGGATTAACTTTTTCACTGTTACAGCAGCAACTTAGAAGCCCAAGTGAAACCTGCCTCAGTCATATGGGAGAACAGACTATCTCCAAACACGCGTGTACATACCGGATTTCTGTCAAGTGACACAGACAATGCCAGGACCATGAACGGGACTCTAGGGCCAGGTATTCCCAGTTCACAGGCCAGGGTGTTCTCCAAGTTTCTATCTCGATCATATTCTTCCCCAACAATGTCAGATCCAGCAGAAACATCATCTAAGATCAGGGCATTTTAAAAAGGACATTAATTCCTCATTATACTCCAATCAGATTGCTTTCAAGGCAACATCCTAACTGAGTCAAAGTACCTCATTAGAGCTGCCATGCATACTGTTGTTTAACATCATGTGCCATTTTTCTTGGGAAGGTGCATTTACATAAACATTTCTAATCACAGCCCTGTAAAGAGACACAGTATAATAATTCATGACTTTTAGGTAATATGTCATATGAATCTTAACATATGGCATTACACTCTATGATGGCAATCTTGGCTCTTCCAAGTGAACCTGGAAAACATCCAGTGAGATGTGAACGAGCCAAAGGCAATAGAGAACCATACCCACGCTAATCCAGGTTTACACCTTTCCTTCAGCACTCCAAGCTTCCACCAGATGGTTTTGCACACAAGCATTAATGCCAGCAATCGCCGTACACCCGATTTTCAGAAGGCTCTGATGTGACAATAATCCTGATAAAGGGCAGCACCAAGTCAATGGTCCAAAAAATGCTCTGAAGTCTTCAGAGGAAGGTGCCAAAGGCGCCAAAACGTAACTTGAGATCTTGGGCATTTCAGATCACTGCTCCTTCTTTTGGCAAGGGGAGTCAAGGGTGGATTCCTCATCTACTGCACAGCCATTACACCCATACAAAGATGGCCAAACACCAATTCTGGATTTGCGCTAATAACTGAACTTGCTCAGATGACCACAAGGAATTCCACGCCAACTTTTGAGGATACCATAGTGAGCAAAAAAGCTAGTGTCAACGCGTCAGAGGAATGTACCAAGACTTCAGAGAACTGTAACAGCTAATGCCATATAATAAGTAAATAAGTAATAAATAAATCATGCCAAAATAACATCACCGCACTACAAACCTGGGTCCCAGATCACCATCTTGCACCATGCTACCAGAGTGTGAACACCGAGTCACTGACCAGAAGCAGCGGTAACAGACAGGAGCGCGCTACCGCATCTACTGCACTTCTCTTTCTCCCTGTATATGAAATGTCATATGGAAGCTTAAATAAGCACCCACGGTGAAGCGTTTTATTTGAACTCATCTGCAAAGCCTACATCTGCATCAACAGACAGAACCTAGTACAATCCCCAACTCCACAAACTACTAAGAACTGCACAAGTAAAAACGTCAAAGCCCTTGCTGCTGAGAGGTGATTGCAATCCCAGGACTGGCCACCCCCAACCCTCTCCCCCATTTGCCAACAGACTGGAGTAACGCCTTGGAATGGGGTTTTCTTGTGGAGGGGTGGTGACGACAATTGGTATTCTGTCACTCTGGCATGGGGGACGGGATTCTGCAGCAACCCCTTCCATGCCATGCATGCATCTTGTAACCACCCCTGCCGTGGCATTCTTGTTTGCTTCATACTGTCACATACTGCACTTCGAGTCACACAAGGTTCTCTTTGTGTGAGGTATGTTAAAATAACATCTCCCTGCTTCTCAGTGCTGCCGGCCATAGGGGACACGCCCCTCATGTGACACATACCAACAGCACATATGTCAGCTTTTTACTTCCAAAAAAAACCCAAAAGGCCATTGTTTTCCTCTCCACAGCAGCATATGCGTGATGAGCCAGCTGTCAGGGAGATGGCATTTGCAGCTTCCTGCCCTGCAAGTAGGTTGGACAAAACAGCATATTGCCACATTGTTCCAGGAATGCGAGGAGAAGAAAGGAAAGGTTTAACTTTTGCTGTTAGCTCCCAGCTCCTTTGTGGCAGACATGGCTCCATCAGACACAATGGCTTTGTTACAGCACGTTTCAGGCAGGGCTCAAGCATTGAATATTCAGCAGGGCTCCAGGCTAGTGATTCTGTTGCAGCTAGGATTCTTGTCTTCCAGGAAGCCCTTGACAAAGGTCACAAACAATTTGCTCGTGCCCCTTATTAAAATAAAGATGGAAAGCATTCATGATAGCTCTGCCCAGCAGCTAACTTCATCATCTGTAGCAGTTCCAACATATGCTTGTGAGATAATGAAAAATATAGCATTAAATACAGTGGCAGATTGAATCTTGTTTCAGGGTAAATATAGTAACTCATTTTTTTTTCCTCCTCATTTCCTCAGAACCTGTTTAGCATTAGACTGTTAATATCATCACTGATACATGACAAACCATTGCATAATATACTGCATTTGAGGCCAATCGCCCCATAAAAGTGAGCAATGACCAAGTGTGAACATTACTAAGCCTCTGATAGTAATGAAGTGCTCCAAACCAGCCCTCTTCCGGATGTTTCCATTCACACACCTTCAAAGAATGGGACCACGGGCCACGCTGAGCACTTCAGCCTCCCACCTACTAAATCAGGCTCAAGACAGAATCCCTTCAGACTTCTGTGCAGGTCCTGCTGCTCCACCGGTATCCTTGGCCTTGAGGATGGGCACTGCTGCCCCGCTCGCCACCAAATCTTCCCTCATCTTGTGTTCTTGTCAACACAGAAGGGAGCTGATTTATCTTCTCCAAGGAACCTTAATTACAAGTCTTCACAGACTCTGTAGACAAAGGCAGCTTGCGGAGAACTGCTCAGATTAATTCTCTAGATGCCTCACTGCTGTCCTGTAACATTGCTCTCCAGATATCTCTCCTGACCTGGGTCCATCTGAACAGCCAAAAGCCTTTTAGCTGCAGGAACTTCTTGAGCGCATCCTCACAGCCCTCATTACGGTCAACAATTCCAACAAACAGCTCCCGAGACTGCACAGTAGCTCCCTTCTGACCTTCATGACACGTGGCAGTTTGGCTACATGAGCTAGGTGAGGCAGGACAGCCGTGACTAGCACGTCACCTGTGTTCCCACTGCTGGATGTCGTCCTCTGCCACTCCCACTGTGCTGCTGAGGGTGAAGCTCATACAGCACACACACCCGAGAGAGATGCCAGCCACCAAACAGGTCCAGAAGATCAGTATTCCAAGTTGGCACCACTTTTTCCCAGTTTGCAGGTGGCACAGTTCTGCTAGTGAGCCACCTTTGCTAATGGGATAGTCCACCTACCCTTATGCATAGCTACTTTGTAACATCAAGAGTACCTGCACGATGGATATTAGGGACTGATCTCCGCGTCTTAAATCCTGAGACTTGACTGTCTTGTCTAGTTCCTCCCAATTAAACCCATGTCAGCTCTGGGGCTTGAACAAGCCAAACCCACGTCACTTACTGGCAGATCTGCAAGAACAATCCCCCCGACCACATTTAATGAAATGCTAGTGTTGTAAACAAGCAGTCAGTTCATCACTATTTACTACAGGCTGTTTTCAATACCCCAAGTCCTATGGCTAGATCTTTTTAGTGTTTTTTTAGATGTCAGAGGAAGAAAAATAGATTTCTTGGAAATCACTTGAAGCTATTTTAGTCAGGAAGTCAGGGACTTACAGACACATACAGATCCCTGCAATTTCCATTCCCATTGCTGTTACCAGCATCATGCAGCTGTCCTGCCGTCCATTCATATAAAATGAGGAATTAGGAAATCAATTTGTCCATACTGCAGCTGGAAAAACAGAGACTCAGCAGATCAAGGGTCCTTCTCACCCGCACTGGAAGAGCTGTTAGAAGCACTTAGGAACAACTAGGCATCAACTGGTACTGGGATACACAAGCATTGCAGCCGGTGGTTCTGGGCTCTGAAGACAATCAACCAGATTTGCTTGGAGAAAGAGAAAACCCAGGTGGAAGGAAGAAGGCCAGAAGCAAAGAGAGGAAAGAAGACAAGCCCAGTTTGCAATATCACGTGCAGACTGAGCAGTTTGGTATTGCCAGCTGAGGAACCACCTTAGTGATGCACACAGCTTCCCCACGTGAGCAGTGTCAGAGCCCCCACATGTCCCAGGACAGTTACACAGGGCAGGTGCGTCAGTGCAATATTCTAAGACCAATGAACTGCCCCGTGCTGAAGCCTGGAGATCTCTGAACAGCACAGCCCAAGCCCCGGGCTCCAGAGAATCTTTCTAACCGTGAGCAGTTCATACGCATTTCCCTGCGCGCCCATTCCACCTCTCAGCTCCAACAGCTCATCGCCCTGACACGCTCCCAACAGATGACACCACACACAGCTAACCAAGCTGCTCTTTCCAGCCTTGTCTCTCGAGACGGGCGCTGTTGCCCTCTTCCCTCTTCTGTCCCTGTTGCCGTCATCTTTTCTGTGCCTTGCACAGCGTTTCCCCGCCTTCAAGTGAAACAACAAAAACCCAAAAATATATATAGGGAAAAAAACTGAAAACAACCACTCCCCCAAACGAAAGTAAAAAATCCACAAACCAACCAAAAAACTCCAACCTCCCACACCAAAAACATGACCACCACAACAAAACAACCTAAGGGAGCTTGACAGAAAGTAGTACAGCTGAATTTCACCACTTAAAAAGCAACAACTTTCAAGTTGTTTAATAGAAAACAGCACTGTAAAGAGAGCCACAGTGCTGTGGACCGGCCAGACAAGAGCACAGCAGTTCCAGGTGTAGGTACCCTCGTGCTGTTTGCTCAGCTGAATCCAGGTACATGCTCTCAACAACAGTGGAAAACACCAGAACCCAACCAGTACCTGGGCAGCTGTGGATAAGCAATACCTAACTAAGCCCAGGTCAGAACACCTTCACGTACATCTCTGCTCTCCTTGCAGGCTCTCCAAGAGCCTCAGGGAAGAAGGCTGACACAAGAGAGAATGAAGAAATGGCCAAGCTGGAGTTACAGGGCAATCACACAAACCATCATGAAGGCGATCATCTGTGGCCTGCTGCTGCTCAGACACCCCTCCTATTGACAGCAGGCCACTGACCTCACACAACTACACAAGTCCTTTCTTCAAACATTATTTCACATTTTTCCATCCCTTTAAAGCCACTCCTGCTCCCAGCTAAGTAGGTAATTTGCTATCCCCCACCTGCTATGTAAATTGATTAATCACAGGCAAACAGAAGGCTGGTTCCCTTGCAGAGGAGGAAGGAAATGTGCATCAACTGCTCTTTGTGACACTTGGTTTCATGGAACTTCCACAAAAGCTACACCTTCAGCCTGCACTCCAGCTCCAAACTTAACCGTCCTCCGGCCAAAAAGGAACAATCTTTCAGAAAGCTTTACAACTCTCTGAAAACCACAGCACAAGGAACCGAAAGATGATTTTCTTGATTTCAGCCGAACACAATAAACATTCCATCAGGCACACAGGGCTACACAGATGGTTCCCGAAGGGAACGGACCATCTTTCAAGGGCCAGTTGCAAAGTGACACCATCACTTTGTCACTCCAGCCTCCCACTTAAGGCAGAGTTGGAAGTTCTTCACAAAGCAGCATTCTGCAGATGGCAACGTTTACATATGATGTATATCACCTTTAAGGAACCTCAGAGGTTGTACAGCATTAAGGATGTCCCTGGCACTGTCATCCATCATAGGATCCAAGTGAGAAAGTCACAAAGGAACCCTCCCTGGTGGCGAGACAGTCAAACTCTGAACTTTGCCAAAAGGTATGGAAAACTCTCGCAGCACTCAGTGAGCCCAGGGATTATCAGAACAACCCCTGAAAGCAGCAGCATCCTGCCCACCTCCAACCGAATGACCTCACCATTACAGACTCCTCCACTACTCCTCACAGAACCCTCTGGGACAAGAGGAAGGCACATCCTTTACCTCAAGGCCGCTGTGTTAATTGTCTCAGCTGAGAAGCTAAGTTTTGCTTCCTGACCCCAGAACTGTTTGCAACTGTCAGACATCCAGAGGTGACCCTGTCAGTGGGGGCCTGGGGACAATGGCTCCCCAGACCAAGAGCACTGGGGCAAGACAATGAAGCTGCAGCTGGCCACTACCCAGCAGAGCCCTTAACAAAGCTGTACCCTATAGAATTCCATGGGAGCTGGGGATCGGTGCAGGTACCTGGCACACCACTGTGACCTATAGAGCCACGAACCTGTGCCACTAGGACCCTCCTTTGGCACCAAACCTGCAAGAGGCTGCCAGTTTTGCTAAAGACAGGAGCCACTGACAGGCCCTCACACCCTCAGAGAAGGATGAAGGCACTTGTCTTCCTCTCCAGGCACTACATAACCAAGCTCACTGATATCCAGTTCTTTTGAAGCATTTCTGCTGAAAACTTCAATTTTTTTACACACTCACAGAGTGTTGTCGTTCCCCCCCACCCCCCCATCCAACCTACTGGGGACTGCAGAAACACACCTACAGGCCAGTTATGTCTGGACATCCACAGTCCAGTGGAAATGCTTACAGCTGTTAAAACACCACCCACCGATAACCGGCAGCTTGCTCAAGGCATGACTTGTAGCAGCTGAGGGCCACTCTAGGGCCAGCACAACGGCAAGGCTTGGGACAGCTGCCGCAGGGCAGCACAGTGCCACGGTTCATGGAACTTTCCTGAAGGAGAGCGCTGGCAGTGCCAGGCACACGCCACGGCAGCAGCCGGCAAGTCAGAAGACTCCCCTGACCGACACCTACATTCAGGCATTACACACAGACACGTGCTACTTGTAGCAGATGTACAGCTGGTCTCCTATTCATTGACGCCCCTACATCAAGCACTAGCTGTCTCCTAGACCCGACTAGTTCCCAAATAAAGCTTTACAATTAATGACTAAAACACCATCTGCCAGCACTGGGGCAGCACCGTTGGCCCATGTAACAAGAGCCAGGTTATAAACCTGGTTAAACTCACTTCCTGCCCTTGCTCCTGCAAAAACTGCTTATCCCAAGGCAGCAGGATTCACCTCCTCAGCCTGCCCTCAGGCAGCAACTCCCTTACTTTCCAATACAGCAATACAGCCTCTTCCTCTGTCAGCACCACCTTCTCCCTTCCGTCCTCCTACTCAGCCCACACAGTAAAAAAAAAAAAAAAAAAAAAAAAAAAAAAAATCCAAAAACAACATCCCACAATAATCTTTCCATCCCTCCTGCAAGCATGTGTTTATCTCTTTATTTTTAAATGTTACAGCTTCCCAACATCTGTCTCTGTGTGGTATAATCTTACTGATGAAATATTTCATGTTTTCCTTGAGCCCTCATCAATATGTCTCTGTGTTATCAGCTTAGCAGATGGAGACGCAGAAGGAATAACCTCAGCTTACCTGGGTGATTTCTTCTTAAGCACATACTTACTTTACTCCACGACCAGACTCAGAATCACGTTAGCAATGCAACATGACGCATCTCTGTAGCAATCTAAATAACCCCTCTAACGCTCACGTATGCCCATTTGCGCTGCCATCTTCCCTTCGGAATCTCTTAAGTTCTTCTTGCTGAAACCTAGTGTTTCCAACCTCCTTACACACACACTGAATAACTCAGGGAGACACTGGGGCCACCAGAAAAGCCACTTGTGTAGCCAGGAGTTGGAGATGCACCTCTTTTTCCCATACCAAACCCCACTGGTACTGTTGATCTCCGCTGCTCTTATCCAGGTGACTGTTCCTTACATTCCTAAAATGCCACCAAGACACTTCTGGGATTTACAACCTGCTACAATGCTGTACAATGCTCAAACCGCCAAAAATTATCACTTTTCCCACTTGATGTTTTGGAGGTACCTCTCTTTTCCACGTAACTCACATTCTAGTAATTAGAGTAAGCAAAGAGGTTTCCTTAACACTATCTCACTACTATGGAACACAGCCCCCAAAAGCCTTGCTTCCTTTTGGTAGAGATAGGCTTTGTGTTAGCTCTCCGACGTAACGGAAGACACTTGACCATGACACTACCCGTCACCCGACTGGCTGTGTGTGACTACAAAGGAGGCAGGTACACATCTGACCTTGACCACTTGGCTGTCCCTAAAGCAGAGAAACACTAAACTGTACCCAAAAAAGCCCCTATCTGAGCAACCGTGTGACCCTCATTTCCTGAGCACCAAGGCAGTTACCAGCCCAGGGCACAGCCTGCAGCCACAGAGTGTCTGGGAAAAGATAAGCCATTCTTTGTATCGCCTCAACAGAGGTTTGGGCCGAGTCACCAAATGACTGTCAGCTCATTCCCACTGCTGGCCTCAGCCATGCATTCAACTTCAAAGCCAACTCAAGCGCCACCAAGTTCTTGGAAGTACTGTAAGGAGGAGGTGCCCTCAGCAGGAGCAGCATTCCAACAGAGGCCAGCCCACCCATCTGCACCTCCAAGGACACTGAGCACGGGGGTCCAGCACCAGCCCCTGCCCCGAGGGCTGCGTGGGCAGTGCTGCTGCAGGGTACCCCAGGTGCAGAGTAGGCAGGAACTGAGTCCACTGCACCACAGCTCAGCCCAACAGACCACGGAATGAGAGCTCAGCTGAAGGGTATTTGCTCTATGTTAGGGCATGCTGGGGGGGAGGGCTTTTATTTATTTGGTTTATAATCCTATCTGAATAAAGGTAAACACATAGGGATTATAAATGAAATAAATCTGAATCAGGATGGAATGGGGGTGGGAGAAAAAAACCTCAAGAGGGTCAGGAGATAATGAAGATTATACCTCAATATTGGGATTATGATGTTAGTTCTTTATTTCAATAAAACTGGATAGAGATCTTTTATATCAGGGACAGAGCTTAGCTGTAAGGACAAAGTAATCTTCTGGGAATTATGCACACAAGCTCAACATCATTTTTATTGGATGGCTGATGAACTGGAAAACTCCAGGATAGCCTGGTTTTAATTTGTAATCTTAATTTTCATATAAATCAGTACAGTTGGAGGAAGGGGGGCAGATGCAGAGGGACTCTGATGCTGTGCTAACATTGTAGCATTAAGACAGCACATGCATTAGCCTACAACTGTAACTTATCTACTAACTGATTCTGTCTTTTTGTCTATCCATCTGTCTTCCATCTTCACATCTTTCTATCACTTCCCCACCAAAAAAAAAAAAAAAAAATCTCAACAACTACCCAAGAGCAGAAGAGACTCAGTGTAACATTTCATCCAGCAAGGTCCATCCACAGTACACCTATCAACCTCTTGCCTATTAACATCCAGGTCAAATTCATGGCATTTGAGATTCAGGGACTCCTACCTACGGCTTCTCCGAGGGCTCTCTTAACACAACCATGACACCGGCAAAATTCATCATCTGACTTCCCACCTCAGCATTTCGTCTCTGCCTCAATCCACTAGAAATTGTTTGGCAACTCCGCTTTTTCCTCTGCAGAGTACAGTTATGTTTCCTTGCTCCATCACCTCCTTCTTCAGGACCAAGAGAGGGAAATACAAGTGAGACAGGACTGTGACAGACCGTTCGTGGGTCCAGGAACAGAGCACTGGTCTCCTCAGCAGCTGTCACACGGGGTTAGCGCACACACAGAGCAACTACTTCCCTAACAGCAGCAGGGTGCACAGCCATCAGCCTCGGAATGGATTTATTCCATCACTTACATGCAGTTTGCACAAGCACTGGATTGCAGTAGCTGTCACCTGTACTCCTCTACCTTCCTGCTAAGTACTTAACTCAGAGCACGGATGGAACAGCTTCTTTCATAAAGGCAGCGATAACCAAAGGAGCTCCTAGAATTTCCCAGCACTTGAGCATCAAAACAAGACCTCTGAGGGGGAAACTGAAATGCCAAGAAGATTTATATTTCCTTAAGCAGATATCCTGCAACTTTAGCCTTTAAAACATGGCCTACTGGTGCTGAGACAGAGAACATAAGGAACACCAAACTTCTCCTTCCACTCACCAATAGGCAGCAACTGCCAAACACAGAATGGGCAAAGCCAGTTTTTACAACCTGCTTGGTAGCAAAATGGTGAGCGACTCACAGCAGAGTCTGATTGACATGTACATAACCTAACAGAATAAGCTTCTTTATTTTATTCCAGTCAGGAATGCCTTAAATCAATTCCCACTCAGACTTTTATTCCTGAAATGGCAGGGCGAAATGCTGGCAGAAATCCTATGTGAGCAAGTAGGACAAAGGGCTTGCTGGCCTTCCCCCGCTCCTCCTCCTCCTCCCCTGCCACATGGATCTCCCCAAGTTCTTTCCCCACCTCAATCCTCTCCTCTGGAGAGCCAACCAGACACCAAAAGGAGGAGCAGCAGCTGCCTCAGTGGCGCAATCAATCACCAGTGAGCCTGAGAGAGTGGAAAATCATGCCAGATAACACAACTGCATCAAAGCAGGAGATCAAGATGTGTGTGATGACATCTTACTCTGGGCTCCCAAAGAGCCTCCGAGCATCTCATCAAGCCTTCCAAAAAATGAGGCAGTTGTGCGCAGACAGCCAATTCTGGCTGCACGTTAGCCAGAGGGATAGGCCAGAGATGAGGATCAAATGGACAATTAATATAATGGCGCAAGATTAACAAGGAGGTGCCCCAAGACACTAAGACTGGAGTTATTTACAGTCATTAGTCATGATTTAGAGAAGGAACTGAGAAATGAGGTGATGACCTATGCAGATAATACCAACTCATTTGGATTAGTCCACCCTATAGAAGACTTGGAGGAACACAGAATAGATGAAAGACAGAACAATTACTGCAGCAAGTAATGAGCACTGCAACCACTAACATCAATGCTCCTGTGCCAAATCCCAGGCACAGACGACAGCAGATCTGACAAGTCAGCCAGGGTTTTTGGGACAACCAAGACAAGGAACCTGTCTCCATTAAGGTACTGACGCAAAGAACATAAAAGTGGCTGGAATACACACTGAAACCTGGCTCCAGACCCAAACATGAGCACAGGTGCCCTAATAAGGGGCTTGGACACCTTTTTTTTTTTTCCCTTTCATGACACACAATCATTTCTGAAAAATAGAGACACGATGACACTCAGCCAAGATGAAAGGCAGCCACGCAAATTCAAAATGAAAATACTTGGTGGCATTTTTGCTGTTTGTCCTTCAAAACTCACTGTATCCAACTTTGTTCTTATAATAAAACCAAGACAATTAAACATTTTTCCATCTCAGATGCCACAAGCAAGACTTGACCTTTCAAAATAGCCACCTATCATCATGTATCAAACGTGCTCCCACTTGGTTTAACCACGTCACCTCTGTCACTGTGCAACTGCCCATTCTGCAATTTTTTTTTCCTTTTTAATTTTTCCCTGGAATATTTGGGTTGCTTATCACCAGCAAGAAGTCAGAGGATTGCCACATCACTCAGTGTAATGTTCTCATGTTTCTGCTGCATTACTTCCTGACAGCACAAGTAAACAGAACATATGACACTTCCAAGACATATATTTTATCACACTGCTGTATCCAGGTATCCATGGATCACCAGTGATGTTAAACGAACAAGTTAAAAAAGCATCTATAAACTAACAAGCAAGCAGTGGAGATCCAGGGGAGAAAGAATTACTTTCCAAATGACCACTGGTCTCTCATTTGGTGGATACAAGTGCAAACTCCTTAGATGTGAGAAAAGATCCATCTTCTATCAGTTTTGTTCAGTATTTTACAGTCTCCCAGCGTTCCGACCATTTTTAACTTTGTACTAAGGAAAGACACAGCGACACAAAAGTATTTCCCAGCTCCTCTGCCTGCACGTCTCCTTAGGACCATCACACTACTTAGCAGCTACGACCCAGCCCTGAGCTCTGTCCTTAGCGACACTCCAGAGGCCCAGGGATCCAGGCACATCCCTCAGCAAGGCAGAAAAGCAAGTGCTGGCACACGGCGACACACCGGGAGCACGCCCTAGGGACAGACAGTACACAGGGTCCTGGCAGCAGGACACCTCAGCTCCAGATCACCTCAACCTTTGCAGCCCAGCTGGGAAGTTGGTCTCCACCTCACATAACTCTCCAGAAAGAGAACGTTCACGGAGAAACAACAAGCCTTCCATTTGCACAGCTCAGACTGCAGACCAACGGACACCTCACCAGAGCTCCTCGTGATGGAGGATGGAAAAGTCCATGGCCCCAAGAAAAAAATACACTAACTTCCTGGAAACATTCTAACAGCAAACCAGCTCTCACCACAAACTGTTTCTTGTTCTCATCTGTGCACTACTCGACCGCACTGTTTGTGGCAATCAAACTAAAAAACTCTTTGGAGCCTAAGCCATGTTTTTGACAGGTTTTACCAAGACTTATCGCCCTTAACACCCTTGCAAGAAGGCTGCCATTGTGAATAGAGAACAAAAACCTTTCTCTTGCATCATCATGGATCTGGGTTGTATGATTCAGTACCCACAGCTCCCAGTCTAGCTCAGGTTTGGTCCTTGCCTTGCCCTAACCTGGAGAGCCTCGTGGCATGGGGGCTTAGCCCGTGCATAGACTCTGATCCAGCAGCAGTTGGGGTTATAGCGCACTGCCTGCTCGTGGTACTAGTTCCTGTTAAGTTGCCATCAATGCAACTTAAAAGCTCCTTTGGGTTCCAGCTGTCATCTTGCCTCCTTATGCCATCTTTACTTGCAATTTCAGGCTTGCTCCTTCCAAATGCGCTTAGTTAAAAGCTTTTCTTTTGGCTCGCAGGGCAAAGACTTCAGTACTAAGTAGCTTTCCCACTGCTTCCATTAATCTTCCTATTTATCAACCTGAAGATTCCTCAGCTTTGCTAATCTTTGCTGAGACCATATAATCCCAAGAGTGATTTCCTAGCAAAGAGAGAGTTAACCGAGCTGCCTGATAATTGCCATTTGGAACTTCGGCTCTGGTTTTGCATGCTATATTCCGGGCTCAACCAGGACTCCATCTATCATTCGGCAGCACACAACTCCAGCCTGCCTTCAGTACCTGTTTTTCTCCTGAAGGATTTCCAAGAGACCACATCTTTCATACCCAGTATGGAGAACAGCAATTCCTTGTTAGCCCCTTGACTCCTGCATCCACAACAGGAACGTGTTATCTGCGGTTAGCAGCACTACCTGGGCAACAGCTTTAGGGAGAGAAAAAGCACAAAGCCGTTCTTCAAAGGAAACCTACCCACTGCAGCCCTTCTCTCAACAAGCTGCCCAGCAGACAACGCGGCTTTCCTGCCTACTGCATGAGTCAGGGCCTTGATCTTGAAGGCAGGACTGTCTTGGTTCATTTACAAACCTGCGAAAACTTTCTCCCTCATAAATGCTGGTGTTTCTCTAAAAAGGGTGACCAAGAACAAATCCAGCTCTCACACAGCCACAGATACCCACCGTGCTAGCATGTCACCGGAATTCCTTCAACAGTCTTAAGCGAAAGCAGACCTGCACTACTTACTTTCTCCCTACTCAAGGGGGGAACAGCAGCAGAAGCAAACAAGACACTCAGCGGGATTTCAATTCAAATGGAGTGTGTTATACAGATTTAGTCTTGATTTCTATGTAAAATATACGCAGCAGCTCCAACACTTCTCTACTACGTTGAAGACAAGGCTACGTACAATATAAACACTCAGGCGTTTAAAATATGTTTATATATTAAAAACACATACAGAAATATTCCTTGTGTACACATGATCCCAAACCAGCCCTTGAGCCACCTGGCTGTGGGAGGCAGGCATCCCTCTAATCCCACATTGAGTGGCAGGTAATGCTGTCCCTCACAGCACCTTTCTTCCACCCATGTCTAAGGGTTGCTTCAGGAACTGCCTTCCCTGCCATTTTGCACCAAGGTGGAAAAAAGCAGCTTGCACAAACCTAGCTTTTTGTTGAGATCTGCGGCACATCAATCAGCTTCAGCCCTAATCGGGGCCTTCCACTGGATACTGAAGCCCCTGACTTGGAGGAAGCTGATGCCACCCTGAGCAGAGCTACAAACCATGAGAGCAGACACAGATACAGCACTGCTATCTCCCGCTGTCAGACACAGCAAGCAAAGGCCTAGCTATTGCCAAGCATTCTGTCTGCTCACAAGGAAAACTCTCAGTTGCTTCAATAGGTAAAAACAATTCTACCTCCCCCAATTCCAAATTTCTCTACTCTGCTAGCACACTTCCAAGAAAACCCCTTCAGTTCTGCTTTCTTCCGAACAAGAAGGGACAGAAGCTAAGGTACAATTTCAGTACCTGGCCCCATTCTGTACAATATCTTTTTAATCAAGAACCACAGGTTAATCCCAGATTTCAAAACACAATAATCATAAAATTTTTTATACACTACACTCATTCCACAACTGGACATGAAAATACCTAATCCTGTAAAACGACAAAAATTTCTGATCAAAGTATAGCAGGTAAATCAAACCTCAAATGAAAGGATTAAAAAAGGTTACTATAATTCTTTTCTGTTAAATAACACAGAAGCAGATTTCACTGAATCTTGCTCTGTAATTCCCATCTGGAAAAGCAGCACTGAAAGAATGAACAGGTTTGAAGAAGGCCTTTTTATGACATCTGTAAAGTAAACCCTAGCAATCGGAGCCCATCCTAATCCTTAATCCAGCAGCTGTCCTTGGTATACCACTGCAGTCGTGCTGATCAAACCCCAGTACTTGAGACAGCTATGTCGATGCATACAAGTTGGGCTCTTCCCAAAAAACTGCCCATCAGCTTCCCAACTTGTCCAACCCATCTGAGGGCCAGAGGGGCATTCAAGTTCCCTCTGCCCTACCCAGCCCCCACCTGCTCTATCCATTGGCGCACATCCCATTGTACAGGATACCAGGGCCAGTAGCATTCCAGCGACTAACCAAAGGACACTCACAGGTGCTGTTCTGAGATGCCCAAAGGGCCAGCCCCACCTCCTCCACTCCCCCCTTTTCATTAAGTCACACCGAAGTAACATCTTTGGCTAGCTCCCACTGAAAACTCAAGGTACGCTTGGGAACATGGCATGGATATGGACTCTGTACCCACCTAGCTCCAAGGCACCAAAGGACAAGGAAACCCAAAGGCTTCCCTCTTCCTTGCATGTCATCTGAAACTGAGAAATCACATTTTACTTGACTGACCACAGCCTGTAATATCCACATGTGGCCATCTTAGCACTGCAAAGCATCACAAGGTAATTTCACCTTGCTGGGTGTGGAGATGCAGCACACACAAGTTACTTGTTCTGATTTTACTGGAACCCAGAAGGGCGGGAGGACAACAACCATTCACATTCTACCTTGCATTTAGACTGTGCCTATATAAACCTCTTCAGCACTCATTTTCGCACGCGGCCTTTCTAACACTCGAGAGTCCTCCGGAAATGCCCCCCTCAGCAGCAGCCACAGGAATGCAGCTGCTCCATCAGGCCTAGCTATCAGCATGAGAATAACAGCCTGTTCCAACACCATCCATAATTGTGTCGCTGCAGCCATCCACCCCACACCCAGGGAGCATAAAAGGCCAGCTACTGCTTTTGCGCGCTGCAAGGACCACACAGCTTCAGTACAACTCTCCCTCTCGCAAAGCCAACAAATGCCCTGACCTCGCATGATTTATCTATTTTGTGTTCTTTCAACATATTAATTATTGCTCTGGCACCTCAGCCTTCTCATGAAGCCAATAATGCATGAAATGCCTCTGCACAGAATCACAGCTCATATTCTCTCTCTCTTTTGTACATTACTTCCCTGCTTTTCATTTAGTGGGGGAAGTGACCCACATAGCCTGCGAGAATTAGCTAATAGAGCAAGAAACCTACTGCACACCTCTACTGTCCATTCCAGAGACTTTTGCCCATCTAGTACTTCTCCCCTTGTAAACCACAATTCAGGAACTAAACAGATCCACCCCATTCTGACAGCAGCCGGCAATTTATTAACCAGGATTCTACAGAGATGCTACCACCAAGAAGTTCAGCATGGCTTTGTTTTAAAACCACATGAAAGCCATAGAATGATGCGCTCCTGCACAGCGAAAGCAAGGACACAAAACAAGTTAACACTGACTCGGAAAAAAACCAAGAGCAACCATCAGGAAGTAAAAGATACCTGTACAATTAACAAACACGTAAGCGCTGCCTGATGTATCCTGTTAAATTTTATTTTCATATAACAGAGATAAACAAATAAGTCAACTAAAAGTAGAAAAAAAAACATCACACACCAAGCACTATCAACCCACCACACTCCCTTCAGTCCCTTTTCAGTCCCTTTTCCTCACAAAGACTTGAGAAGTATCGCCAACAACCCTTCCTACCTACAGATGATCTTGCTCTCAAAGGATTAATGCAGATGCTCTGCACAGCAAGGTTCTAGGGCCTTGTTAGTTTCTTATCTTTTCCACAGCTAGTGGAAAAGTGTGAATAAAAACCACATGCTAAACAAAACTGAAAGCTGAGCATTTAATATTAAATTATCCCAGTTTTTTGTTTTGTTAGACACAACTCATAGGGTCCCAACTGAGGACATCAAGATCATCCTGTGATCCAGAAGGCACAGGAATCCGCAGTAGGTTTTCTGTAATCTACAAGGCGGAATGAAGACAACCTGGAAGACTCTAGCCCACATGAACTCCAGCAACACACCTCAGAGGTTACTGAGGGCCAAAATCAGCCTCTATGCGTAATACATTTCACTGTCACTAGATTAGTGACAGTAGCCAGAGCCTTCTGAGCCTATCTGAGAAGCCTTATCAGAGGTGCTAGATCCTGATTTCTTGGGCTTCTCCTGGTCTTTCCTGTGCTCAAGAACCTCCAAACCAGGACCTCATTCCAGCTGTAGGCAAGCCCTGAGGTGGACATAGATGCCTGGCTGAGGCCTGAGGAACAGCAGCAGTTCCATCCAAGCTGGTATCTGGGCACAACGTGCCATCACAGACTTCCAGCTCCAGAAGCCATACCAGCCCAAAGCTCCTGAACACTGAGTTACCTGCAGGCTGACAGGGAGCTTATGGAGCACCTGGCTTCCCTCTGCTCATCCTCAAGGGAGAAAACAAAGCAAGGAAGCTCAGATACAGGCTCATTCCACTGTGCTTCACCTCTTGTTCTTCACAGCTCAGTACGAACCAGGCCATAATGCAGCGAGGGTTGCCAGCCCATCCTGACGATGTAGTTATTTCCAACTGGCACTTGGGAGCAGTGAGGATGGGAGGCATTACTCATCGCCAAGAGTACAGATGTTTCTAATTGCTTTCCATTACCAAGAATAACAGCTGTTTACATCTATCAGCAAATAATTCACAAGAGCTCCAGACTATTAAGATAACACACCCCACCTGGTCACCATCACAAGTTGTCAAGGCCAAGGTAGCCGTTGCCAGAATCCCCTTCTGCATCTCTGTTCATCAAATGACAGCATGTGTCACCTTCAGGTCTCCTTATGCTGCCCCACCAGCCCTGGTGTCTTGGTGGCCTGACAGATCACACGGACATATGGATTCTTCATGACCTGACAGTAAATGTTTTACTGTTATACTGCAGTCAAGGGCAAATGACAGGAGTGAGGGGTTTGCGAATAACCCCGTGAAAGAAATACCCACGCTTGTAATAAAGCGGTCAGCAAAAAATGTGTACCGGCTTGGCACGCATTTGCGTGCAGAACAGCCTTTAAAAACACCCCAAGTAGCTGACATGGGTTTAATTTGGCAGCTGTCTTGTGCCTCAACCAGGGCACAGGTAAAGGGCCTGCACAAAACGGTCAGCACAGGAACCCACTGCTCCCTTCACTGACTCAAGCCACCTTTTTCAAGGCTGGCAAAGGCCTTAGGAAAATGAACTCATTTTCCTCACACCAGCCCATCTAGGCCATGAGGGACTGTCCTTTGCCAGCCCTCCAGAGCCGGGGGCCCGGGTCTGTGGCAGAGGCTGCCCAACATGCCACACAACTAGACAAGCGGCCAATTAACATAAACAATTTGGAATCAGATAACCTAACATCCTACAAGCGACTGGCATCTAATGAGTTGAGCAGTATTAACCCTTTTCTGATTATTAAAGCTGCATTTCATTTGTCTCACACAGCTCTAAATCCACACATCTGCTAACAAAAACCTGCGTGCCCAAATTCAAGGGGATTTCTACCCTTGAATCTAGGATAATCTAGGAGCTGACTTCTTGAGAAATGAGAGAAAGGAAGCTAAGTCCTCCATCAACTGCTTTGGTCTGTGCACAAACCCCTCCTCCAGACATTCCCTGGGAACGCTTTCTCCTGTATAAATGCCTTGCAGAATATATCAAATGACTCTGGCAACAGCACTGGTACATCACCATCTTCTTGCAAGTGTTTTACCCATTGCACTGAACTGTTTCCACTAGGGACAGCTTTCTTGATTAACATTTTACAGCCTAATAAATAAAACCTTAAGTTACTCACATACACTTGACTCCACTGCACTTTGGCCCACGCTGAGCACCAAGCTCTAGATTAAGATCAATGGGGCACCAATAACTCAAAGGGCCAGCGTGCTGTTCCCAAGGTCAATACACCAAAACCAAAAGGATTTGGTACATAATTTGAGTACGTAATTTGGAAGCTACTTCTATTTCAGCTATGTCGCCTGTGTCCCCCTCCCAGACTGCTAGCCACCCCCTGCTCCACCCTTTACGTCTGAAAAACAAGTTCCAAGGGTCCTTCGGTGAAGTTACTGCAGTAGGACACGTATGACCTTTTGATCTGCTTTTGAGCACTCTGTTAAGCACCTCATGCTCAGGAATGGGTCTCCTGGATTAGTCCATTGTGGCTGTTTGCCTTGGAAACATCTGGACACCTAGTTGCCATCTCCTCTGCAAGTTTCCTTAACCACAGCAACCCCAGAAAAGGAATTGCTCCACGTTTTGGTCTCCCTGAGTTGTGCAGCCATTGTGCTATTTCAGGGCAGTGTCTCCTGTCCAGGGAAGGCTGCCAACAGGAGCAGAATGCCATTACAAGAGAAGGCTGCTGTGAGCTGCCACCATCACAGGGAATTTATCATTGCAAGCCACAAGCATAATGGACTCCTCCACCAAACGACTTTGGATACACAGAGCTTGGCACCAACTCTGCCATCCACGGGCAATTACTAAACTGCAAATGCATGTAATAGGAGCAGGGGACAGGGACATCACAGCAGTGCAGACAGCCATCTCTTAGCAGCTCTGCACACACAGGCACAGGAATTCACTCCAAGAGTCCAGACTGCCTGACAGGCGGGCAGCAAAAAAAAAACACTGAAAAAAAACAAACTCCAGAGCTTTGCTCAACCCAGCAGCTCAGGAGAGAACTTAATATTGAATGCTTTTGGCTAGGAGAGAGAGCTTGGCTAGAAAAACCCAGATACACAAGACACATCATTATTTATAAACCTTAGATGCCCCAACTTTCCATCTTGCTGTGCCCTACTCTGGATTATGGACTAACACATCAACTCTGTTAGGCACAGGGACCTCTCTCCCGACAGTCATTTCCTAAAAACGCAACAGAGTGTTCAGCAGGTCCAAGCTCTCATTCCAAGAACAAATTTGGCCCTATGTGTGGCCCAGTGGTCCCTCCAGGCCAAGGAATGCAAACCTTGTACCTGTGAATACAGACAAACGGGCGAGTACATACACTGGACCCAGAGCACAGGAGGAGAACCATCTATATGCTGTCATGTGAGCCTGCAGGCTATACACCTTCACTGTCAGGCTAGAAGCTCCAACTCTCCAAAAACGGTTACAGCCATCTCATACGCTTCCATCACTTCTCTCCCAGGCTGCCTCACCCGGAACCAAACTAGGTGTCTTCTTTAGGCCTACACAGACTTGGACTTCACAGTACAATGTCCTAGAGCCATACCAACCTGCTGCCTTACCATACATCCAACAAAGGAGGTGAGATCTGGGTTTAGGATCCCTGCCTTTGGTTCTACTTCCGTTGCTGAGGCTCTAAGCAATCCCACATCAGCCAAGTAAACAGAGCTGATACATGAGCAAACACAACTGTCCGTACACATTTTTTGGCAGCAAATCAATTATAGAGCTAAACCCATGAGGCATGTAGAATACAATGAACTGTTACTTCCTTAAACTCTCCATTCCCCTGCAAATCCTCACTGGTCAGTGACTGGACTAGCTTCCTCACCTGCAGTTATCCAGTCCATGTGGTCCCTGTGCCCGGTCCTCCTCGTCTTCTTTTGCTGTTCTGACTTTTTCTAACAAATATATTGCTGCTGGACCTGGCTTCCTTTGGCTCTCCCATTTTTCAGCGTCTCCAGCACACCTCAACCCACACTTTAATTCTCCACCCACAGATTTCTTGCTGAAGGAATGAGCGGAGCTGTGCCTCCACTCAGTGGAGACTCAAGAGATGCAGGCCATGTACACCCATGCTGCTGCTGTAGGCACTGGCTTCTACCATCAGAGGACAGCAAAACTGTTCCAAATGGCATTTCAAAGACTTTTTTTTAATTAAAAAAAAATAAAACTAACAAGTTGTTTGTCATCCTGGTGGCAGCTTTTGAAAAACTTGAACATGTAAAAACTCCAGAAGCAGACACTGGCTTAAGTTTTGGATTTTTGCCCCCTCCCTCTTGTCCTGATTTATAATCCAGGATCAGATTCCCAGGCTCCCAGTGTGGCATGCTGGAGGCTGCCACCTGGTGAGAGAGCTGGGAGCAGAGAGCTCTAAGGGAAACCACTAACAATTACCAGGAACCGAGCAGCCCAGTTTCTATCCAAGGCCAACAATGCTTTTGCGCCTGCGTTGAGCTCACAGTGCCCAGGCAGCAGGAGCTGCTGCAGCAGACAGCCACAGCCCCCTCTACCTGCACACAGCTCTAACCCGTAGGTTTCTTCTTGAGCACAAAGAGCCGTAATCGATGTGGAAGATGGATAGATAAATGTCCAATACATCGAGCCCTGAAAGATGCCGGCACAACCTGACCCAATTAATCTTCCCGCAGTGCCTGCGCTCTAATGGGCGCCCAGGCACACGGAATTCATCACCCCAGACATATCCATCATGCTGCACCAAGTACGGGGCCTGGCAGGGCTCCGCAACGCCTGGGGACAGGGCGCCTCAGTAGCTGCACAGGGCAGCTTCCCCAGCTCGTTATTTAACTTGGTCCTGGAACAGAGGAGCCAAGACTCTTACCAGCACTACTGAGTCCTCATCAAGACATGCGAAGAGCACATGCTTTGACACAACTTGCTTATGTTGACAAAAAGGAGAAGCTCCTTTGCACTGAGTTGTGGAAGCTCTTCTTCCTAAGGATGGGGCACCCCTCAGAGCTTCCCCCAAGAGAAGTGACCGCACTTCCACACTTTGTATCAATACAACCATGCCACCCCGAGCAGCACTTCCACATCTGCTGGGAAAGCAGCTCCTGACACCTCATTTGCCCTCACAGAACTCAACACAGCCAGGGAACTCCCTCAATCAATGCTTAAACTGCCAATTCGGAAACAACTTCTACTTGCAAACTGTTACAAGGAACCTTAAGTGGAGACTCATATCCATCCCCATCCCAGGGCATACCATTCCTTTTTCACGGCTACATGGAAACACAACCCAGCTAATGGGCACACAAAACGGGAGATACCAGAACAACCCTGTGATTTACAGGATGGCTAATGAGCACATCCAATGAAGGCTTGTCGTCTCCCATAAAACCAGAGATGTAAGCACTGATTAGAAACAATTAACTCTAGGCAGCACTAAATAACTTCCCATCATTACTATACTTAATTTCTAACCCCCCCCCCCCCCATTAGAAGTATACAGGCAAATACATGATATATAGAAACTATACACACAGCCAAGGAACTTCGTACTCCAAAGCCACATCTACCACATCGGGTAGCCTGCAAGCAACAAGCCTTTTCTTTTCTTTTATTCATCCTGATGCCATTGGCTGTGTAAACATCACAGGAAAATAACATTGCTTACAGTAACCTGAGACTCATCACCTGGAATCATCATGAGAACAGCCACAAGGTCTGAAAACCAGGGATGGAATACTGACAGCGAAAATGCCACAAGAATGCAGCCCAGGCAATTCAGGTCCTGTCTGCTCATATGCACGCTAGAGGCATCTCTGTATTCTCTAGGGCCACCAATCATTCAGGCCTGTTTCATAAGTAAGAGATTAAGAAAGAGAAAACAGTTGATCAACTACTGCCGCAGGCCAAAACTGAAGAACAAGAACTCCTAGGTATGAACTCTGCTTAGCAGCCCCAAGCACTTGGAGCTATGAGCATGACAACTGCTGACTAAGCAGCACCCCTGGGCTACAGCAGATATCAGGCTGACATAAAGGAGCACCATCATCCCTCAGCTATAAAGGGATTGCTAGAATGACAAGCAGCTCAGTGACCTAGGCACCAAAACCAGCAAGAAAATTAACTTCCTTGATCGTGGTCTTTCCCACAGGACTCCTGTCCAGTGTGAGAGTCAGCAAGCACGATCAGAGAGTTACATTCCAGCTGGCACAGAATCCAATCTGCAACAGCAATCCAGACCATGTAGTTCAGGCGTCAGTGTGAGAAATTCTGCCACCGACAGTAACCAACCAACCAACCAACCAGCTTTTGGAAGGCGCTTTTCCCCAAGTCCAACCGCTGGCATGGTTGGTTCGTACTGAAAACAGCAATACATGGGATTTGGGGGGTTTGCAATGAAGGAATTTTCAAAAGCTGTCTGGAAAAGCATCTAGCTGTTCCTGTTCCATTAACCAACAGCAACATTTACCCAAAGGAATTGTCCTCAACCACATCAACTGTACTAACAATCATGTTCCTACAATCATTGGGTGATCATTCAGCTCAACTGCACTAAGTTCCTACAGAGGGATTTTGCACACATTTAAGGCTGCTTAGTTAGAATTCCTAGTGGAGATGGAAGGATTAAATATGATCATTTTCCCAATTCCTCTCTGTCGCTTTGCAGACTCTGCTGGTGACCAGTAACCACTCAGAATCAAAGAGGCACTATCCTAGTCTTATGCCACAGGTACAAGTTTCACAGGACTACTTAGCAAAGTCAGGCATCAGAGTAAAGCCTGCAGCACTGCAGCTAGAGGGGTCCAGTGAACACCCAGCCTCTGCTCACAGCTGCTCAATAAGCTGGCATCTGCTTCACTGAGGGCCCAGGTTCTGCTTGAACACCATTACATAAAACCAAGCACCATGACACCGCATGGAGTTGTGCTTGCCTGGACCAAAAACCTCTTCAAAACACAGTTGACCACACAATGAAGACACTGGGTCCCATCCCCTACACAACAGGCACAAGGAAATCCTGTCCTGAATCAGAGTTCTGTTCCCAGCAGTACCAGCACTTCCAGTCCACCACACACCTGGAGGTCCCTGCCATCAAGGGGAGTGCTGGTCAGAAATAAAAACCTTTCAGCATAAAAGTATTGCTCATTCAAGTTCCAGCCCCCTGCTCAAATGCTTCACCGCCCTCCTAGGGAATTCCTTTTCCCCCTTGCATCTAGCTGGGATTCCCCAGTGCTCCATTTGTCCCTCTCACAGGGCACCTCCAGGAGCATGCAGCTCTGCCTTCTCTCAACCTTCCACTCAGCAGCTGCAGACAGCAGCAACATCTATCTCATTCTACACCTCCACGTTCCCCGATTGCCTTAGGAGCAGCCACACCCAGCTACTCGAAGTCCCCTTGCAGACTGAACCACCGCAGGGCCCCCAGCCTCCATCCCCACGCTCTGCCTTGGCACACTCCCACGCTATTGTGTCAGTACAGGGAACAGAAGCTCCTGGCAGAGGCCTGTGGCTGCCTGCTCCAGCTGCCCCGGCTCCTACAGATGACAGGGAGATCACACAAGGGTTACCAGGAGAGCTCACTCGTTTTGCAGTGCTGCTCACTGCATAGATTTCTGCCAATCCCCAGGACTGCTTAGGACTTCTCCCTCCTTCCCTCAGAATAGAAAACCACAGACAAATGGCTTGGGGGGGAAGCAAAAAGATGGCGTGTGGTGGTTTGAAATGAGCAAGATGTTAACTAATTTTACTTGTAATCTTCCCTTTTGCTGCAAAGTGAGCCATTCAGGCATCACATCTTCTGCATTTTCCTTGCCTCTTTCAGAGAAGCATATTGGGGCAGAACTTGCCAGCTGTCTGCCTCCTTCGCCTTCTGCTACCATTATCCTGAGGTACCACCCCACCTTCTGGCCCTCCAGCTTGAGGGGGGCGGGGGGAAGGAAGAGGAGGGAGGGAGGATGGGGAACTCAGTTACTTTCTCAACACATCCATGGTGGGGAAGCCAGAATGAACCAGACAAATATTCCAGTAATACATGGCATAGATGGAGAGCTCTGATTTCTCCAAGCAGAGTTGACACCTGCCTCCATCCATCCCCGTGCACACCCCCATGCTCAGAGAGAGCCCTGCACTGCAGTTTCACTGTCACTGCTTTGCGACTCCATTAACCGTTCCTCATTAAACCCTCCAGTCAGACACACAGCTCTGCCGCTGCCTCCACCACGGGAGGACATTCTGATGCCCATACTCAGCCAAAGCAGTGAGTCAAGCTGGAACGATGCATTTCACCGCCTGTGGGCTCCAAGCACATCCAGCAGCCTGGCAATCCCAGCCCGAATGCCTCGTTCTGCCTTCGAGTAGGTGTAGCTGTTTGCAAAATATGCAGCACACAGAGCCTGTGTGTGGCAACAGCTCCGCAGACACAGATGGATTTAAGCCATGTGGAGCATGAGCACATCACAGAAATGCAGATTTTTTTCTCTATACCACTCTATACATTAAGAAGCATGAACTAAAGGAAACAAAAGAGCATTTCTGCTTATCTACATGCTCAAATATTCCACTCTGGTTTGTTTTGGGGTTTTTTTAGTTTTGTTTCTTTTTTTTTTCATGTAATCAAACCCTGCCAATCTAGTGTTTCACCTCAAACCGTTTTAATACCTTCTGAAGTTAAAAGTACAAGTCAACTGCATTTTAACCACCACATCATGCCCCAGTGGCATAAAGAGGCAGCCTTCTTTTAGCAGTGGAACTGCACCAAATCAGACTTCCTGCCCAACCCATCCGTTAACCTGCACAGAAACCCAAAATACTTCATGAACAGGTTGAGAAGCAGGGTTTGTGTGCCTTCCCCTAAGGTCATCTACTCCTCTGCTTTCTCTTGCCACAGCACTCAGTCAGAACCAACACAGAGATTACTCCACCGATGCCTTATGCACTCAAAGACAATACGCAGGTTTTAGTCTTTCGCTGCGGCTGTTTTTCATACACCCCGTTCTGCCTCCAGCCTCCTTGCCTAAGTCACAGGGCCTCATCCCACCCAAAGCTCCCTAGCTGCTGTCCTTGTTCTCAGCTGGACAGTGTATGGCCATCAACAGCTCCACCTGACCCAACAAGCTGCTCCCACCTCTATGGATACCACCTCACTTAAGTGCTCTACAGGTTCCAGAACTGAGCAGTAGTTAGACCTGCCACAGTTGATCTACTCAATCTCATCTAAATCAGTTTTAAAACTTATAGGGGGAAAAAGCCCACACTAACAAGATCAGACAGTTGTAACGCAGAATTCTCATCAAAATTATCAAGGTCATCACACACTGGGATGATTCTATGCTTCCTGGAAGAAACTAGGGTTCAGATTTGAAGTCCTGAAGTCCTCCTTGATAAACAATCAGCCTCTCCCATACATCACCAAGCAACCAGCAAATTCCAGGAAAGACATCTGCTGACCAAAACAAACTTTACAGCCAGAAATATCAGCAGTCTCCAACACTATAACTACAGCTGAAAGCAAGTTCAAGAGGGCCTTTCAGCCCACCCTTCTTCAAAGCAGAGTTTTCTTCACTTTTAACTCCTTCTGACATGAGATGGTATCACGTATCTCCAGAAAGCTTCTCCAATTTCAGTAGTTTGCATTAGCTTCCGTCATCAACTTGGGAAAGCCTGGGTAGGTGCCAATATCAGTAAGGGAAAAAGGCCTGGTTTTCCACCCACTCCAGCCACAGAAAGGAATCTGAACAAGAAACAAACCAACCCATCAGAATCTCAAACATTCCACATTCCAAGAGTCCACTACATCTTATGAAAGCAACTCACCACTCATTGAATCCATGTGCTTTCCAAACTAGGCATCTGTTAGTTCCAAGTAGCAACAGCAGTCACAAGGTGTAAGCTGTGCTCAGCTGTTACCCGTGGTGTCACGGTAACGCTGACAACTAGAAATCTTGCCCAAATTGACATCCTGAGAAGAACAGGGTACCACAAAACCACAAACCAGCAGTCAGAGAAGCAGGTTCCGTATACCAGCACTAAACTGGATCACCACACCAGACTGATGAGAAAACAGAGCCCTCACCCTTTCCCTCTGCACTGCTCTCGGCTTTGAAATTGACTCTTGAAACAACCTGCCACTGCAACATGAATGAACTGTTACTCTAGTGAGCAGGACTAAGAATTGACCCTGGCTTCGGTTTAAGCACAGGTTTTTTCTTGTCCATTGAATATATGGTACCTTTCTTGTTCTTCTGGTATTTGTTTTAGCTATTTAGGCATCTAGAAAACACACAGGAGGCCTTAAATATCAGTCTTCCCTAAATACCACCAGAAGGCAACACCAGAAAACTACATCCAACTCCACAGGAACATTCTGGTTTTGTTAAATGACTCCTCCAACATTGCCACCCCTACTTGCTTATGTGGCTGATAAAGCCACTGAAACCCATGAGGTGGCATTCATTTATACCAACAGACAGCTGGAGTAACAAAAAGGTAGGGGCCCCCAGAGCTGCAGAACAGGCTCTCTTTAAGCCCTGTGTATTTCCAGGTACAGAGAGGACACAAGTGGCCAAGCTCGCTCACGTTTTTCTTCACGTCAGAGTTTCTAAGCAGCCCAAGCAAGCGACTACAGACACAAAGAACACAGCAGTTCAGCCCTCAAGGTGCCACCTTTCAGCAACATGCCAACAGGAGAATCCATCTCAGGCATCTGACATGCACAGACAGGCGACCTTCCCCCTCACCTGGCCCACGATCTCCCCTTCCCCGCCAGGTGCACACACAAACAGCTGCTGAGTTACCAGGTTCCTAGACAAGACTGAGACAATCGCTCCCCTACCAGGCAGGCAGTCATAACCTCTGCGGCCATCCTGTACTGCACCGACAGCAATATCAGGAAAAACAACACAGGAAATACATGGTGCTAGGTCAGTGAGAACACAACAAAACAGCCATCCCTCTTGCTTGAGCCTTTTTTCTACTCTTCCATGCAGGTTTTGCCCTTGGCATATTTTATTTTTCAAACATCTTATCCTCCAGCCTTGTGAGAAAAGAAATGCTTTGAACACTACATTTCCGAGGCCCTTTGTTCTAAACTGCTATTAAGCAAAGCAACCCAGGAGACATTTCCTGCGCACGGCAAGTCCTACAAACGAAGGGTTAGAACTAGCCTGGCCGTGAGGAAAACACGGCTGATGCTAAGGGGGTCTGACAGCCTCTGGTGTTCCTCTCTAGTTAATCTGATGACTTACTCTTGGAGCAGACAACATGAAATCCTTTTTATGCTGCTAAAATTGGGTTCCCACCAATGCAAAAAATTAAAGACTCCTCATTCCCACTGCAGCAAAAAGCATTCATTTCAAGTGGCTGCACAGGGTTTAGGAGTTTCGCATCTGGACTCTTACCAGTTAAAAACCTGCCTTGCCTTTTTCACAGAAGAAACACCATCTATCTGTACATGCACAGAATTTTTGCTGTTCTCTTTTTTCAGCATGACATATTGTCCCTATTGAACTCAGTCCTGGTCAACTTATTGTCATTCCAATTTTGTTTCTGAGATAACATGTTCATAGCCAACCACACCAGCACTCACCAGAAACATTCGCACAAGCCAATACATCCCACAGACCCCAGACATCTCATCTGCACACAGAAACACAAGACTGGAAGGCAATCCCTAAAAAGGCATCTAAAAGGATGGAAGGGCTTTCATTTTATGCTTATGAACAGATTTTCCCAAGTGACTTGTTATTCCATGTGTTTCGGTTTCTCCATTTCTTCCTCTACGCAAGTATTTAAGAAGCTGGATTTCAAGGCTCTCCACTTGAAAGCAGCTCTCCCCAGCATCAAATTGCAAAACTTGCTCCTTCTGGAAGATCTTGACTAACGGGAACTCAATTTTGTGCGAATTAATGATGCTCTGGAGAAAAATACGTAACCATCCATATTTGAAGCAGTTTCAATCTACCTGGCTCACGTATCAGCAACATCTTGCGCAAGCTGCATAATTACCTCTAACACTTGATATTGCAAGGGAATAAGCTTAGCTTTGGGAAAGGCCACCCTCAAACTGGGAACAGAGCAAAAAACACACTGAAGCCACTGCACCACGCCACAGTGCACGCCTTCCTACCGTCCCTTACAACTCCATTCACTTTATACCTGAAGCACTGCTGAACCCAAAGTTACAAGGATGGTATAGCACAAACCAGACTCCTCTAAATGCTGCCACCTCTTAATTTTGTATTTGTCTCCACCACACTGCTGTCTTGCAGGCTCCCCTTTAGTGCCTGTGCACAAGTTATTAAATAAATGACTGTGTGCAGTGGCAGTGGCCCATGACACGCAGCCATTCCACGCTCCCGATGCAAATGCAGCGGGATGGATGAAGCTGTCACGCTGCATCCTCAGAAGGATATTTGTTAGCCTCATTTTGCTGCTGTCATGGGCTGTAGATGTTACTCTGGCCTAGCCTCATGCCAATCAGAGTTCAGAAGACACTGCAGGAAAAACTCAGTGGAAAGCAGCACAGAAAGCGCTGAGCTTCTCTACATAGCCTCCAGAAGAAAACAAAGACACTTCATTACAATGCAGAGAAACCACAGGCTTAGAAACATACATAGACGTCCAAACAGGCGTCACACGTTATGTTTTGAGGCTGAATTTCCAAGTGCTTTCACAGTTCCATGACAGAGTTTGTGACATCGGCTGCTCCAGTCCATCTCAAATCCATACTGGTTGGGGAGAAAATTAGCATAGGAATGAGACAAGGAACGAATAACTACTCCCTAAATGACAGCAAGAATGGAAGGAAAGCACAGCTCAATACAGGCTAAGGTGGCAGAGCACCTCCATGCCAGCACCACGGAGTACAGGGACCCATCTGCTATCCACCTTCAGTCAGCCGGTGGGCTCTCCATCAGGACTCTTCATCCCAGCAGGGTGATTTCTGAGGCAAGTACTCACATACTCTAAATGGCTGCGATGCAACCAAAGTTACTTAAGGACAGCCACTGGAAGCTGGCAGCTTCTGACAGGCTAACGCGGATAGGACTCGAGTGTCTCTGGGAGAAGCCAGGATTACTCACTGTATTTCTCCTGGTAATTCAGTCCTTACAAAATACCTACTTATACACATCCCACTTCCCCCAGCCTGACCCAGTCAGCAGCACCCTAATGATCCACACACAGACATACACAACCACTCCACCATACACACACACACACACACACACACGCATCTACAAATTATAAAAGCCAAAATAACTTTGGCACAACACAAAGAAGTGGTTGTCAACAAAAACAGATGGTCAAAGAATTGGGCAAACACTCAGAGTTCCAGAAATGAAGCTTTTGCTTTCATTCTAAATGCCACACTTCTTACCCAGCTCCAGACAAGAGGATACATGGAGCCAGTCACAGGCTCTCTTCCTGCCAGGCTTCTCTGTTTTCATGACAAAATTAAGAGCCCGCAGATGGAATAACTCAAAGCTAATTTTTACACAGGTTGGTTTTCCCTCTCTCCCTCCTCCCCATGATTCCAAACAACAAGAATAACATATTGTACGAAATTAAAGAAACAACTACAAGGAGGGGGGAGTTAAGTTGTAGTGAGGTCATTTTGTTGCTATGACTTCAGTTAATGCAGGGAGCTCTATTTAATTTGAGAAATTATTCATTTCGCATTGTGCCTCAGGAAGCCTGCTTCAGCCAAAAGCCTAACAGTATCACACTCTAACATTCCAAGTTCTTATTCCCTCTCAGATATTCAAGTCAACTATCTTACTTTTGCTCTGGTCTGTGATCCTACTGCCACCAACTTAAAACAGGCCAAGCTTTCTCCCAGCCTTCTTACTGTTTCCTCCCTTCTCTCAACTCCAGGGGAAACTGGATTCCCATGTCCACTGAATTCAACAGAGCCCAGTGGAAAGCAGACAAGGTAAATGCTAGAGTTTGGCCAGAGGATGCCTCCCTCACAGCACAATATATGCCAGGTACTTGCTAGACAGCCCTCTGAAACTGTGGATACAGGGAATAGAGTTGAATGAAGGAAAACACACACAGTATCAAGAAGCAGGAATATCTAGCAAAGAATCAGTTCATCCTTAGCTCTCAAATAAGTAGAGTTCAGAGAAATCCCAGTAGCATATTGAATTATTTTTCATTTCTTTCAAATAGGCATTCCCAAGCACTCGGCCAGCACCAGGGGTGTCCAAATCTGTGGGCTGCATCAAGTCTGACACCTTCAAAAGCCCCCACTTGCCAACCAGCACTGCCTTATCAGGCTTCGCTTAATAGCCGAAAAACTGCTGCAGTGCGCTTAAAAACTTAGGTAAAACGTGGTTTTGCTAGTACACAGGAAAATGACACATTTTTTACCTGAACACCCAAAGCTAGGAACAGAAAGGGAAGGTCACTGGCCAGTTGAACATAAACAGTTTCCTGGGGGGTCAGTTTGGTATAAATCCAGCATCATTTATAGAAGTCACGCCCAAATGTCTAACTCACAAACTGTAAATTTTTTCAGGCTGAAATACTACAACCCAGTGCTGAAACTGCACACAGCCCCCACAAAGGGCCAGCAGCTGCCATGAATTTTGGTACAAGTAATGGGTTACTTGAAAGTGACTGATACCAACATTTAAAGCAGGTGAAGAGGAACAGCCTGTCAGGAGACCTGGCCACCTTTCCTCCAGGCTGCTGTCAGCACTGACTGCACTGAGGGGATGCAGCAATACATGACCATTTAACACACCCAAGGAACTACTATCTACTGCAGCTTGAAACCACCATCCTGTCACACATGGCTCCGTGCAGCTCACAAGCTCAAGCAGAAGCAGTAAGACAACAATAATTTCCCCTCAGCTGTGAGGGTACTGACTCTATGGTGACATTCCTGGCTCTTAAACATTGCATTAAGTCACTTTTTCTCTATGCCAGAGAGAGTTTGTACGTCCCCCCTCCCAGCACAGAGCTATCAGGAAGAGCCAGTTTGCCCACACACATCCATTATCTGGATTTGCCCTCCATAAAGCTCCCATTATGGACTGAGCTGAGTGCTCATTAGCCACAGCCAACGCTACAAACCAGTGAGGTCAGCTGACTGAGAGACTGACCTTTCTGAGTATCATGCCTCCAAAATAAACTGTACCATCCACACCATTTGATGTCCTGGTTAATTGGAACCTCTTTTTCCTGTGTTTTGTCAAACACAGTAAATGTCACAGCAAATTTTAAGTGACAAGAACTTGGAAGACACATTTAATTTCCCAGCGGCATACAACAAACTAATCCAGTTTGCATTACGCTTGTTAGAGCTGATCTCCAAGGTCCAATGGGTAACTAGAGTTGGAGGAATGTTCTTTTACAGATTAGCTCCTGCCCTCTGACCTCAGCAGGAGCTTAATTTATAATGACGCAAACTCAGCTCCACAGAGCTCCAAAGGTATTCATGGGGAGCTGGACACTCCTGACCAATACACAGACTCTGCTCCAGCATTCCTGCTTGACTTCACCACAGAGCAAAACTAAAAATCTAAGAAACATAAAGGAAATCTAAGGATGGGCCAGGTCAGATCCTTCACGCCACGCTGCATCTCCCTGTGAGATGTACGGAGGCCGACGCATGCTTCAGCTTGGGCGCATTCAGATACAGCTCAAGAGTTCCGACCCTCACCTTTTATTCCTCATCTAAGGGACTTCCAGGTATATAAGGGTAGAACACTCCCCTACAGAAAAGTAACTCCAGTCAGTGATATGGATCAGAAATTGAACTCCTATGGTCAATCTCCTATTTGGGGCCGCTAACAGTTCCTGGAGTATCCTTCTTCATTAATTATCTCTTGTACTAAACCTACTCTTTTCTGTCTTGGATAGAGAACTCAAATCCTTCCAAACCCATCGTACTTACTGCAGTTCAGTGAATATCCAGGAATACAGGAAAACAACCTCAGCCCAGAAGATGATTATTGAGGCAACTGGGTTTTGTTTTTTTATTTCATTAGTTGTTTTTCCCACTTCGTCATTTCTACACAACCTTTGTCAGCTTCCTCTTGAAGCTGTCCATAATCTACTACACACCCTCACTTTCAGTATATCTAGTTACTTACCTAAGCATACACTAAAAATGTCAGATGCAAATTTTAGGATTAGCTGACTGCTCTTAATACGTTAAATCCCAGTGTACCTTTGTAACACAGAGATCTTCAGCTGAGGAAAAAAAAAATTCCCAATGTCCTCTGGAACATGAAGCATATTTTCAGCAAACATTACCACGAGCACCTTTTTCACAGTCCCAGATGACAGGAAGTAAGACTCCACATGTATGGTAAACTGCCTCCTTACTGGATTTAATGGCTGTCATTTAAGACACTATTTCCCTGCCTGCTGGCTGCCCACATAGCCTTTTGCTGGTTAGACAGCACCACGGGGGCAGGGTGCACACAAGGTTTCACAAAGGACAGACCACGTTCTACTCTATGTACAAAGTCTCACTTTGACACGAGAGAAACGATGACAACAAACAACGACAGCTCCATCCAGACCAATCCAAGGCTGCCCACAGCTTCCTCACATGCAGCCTGCGCCTTGGAGACCACCAGGCTCTGAACAAGTGTTTGAGTAACAAGGAATAAACCAAGCTGCAACCAGTACACCCACATAATCCACCAAGAGCACTTGATGTGTGTGAGAGAGCAGGACTCGGTAGACAGACCTGGCCACACCTACTCCTCTGGGGCTCATGGTGCTACAGATCACTTATTCCAGAGAAAAGACAGCCCTTATCAGAAAGGTGAACAGTTGAAGACCATTGCAAAGCTGGGGAAAAAGACACAACTAAAAGAACAAAGTCTTGAATCAAGCTTTTCAGAGTCATTTAGAGAATCAGAACATGACACAATTCATTCACGACCAGCTCTGACTTATTCATGAGCTTTAGAATGTTCCCACAATCATCCTCTAACTCTGCTATCCCGCTCTGCCTTGCAGAGGCCACCTTGATTTACCACTGCCATGGGCCCAGGATTTTTGAAAGGCAGGGGAAATGTCATCTGCCCCTCATCTCTAAAGCCCATAGAGCAGAGAATCTTCCTCTGCTTGCTTTCAATAATCAGTTAGCCAGGAGAACTTAGCTAAGTCAGTAAGAAGTTAACATCCTTTTAACAACTCAAAGCTCCCTTGGTTTTACACCATTCTTGCAGTAGCTTCTTTCAGAAGATCTGCTGTAGCTCACACCAAAGAACCATCCAGCCCAGCACACTGTGACAGAGGCCAGCAGCATACACTTTGGCAAGGAACACGGAAGAAAACAGGCCCACCAGGACACTCATTCAGGACAAACACGCAGACCCTGACAACGTTAGGGCTCTGGGACTACCTGAGCTCAGGATGGCTTTTCGGGATTTAAAGAACTCTCAGTGAGCTCCTACTCCAGGCACTCACCCAGACTTTACCCTTGCCTGACAAGCCATCAATCCAAGTCAGAACTGTCTGCAAACCTGCACTCAGCTCCCCGGAGCCCTCCCAGCTGCCTTGCTGCTCAGCCACACCTTCATCTCCAGCACACTAAGTCACCTGCTCAGATCAGTGCAGCTTGCTCGAGGATCCTCTGCTACCAAAACAAAAGTCCCTGTCCCTTCCATATGTGGGAGACACACAAGAGATGTATGACAGAGAACCCT
Source organism: Cinclus cinclus (assembly GCF_963662255.1). Lineage (NCBI taxonomy): Eukaryota > Metazoa > Chordata > Aves > Passeriformes > Cinclidae > Cinclus > Cinclus cinclus. The sequence goes on along the minus strand of NC_085050.1, from coordinate 73,972,790 downwards.
TCAGTCTTAGGCACAGTTCTGTCACACATTTGGTACCTGCCGTGGCGTGGGAAGATTCTGACACAACACAAACAAGGCAATTACCCAGCACTGTTCCCAACTGTGCTGTCTCACAGCCACCTCAGCTCCTCACCCAAGCTTTCCTGACAAACCTCCGCATTCCTACCCTCACAGCTTCCTCCATCTCTCTCCACAGAACAATGCTGAATCTGAAGAGTTCATTTCACATAGGAACTATCCAGATTTCAGCACCTTTATTACTTCGCAAGAAGATAAGAAGCAAACCGGAAAAGAAACAGGGAGGAGGGAATGGCCAAATCCTGACTGCAAGCTCAGGCACAAATTCACCATCAAACTGGTAACCAAGTTAACTTGTCCCTTGGGTGACATCGTGTACATACCCTTATATGCTGTCTCCTTTCCCCATCTGTCCCTTTGTCTCTGTGCTGACTCCCAACAGGCCATACCTACTGACACACATCTCGCAAGGCCTGCCCAACGAGGAATAATGTATGGGAATTAGCTAAACATCGAATGGACACCCCACTGACCCTTCCCCTTTCTCCTTTCCTACATCTCCACTTGGAAATGGATACCATCTTGACCCTGCTCAGTAACGGACCTGCACTGGCTGCATCCTTTCTCTGCAGTTTAATTACCAATTCAAGGCACTCGGCAGCTGGTCCATTTGCCTTCCCATAGGAAAGGAGGACCCTGCCACATGACCAGACACACTGATAAGACAGCAGGGAGCCTTCCTGCCCAGACACCACGACCAACATTTCCCAACCAGAAGCAACTGCACATTCCAAGTCCTTCAAACACAGCTTAATCCTTTGCAACACAATTCTCAACAAGCTGCAGAAGGCAACTGAGCAGTTTGAAACCTCCACTCAAACTCTCTGCTTGGGATGGAGATCAGCTTGCAGCAGCAGCAGCTGATCATGTGACCTTGAGCCTCCCGTTCTTCCACTTCTTCACCATCCAGCACATACCTACCTACAAGCCAGGGCCCTCCAAAGCACGTCTAGCATCTCCACATTAAGACCACTGCCTTTGGCCCACACCAGAGGAACGCTACTCAAGTGTGATTTGCTCGAGTGTCATTTGCTCAAGTCACGGGTCACAGGGGAAAAACTTCCATATCCTGAAAGAGCAAGTGTTCTTATTCAGCTTCTCTATCACATTTCTTCTCTAGGACACCAACTGTTAAGGCCATAAGTTCTACCAATATAATTTAAAAGTCCCTTGGAATAATTTAAACAAGTCTCTTGGAATCATTTCCCTTGTTTGCTCCTTCTCAGGTGGCAACTTTTGGGATCACCAAATCATGTACTACACAAAAAAAAAAAAGCCTGAATAAAATACCGAGTCGGTAACATATACAAAAGGGACTAAGCCGCACTGCTCCAGGAGCACGAGAGCCTCGAGCACTACAGTTAAGTTAGCTAGAGTCCTTAGCTCTGTCCTCGGACCCCTTACACCTTGTCCCATGGCACTGACCTTTCTCCATTCAGACAGCAGCCCAGCTCGCCTTGCATTCTCATTTCCCCCACTACGTGACACGAGGGGCCTGGGCTCCCATCACTGAACGTGCAAGCATAACGCAACCCATTCAGCCTAGTCAGACTCCCACTTTCACCTACACGTTCCCAACAACCTCTCTGGCAACAGCACATTCCAGCAGTTTACTACTTCAGCAAGAAACTCTGTAGTCACTGAGCAACAGCCTTCCAGAACACAACCCAGGATGTCTCCAGCCATCATGTTTGCTCAGACATCATTTTAAGTCTGCTCACTTTATTCTGCCTCAGGCCCAGATCACATCAAGCAGACCAAACCCAACCAGAAGCACGAGCTCTCTAAAGCCTCAATTAGCCAAGCAGAGGCTTCTGTACAACTGAGGAAGCCTCTCTAATGAGAGTTTTCCTTTCAGCTCTTTCATGAAGCAAAGTGGTCAGAACAACCGAAGTGACAGAAATGTTCACTGGAGTCCTTACATTCAGCCTCTGTAGGCAGCCAAGCCAACAGCAGCTGATGGGAGTATGTGAGCACACACTCCATGACTGAGACAGCCCTGGGAACAGACAGGCGGAGCTCTGCACCACAGCCCTGCCCATTTCTTACAGCAGTTACCCCAAAAATGCCGCACACACAGTCCATTGAGCTCTAAGCTCTCAGTGTCATGAACAGTTTATCTGGAAAATGGGAGGACAGAACTGCAGAGGTTTCTGCTGCTACCAGGAGTAAAGATGGGAAGGACAAAGAGGCACACAGAGCAAGGAAAATAGCATCTCAATGGAGGTAAACATGACAAATTAAATACAGCTTATGAAAGCAAAGCTCTTTACCAGAGATGAGTAACTCTTCACCACATGACTTTCAGAAGTCAATGTCAAGGGCAGCAGAGGCAGATTCATACTGTGTGGGTCTGAGACCAGCATCTGGGAGGCTCCTTCATACAAAACGTGAAAGCTCTTTTGGAACAGAGAAGTGGTGGATGGCCAGGACTTTCTATAGCTCTTGGAATTCCCTTTAAAAACCCTAGTGCCGCAACAAATGCAGCACTGGACAGCGCTTTCGAGTTGAGGCAGTCAGTGGGATACACTGTATACCCACTGTAAGCCTCTCCTTAAAACAGCCATCACCTTAACAGCCCCTGCCTCTATTTCACATTTCTCCACAGCTGTCAATGAGTTCTCCCATACTTGAGCAGTACAGAGCAGTCCAAATAAGCACTGCCACTTGAAGCATGTACCTCCTACTGAATCCCACCTTCAGGACCTCATCCAGCAGAGGGCAGGAAAAAATTAGTTACTCAAGGAAAACACCATTAACAGCTTCCTTTAACACCATTCTTCTGGAAGCCAGAGCCCACTGAAACTCATGTAAAACATTAGGTTTAACCATAATGTCCTACAGAAGCACTGCTACGCTTGCCTCTGGAAGCTGTGGCCTTGCATAGCAGCCAGAACCAGATGTAGGCAGGCAAGATGTGAAGAGCTAAATGCTCACTGCCAACAGCCACTCGCGTTTCCTCTCAACCATCAATAGCCAGAGGGTTAGCATGTACCTCTCGCACCTTTAGAAATAGTCTTAAATTGAACATTTTTGCTGCTTTTGTCCTGTCAGACAGCATAATTTTTTACGTCATCGACTGCTCTATGTTACACATAATGGAAAAAATTAGTTCAGATAGCTATTACAATGCTCCAGTGACATTTCTTTCACTTGAGCAGCAATATCTGTAACAGCATCCATCCTCCTCAGGATTTGGTGCTGTAAACACTGTCCTACCCAAACAAATTTCCACAGTGATAGCCAATTGGTCCTGCCTTTATTTTCCCCATCAAACATTACTCAAGGAACTTGGCTCTTAGCTAGGCTCTTAAGTCTTCCCTACAGCTAGTTTATGTATGTTAAAAGACCTATCAGCTCTGTCTTCCCAGAGCGAACAGCCACCTCATACTTTGCCGAAATTACCATAGAGATTGCTCAGAGAGGGACTAATATGATTTTCCTTATTTAGAAGCCAACAACTGTGTAATATCACATCTTCTTTTTAGCCTAGTTTTTTCAAGCTTGAGCTGTCAAAAGCAGACAGGCTGGCCACAGAAACAAAAGCACAGAGCTCATCCCTGGACCACTGGGCTTGCAATGGACACATCAGAGAGAGTTAAGACATGAACAACTAAGAAGATCCTAACCTTGGGCTAGGAGCTCCTATGGAACCGTGGCAATACAGGAGGGCTGCAAACCACAAAGTTCGGCCTGAGGGGGAACACTGGGCTAGCCTGTCCTTAGGAGAACCCAGGCAAGGCCAGCTGGCCAGAAAACAAACAATGCAAAACCATCAAGGAGCCCCTGCAGCTTGTCCTAGGGGTGGCTCAAAGCCAATGACCTGGCACCTCCTCACATGTTTAAAATAGAGCTGGACAACAGACTCAAACATGAATCACCAAGCCTGTGCCAAGCTTAAAAGGTTAACAAGGTTAAACAGAGGTTCCCGAACCATCACACACTGAATCAAATTCCCCTTTCCCCAGACTCAAAATCTGTGACCAGAGGCACAAAGTTACTAGCCAAGTGACACCGGAGGTGTTTAAACAAACTCCGCTCCTTTGGAAGAAGACTCCCCAGCATACAGCTAACAGATCAGCATGAATTTAGGTTTGAACAGCCAAGAAAAGCAACTAGAATTTGAAAATCGAGAAGGAAGCATTCAGGGAACATTCACTCTCCATTTGCCTCATGTGCTAACTAGCTAACATCCCATCTCCCAAACAGCAAAGTCTTCCATTGCCCTTCTTTTCTCATGTCTCCACGCTCAGACACCAGAGACATCAGTCAGAAAACGCCCTCACGTACCACCGTCATCAACCCTGGCCCAAGGCACTTGAGAACACAGTTAAGCACCTGCTCAGACTAAGACCAGTCCCAGAACCCTTTCTTCCACCACTGCGCACACTCTACAACCCTGCAGGCACAAATCCTAGCAAGCTACAAGGAAAAGGCTCCTCTTGTCTCCTGAGTTCTTAAAGCCCAATAAAAATTATTTACAGCCTCTCCGGGCCATCTGGTTTAATCCTTTCCAGCTCAAGTATGACACTTGGTGGGACACTATTAGGTTTCTTACGGTGCTCTGACTAGCAATCACATCTGTACCTGACTGTCAGGGGACACTCCTGGCTGAGCCAGCCTCCCTGGTCTATGTTGAGAGCTCTGTATTTTCTCAGTTGAAACATTTGAAAGTTAATGAACCCTCTAACACAAAGCTCCCACAGCTCAAGAGTTCTTTTATGAGCCCAGCACACAGTGTATGCACAGGAAAAGCTCAGTTCAGGCAGGCCTCTTTTCAGAGCACACCAGGCAGAAGGCCAGACTCTCAGGCACAGCACCTGGCAGTCAGGACCAAAAGGAACCACCTGAAGGGTATCTGGGCGGCTCTCCCATGTGGTACTCCAGGCCTGCTCCAAATAGGGCTGGCTATAATCGCAGGCCTTCAGTGGCTGAACACATGGCCGCTATAAATGGCAAAACACTCAACTCTCTGAAAACAATCATCAACTCCCAGCCACCATCCACATGTCAAACAAATATAAAAAATCCTCAAGAGTCAGCTAGATGGAAATGTCACTGGGGGGAAAAAAAGACAACTTTCTCAAGGCAATATGTTACTTACATGCATCTTCATTTGAACTTCGGTTCATCTTTCAGGAACACTTGAAGCAGTGGGACCTAGAAGCAGAGCCCACCCCTGCACTCCCCACAGTGCACATGACCACTGGTAAGCCCCAAAATCCATCAGTACCCAGAACACAGAGTCAGACACAGACAAGTGCTGCCGTTTCTACAGGCATTGCACGGTTTCTTCCTCAGAAGGCACGACCAAGGAAACCCAGTGCCTCTGCTCCAGAAGCACATTCTCCCAGCTTCGACCCATAACAGCTCACATCTCTCCCTCAAGGGCCACACACCTGGCCCAAATGATACCATCCAGCAGGGGCATACCATGCACTTAACTGGGAGCATTGGAATGGGGACCAGCCCATACCCAAATGCAGGACAGACTACGCTATCGTTGCCAGAGCAGAGAAAGGGACTGGCTTTTGTCTTTCAGGTTTTGGGTCTCACATCCTTCCCTTGTTTTTTAATCGCTAAGCCTGCAGTTGGGGCTGAGCACAGGGAAGGGAACAGAATCTGGTGAACAGCTGGGGCCTATCACTTTTCATTGCAGGTCTTGGAGAGATGTGGTTGACAGAGTGATGCACAGAGGCTGTCCCAGTTAATGACTTCACCATTCTCCATCATTATCCCCATCATTAGGAAATTAGGAGGACAGAAGGTATTTACTGTAAACCTGCCACCTCCCAAGGAGAGATAAATAGAAACTGATAAATGGGATCTTCTGGTGCTGTTCGTCTATTAACCTTCTGCTTCCCAGTTTAGGCATATGCACGCTATCCTGACATTAATATCCAGTAATTGGCATAGCAGTGGGCAACACACTCCTACCTTGAGCGTCAAACAGCTCCTGTGCTGCGTGCAAGCGCACGGCAGGCACACCACAGCTCTGCGGCCGGGCTCGGGAGGGGCTCCTGTGCACTGCTCACACCTCAGCCCGGGGGCTGAGCGAGCAGCCAGACCTGCTGGGTCTGAGCACCAGGCACGGATCTGATGGCAGGAGACTCGGGAGAAGGAGAGGACCCCGTGTGCGTGGGATGTGTCCTGCGTGGAACCAACGAACCAGCGCTTAGGGACACTTGCGCCTCCAGCTGAGTCGCTGTGTGTTCCATGCCTACCTGTAAATACAGCCCGCAGACACCTCCGGGGATGACAGTCCCATTCACTGCAATCTCTCAGCACCAGGGAACGAAACATTTTCCTCACCATCTCAAAGACATGTGTGCTGCAAACTGCTAAAAAAAAAAAAATAGAAAGCTTCTGAGGGCTTGGAATCGATGAATTCACCCTGCTGGTCAAAAGCCAGGCAAGGTTTCAGGAACCTGGACTAAAACTTCTGCAGCTCCCTCACTACACAATGGTCTCTGGGCATGTGCTGACTTGCTTGGCTCCGGCAGACTGAACCTCTGCAAAAGAACAAGTCCTCGGAGGGACAAACTGAGCCACTTCTTCCCTCAGCAACGCAACCCTTCAAGGCTGAAGCAAAACCATGCTCAGAGACCAGTATTTTACCCATATGGAAAGCAGGCCCACTCACAGGTCAGTCAAACAACTACAACTCTCTTAATCGTTTCTTTGACCTAAAAGATAACACCTGTGCTTTGGAAAAATCCCAACCCACTGCTGCTTTGCTCTACTACTTGACATTATTAACAGCTTTACTTACCCTACCTCTAGAATTTTGCTTTCAGCCAGCACTATAGTTCCCAATTCACATGGTGTGAAGGTGACTACAACTCAGAGACACCAGCCAAGATGACAGCTGCATGTCTGATGAGGAACAATCAGAACAAGTTAATACAAGTCTGAAGACTCCCACATTATTATGGAAATATTTATCAACACATAACCCTTTCCAGAAGTTCAGGGCAAAGAGAGGGCCTTCTGCATGTACTAGTTAGTTACTATTAGTTCTTGCATGTACTAACCTGGCAAGCAGGTCAACTGCTCTGTGTTGGATGGATGGCTCCAATACCCTGGAAGGCAAGTACTGCAGGCAGGAATCACGTTTGCTCCTTCCACAGGCACTCTCTTGCACACATCAACCCAGCGCAGGAGACCAAAGCCAACGTGACTGTGATGGCGAGTTCTAATGGGAACACTAGTATTAATTCCCATCTGTCTAAGCAACTGGCAGTGTCCATCAATTACAGCAAGAGCCAACTAACAGTTGCAGCTGCAAAATAATAAAAGCAGAATTAACATTTCAAGTTCCTGTCATTCACCTGAATTTTTTACAGTTGTAATTAGCAAGCTGCAGAAGCTGTCAACAATCAACATCAGCCAATCTGTCTGCACCAGGAACCCAACTGCCTGCCAGAAATTGTCTTCAACAGCATTTTTTCTCCCCTTGCTTCCCTCCATTAAATTTCTCCCTTCAAACCCCCCTAACACTCATCTCTCTTACCACCAGTCACTAGAATTGGACATGTCAAAACAGCGAGAGACAGAATGACTGACACTTAACTGATAAAGTCATAATTATTTCCTTGCTCCTAAGTTCAGGATCAAAACATGCTGCTGTCTGCCTCCCCAAGCCTCTGCTACCCTGCCAGTAAAGAACTAGGGCGGCAGCCCCTTCCCAATAACTTGACTCTGACCAGACCCCAAACATTCCTTATGTGGAGAGACTGAGATAGCAAGACCCTTCCCAGCTGAAGGCCTGCTCTTTGATGAGCAGGTGCAACTGTTTCCCAGTCTTTAACAGAAGAGGTTGTTAATGATCAAAATCCACAGGCTCCCATTACTCAGGATGACCCAAAAGCCCAGCACTGACAGGGCTTCAATTTCATTTTTCTGTTGTGCCATACCACACCAACAACAAACAAACCAAAAACTAACAAGTCAAATGAAAACAAACAAACCCTAAACATTTGCCCCTTTCAGTATCAGCCAGAAACCAATGCTTTTTAAAGACCTGAGAGCGCACAAAGCATCATCCTTGGAGAGTACAAGCACCTAGAACCACATGCTGTACTTATAGGGTAAAGCAAGTTTCTGTTGTTTATTGGGGCTTTTATGCAGGCTTCTTTTAATTTTTTTTTTTTTTGTGGTTGGGTTTTGGGTTGGTTTTCCTTTTTCAGTAACACCTCACATTTTCCAAGCTACTGATCCTCCTTGAAACCAAGTTGTGGCACAGGTAAGATACATGTCATTATCAGTCAAGAGCTGGTGAGAATACATTACACACACTGCAGCAAGCAGAAACACCTGTAAATGGCCCGGGTTCCATGGCCCTCAGGTGCACGCCTTCACCTAATTGCTAATAGGGGAACTCAGCGCAGCTGGGAGAGCTCTCAGCCCCTGCAGCATTGCTGTGCTCCAGCATGGCCATCACAGGCACCGGACTGGGGCACAGCCGTGGACAATGGCTAACACAAAACACTGCCTGCAGAGAAGCTCTAACACTGCACTCCAGACACACTGCTACACAACCTTCGCTTAATGCATTAATCCATCTGACACATCAGTAACCATAATCAAAGCATAAAACTACATTTACAAAAAAAAAAAAAAAAAAAAAAACACAAAACAAGAGCCTCAACAATTTGCATATTCACCAACAAGAAAACACATGAATGACTAATTTTCTTCAGAAAGTACTGCACAATAGGTTTCATAGACAACTTGTGTAAATAGCTGCAAACCTGGTAGACTTAACACAGGATTGATATATTACTACACATACTCTCTCCAAATCACTATCACTGAGTTACCATTGTCTTAACAAACAACAGGGCAGAAGACCCTTCCCCAGCACTCTTACACACGAAATATGGAAAAACAGAACAAATTATAAGAGAAAAATCTAGTTAGTAAGACAGAAATAACTAAAAAGCACATCAGAGCAGAAGTTCCTTGGCACAATCATCACCAATAGCACAACAGGCAAATACAAACAAAAAACACAGTACTCCAGAAACTGAGACGTAAACCTCTTAGCACAAGAGCGGGCAAAATCCACCTGCTTTCCACACGACTCCACAGGACATAGAATCCTTTTTTCCCAGCTAGACAGTGAGACAGGGTTCCAGCCTGGGACAGAGCCTGCAACCCTTGCAGCGCCCTTTGGAGCCAAACCTACTTGCTTCCCAACACAACAAAAACCTTTTTCCCTCAAACCCAGCCTATGAAACTGGGAGCAGCAGAAAGGGACGATCACTCTAGGTTAAGGAACCGCACTCCCATCCCGAGAGCAGCCGCCCCCCAGGCCAGGCACCCCTCGGCAGCCCAAAGCGTCGGGAAACAAACCCCGCCCGAGCAAGTGAAGTCTTCTTACCGACAAAGTCCAGCCGGATTCCCATGGACGAAGGGATGTGCGGAATAAGCGAAGCCCATCGCCCCCTGAGAGACAGGACCGGACCGAACTGTCCGGCCGCTCACCTGAGGAGACCCTCACGCCCCTGAGGGCGAGGCATTCTCGCCGCTCACCTGAGGAGAGCCTCACGCGCCTGAGGGCGGGACTTTCCCGCCGTGCCCTGAGGGAACCCTCACGCGCCTGAGGGCGGGGCTTCCCCGCCGTGCCCTGAGGGAACCCTCACGCGCCTGAAGGCGGGGCTTCCAGCCGCGTGCGCCTCGCCTCGAGGGCGGCGCGTGCGGTCACGTGAGGGCCGCGTGAGGCCCTCCTCCCCTCCCTCCCCCCAGTCACGAGGCAGGGACGGCGCCCCCTGCTGGTCCCTCTCGGCGCGGAGACAGTGCCGCGCGCCGGGCACGGAATGTCGGGATAAAATCCCCGGAGTTCTCTGCATAGTAATATTTGATGCTACCAACGTAGTAACGCACGACGGATTAATTCAGATCAATAAACCAAGTGAAGGCAGTACAAAAACTGACGCAAGAGACGCCTAAGAATGCCTTGAAACTCTGCATTCACAAATGGAACTGAATAGCAAAATATCACACATCAAATAGAAGGTAGTCAGCAAGAAACTACTACCTATTTCTGGCCAATATTCTTCTGGCTTCAGATCATGAATTTTAAAATTGAGGAAATTGTCAATACCTGCCAATCTTAAAAGTTCACTAATAAAAGAGAGCAGAACCACGGGAAAGGGGCATTTTTTGTTTCATAAACAGCATTTCAGGTGGGTGAAATGCACCTCCTTGTCTTTTGTATAATCAGAAGGCACGGAGGAGTTTGGCCAGTGGACAATCCAGCTAGCTTGCACTGTTACCAGAGAAAAGGGGAGGGAGAGGGGTAGAGCCTGATGCCCCGCTGAACTGCACACATAAACCGCTGTTCCCTCAGCTGACAGCAGGATTTGGTCCTAAACATTGCCGGGAAACCCTAAGAACTCTGAGATTTTTTCCGTCCCCAAACAAAGTATTACATTTTTTTTCTCCTTTCCCTTCCATATAATTAAATTCTCACCAGCCAAAGAGGGCACAAGAGCAATCTATCTAAGTACTATGTTCACAAAAAGGACCTGACTCATCCTCACTCTCTCCTGCCCAGCAGCTGGGGTTTATTTGGGTTACTGGAAAGTATGCATACCAACTAGAGAGAGCATATTTCCGATCAAGCACGTAAAATTCCTCTAAACATGACAACAGTAAATATTTCACGTCAAGCATAAACGGATGCCAAGCCATTTCACACACCAAAATTTTAAAAGAAAAAAACCCCAGGAAATGAAGCAAACATTGCTGTCACCTGGCCTACTGCCTCAGATCCTCTTAGCAAAGAGGTTGGCCTTGGCCTTCACTGCCAAATATTATGTCTCTTGGGAATGAGAGATTATGACACTGAAGTGATGGGAAAAATATTTATGACTCAGCAGGGTGACAAGATGGTTTTGAAGCATTTTCCCCCTTTTAAACTCTCAAGTCCAAGGAAGGGAAACCAAAGACCAAGTCTTCTTAAACCCTATGAAGTCTGAAAGAATTGTTTTATTCTACTCTACTCTTACCAACAGTAAACACACCCTGAGGTGTTCAAGACCCACCCACCACCAAGTACTCATGGCTGATTTAAAAAATCAAGTTGTCTTTAGAATTTTGTCGTGGCCGTGGAGTGTCTGAAGAGTCTGAGTGCGCTGAGCATTATGTGAACGTTGCAGACTGCCTTCTCCACAGAAACCTGCCAAAACAGGAATGCTGAAGCAGGGAGAATTTTCCCAGGCTGGTCCTCTCACCACTTCGCTTTTCCAAGAGAGCAACAGACAACTCCTAGCTTCCCTCTGCTCTTTTGCTGGCTCTCATACAAGGTCCTGCCCAGATGTTAGAGGACGCAGTCCAACTTCCACGGCCACCTCCACACAGGACAAACCAGGACCAAATATACTTACTGAAAAATCACATTTCCACTCTTTTGACTGCCTCAAGCAGGGAAGCAGAGGAAAGGTCCAAGTTCAGCTATTACCAATCATCTTGGAAAGTTTTCCAATCTAAAGGGGCCAGAGGGAAAGCAAATCCATGTTTATTGGCACTGACTGTCACCAGTGAACAAGGTCCACGTGTCACCGGGGCCACGGCTAACAAGAACAATTACATCACTTGCTTGACAACATTTGTGACAGTACCCCAGGGCTAAACCCGTTTGAACACCTCTCAAAATCATAAGGGAACAAAGCCATAGGAAATGAAGTCTGAAAAATGTATTTATCAGCAAACGACGGCGTCCTGGAGACTCCTGGGTTGTCAAGCTGAGGGATAAAGCCTTGTCACTGTTTGCCACGGGTCCCTGCAGTGTGCACTGAGCTCAGCTGCACAGTGATGCCAACACCCAACCTTGACACACCTGGAGATATTTACCTGTAATCCTGCCCAGTGTCCCTGCCCTTCCCAGACCAAGGCAGGGCAGGTCCTTGCACACTGGCCAGCTCACCCAGTAGAGAACATTGCAGGCAAGTGCAAACACCTGGGAACTGGGATTCTGACAGACAACATTTACAATATCTTGCCCCAAGCTGGCACCCAGGTGCCTTGTTCAGGCACACCACCCTGGCAGAGAACAGCACTGCAAAGCCTCAAGATGCTTTCCCCCTTTGCCAGGGAAGATGTGGCAATATGCATGCAGCAGCAGTGAAAGGATTTATTAGAAGCAGAGACTGGGGGCTGAGGAGGGAATGCTGGGCACAGGATCCTGTCTGTGACCTGCATTTGCACCCATTACCCACACAGTGAGTGTCACCCAGTCATTCGCTCACCGAGCTTCAGCAGCTCTTGTTGAAGTGCCAGCAAATGTCCCAAAGATGGCAATAGTTTTGGTCAAAGTGACCGAGTTCACAAAAAAAAGAAATCACCATTTTCTTCACTTTTAGTTCCACTGATGATTATGATTAAAGGAACAAAGGAAAAAGAAACCCAAACCAAAATAATTTCAACACCAAGACCTTTCAACAGCAAGACCCAGCTCTAAGCCACTGAGCTCCCCAGCATGACTTGCACACTGCCTCGTTCTGAGAGTCCAGTTCTGAGTGCTGGCACAGTGCCAGGGAGTTCCTGGCACTCCCCCTGACCAAAGGACCTGTGGCCCAGGTGACTCTGGTGTTTCCTTCACATCTGAAATCACATGTAACTTCAGCAGAACCAAGTGCCCTGGATACTGTTCATTCCAGGACAACTCACTAGGAATATTTTTACCTGATTAAATACATTCCATTCTCCACAGAACAGCAGGTCTCTCAGTGCTGGAGAAACTAGATAATTTCTTTTCAGTGAGATGGTCGTGCCTTTCCAAAAATGTAAATTAATTCCTGCAGGGAAGGAGAGTGAGGTCTGGCCCAAAGAGCGCTATTTGGCATGATCAGCTCTCCTTGCTGTCTTACAGTCGCTCCTGCACAAAATCTGATGTGGCAGCTTGTTTGAAACTTGTTTATTGGGAAGAGGTCATAAGCCGAGCTCTGCTAAGAACAGGTCAGGCATCTGATTAAAGGGTGAAAAAACTGAAATGCTTCACATGCATCTCTGAGACAGAAGCTTGATGAGGAGAGAGAGCTTGTTGTAGAAGAACGTTGCCAAGTACCTCACACGGCAGGCAGCAGCAGACTGCAGGACTGGTTAGAGCAGGGGAAGATTAAATAATTCTGCTGTCGGCATTAACAAATAGTCAGTATTGTTCTTTTGTACTTCAGGACAGGTTCATGCCGGAAGGAAGTCCCTCTCTAAAAGGGGGATAATATGAAACTGTGCCAGCCCTGAAGAACTGAGAGTCAAAAACAGATGGGGAGAAAGAAAAACATCTTGAAATTATCTGCAAAACAGAGGAGAGGCAATCATCTGCTTATCTCTGGTCTTGTACCACCCCAGTGGCTGAATTCCCATGTCCTGAGCCCCACCTCTGTGACTGTTTCCCCAAGGTCTTCCTTCCATCTGTTGTGCTTTTTGCAGTGCGCAGGGAAAAAGAAATCCAGGGCTTTGCTGTCTTACGCATTGCTGCTCTTCCATATTCCCGTCAGCTCCGTGTGAGCTGTGCTGTCCCAAGCTTTGGAGGCTGCATCCTCCAGCCTGGTGACATTACCAGGCTGCTCTCACCGCTGTTGAACTGGAGCTGTCATACACTCCAAAAATACCAGGCAAACAGCCACGTGCTTCCTCTCCTCCTCTCACTCTGCCCCTTCTCCTTCAAACTTCATTGTGACTCTGTTCCCGGGAAGCAGCCTGAAAAGAGAAATTCCTTGTTCCCTGCAGCACTGATAAAACAGTTTTCTTCTTGCCAGCCTCACACACTCTCCTGGTCAAGCCCTGCAATGCCCTGCTGGGGGACACAGTTATTTGCATTTGGGATGGAATAGCAAAACTATTTCAGAGCCCCCTGTACGTGCTGAAGTAACTGCAAGTTAGGAAAAAAATAACTTCCAGATTTTCCAATAAGAAAATGCTTAGGGAACACTAGGGAGAAACAAAGTAAAACATGAGAAATCAAAGTTGTCTGAGAGGCATGAAACTCCACTAAAAAAGCAAAATCTGATTAATTTTTCAAGGATGATTTCCTGATCAACAGCTGCAGAGAAGGGATGGCCCAAGTTTTCAAGCACCAGTGCGTGGTCCGTTGCCGCACCTTCCCTGGAAAGCTTTGCAACGCTTCCCAGGATCTCCTGCACCCCTGGGGCAGTGCCCTCCCAGGAGCTGAGCTCAGCACTGCATGCCCACAGGATTACTGAATCGGCAGAGGTCTGCCAGGAGCTCTGACCCTGCATTCCTCAAACCTCTCTCACTCCTTAGAGCATTATGTCCCTCTAACCTAGAGAGCACCAAATAAATCTCTCTAGCTGTTAAGTCCAGGCAGGCTCTTGCTGAGAGTTCCCTGGAGCATGAGGCGCTACTTTCTTTTGAGTACACCAGCCTCAACTGTACTATGACCCGAGCACTCCTCTGGTGAGAGCCTAAGGCTGACATCAGGGGCCTCCAGCCCTGCTGCTGCCCTGCAGGGGTGACAGGAGTAAACCCCCAGACCTGTGGTCTGCTCTGTACAGTTCCACACAGGAGCTGGCAGATACCATTTATGCCACTTAAAGTACAGTTGCTGTGCATTACGAGCCGGATTTCCAGCATGCAAAGCACTGGAAATGCAGGGGATTTTTAACAGACGCTTAGAAGCCCTCAGGTGAGGCATTTATTATTAAGAAACCAGAAAGTCGTCAGAAGCCCAAGTAAGGCAATAATGCTGCTTCCGACGCACATTCTGCCTTCAGTCTTCAATGCAGCGATTCTGAAAATACAACCAACCTATCAACCATATCAGCATCGCACACATCTCCTCACCATCACACGCCTCCTCTTACCAGGCTGAACTTAGCCCTGGGGAGAGCACGGCTCTAGCCTGAGAAGCACCCCCAACATCTTCTCTTCAGCTACACTCCAGCCCCAGCAGGCTTTTTGCAGAGTAACAAATCAGTGCTGCAGAAATTACAAAGATTTCAAAGCAGAATTCCCCTTTGAAAAAAAAAAAAAAAGCAAAAAGTGTTCTGCTCTAAAATTAGAGTGCAAAGCACTGGAAAAGTGAGAAGGACACAGGAGAATTGCGCTCCCCCATGCCTTTCCCTTCTGCTCTTTAGAACCTCTTGAAGGACTTCCACCTGCCCCTCCCCCACCCCCCCAAGTCAGGACACTGCTTTCTCAGGCACTCTCACACTCCCCCTGTCTCCCCACTGCAGTCTCCAGCAAAATGTCAGAGGAAAAGAAAAGTGACAAGCTCCTAAGGAACTGAATAGCTCATTCTGTTTGAATATCACATTAACCCAAAGCTCTGCTGCTTCATTTGTCAGCTTTTTCAGCCCTCCCCATCTCTGCAGCCCCCCTGACCCGGGCGCTCTGATTAGCCGTGATCAATGTGCACATTTGTGGGAGCTCTGAGCACACCGCTGGACCCTCGGCCTCACCCGCTCATGCAGATAATAACGGCACTTCGAGTCACTTGCCCATAGCTCCAAGCTTCATTAAACAGGGGGGGATGTCACGAAAAGTCCCTTTAACTGTCCTTTCGTTTGGCCGTAAGAGAAAAATTGACAGCGCTGAGAAATGGGATTTGGAATATAAATAACCCCTGGTTTGGGTGGTGCAGCGGATGTTCGCAGCTGCCTGAGCCCTCGTGCAGGAGCCTCCTCGCTGGCATGGCTGGCAGGAGAGGCGGCTGTGCCGAGCAGGCAGACTGCACAGAACCACCCCCCGGGTCAGGAACAGCTTCCAAAGGAATGGTTTTCCCTGCACAAAGCGGGCTCTGGGCAAAGAGTCCTGTCAGTCACCTCTGCTGCTGGCTGGCACACTATTTTCCATCTACCCTAAAAATGAACTAAAAGTCTGATGAAGCATCAGGGAAAAAAAGATAGAAACAACTAAGTATTTTCCCAAAGCAATGAAACCCAAACCACACAACCCCCCAGATGCAATCCTTTGCATTTCCAGGCCATGCCAGATATTTCCCTGACAGGCTGTCAGGCTGTTTACAGAGGTCAGAACCCCAATTAAGGTAAAGAACTACAGAACTACTACTTATTTGCCCCCCCCCCCCCCCCCCCCCCCCCCAGGATGTCCAGGACTATTCTCATCTCATCCCTGAGGAGCTTTCTACAGAACTCTATACAGATCATCCCTCCACTCCCTCAGTGGGTCTGAACCGGGAATGCTTCCCAACAGAGCCTTAGGGCAAGCCCTGCACCTCTTCCATCCCCCATAAACATCTCCCAGTGGATCCTCCCAAACACTTCAGCCAAGCCCCCCGCAGTGCTTGTCCTATTACAGCACATTCCATGATGCAGACGGGCTCCCAGTGATTTCCACGGACTCCAGAGCAGGTTCACACACTGTCACCTCTGCTGGAAAGAGCTACAGATTCAGGGCAAACAGGAGCCCCTTCCTTTGGGAGACTCCTGACCCCAGACAGAATTTCCCTTGCCTCCAGAGCACAGCCTGCAGAATGAGCTACTGTCTTTAAAACAAACACTCCAACGTGGTGCTTCTCATTAGCCCCAGACTTTTGTCCCCTTATTCATGGGAAGGAGCCCCCTGGCTACGGAGCAGTCGTTCCAGTGCTCTCCCTGAATAGAGTCTTGTTTCTCTGTTGGAGCCCACGGCTCTGCTGGGCTGAACTCCCCAAACTGCAGCAATTATTCTGGCTGAAACAAGACACAGAGCGCATCGGGATCAGGCCACAAAGACTCCAATAAAGGCAACAAGCACATAATAAAGCCCCATGACAACTGATCCTTACAAAAGGCTGTCCTTACAGAGTGATGTATGGCAAGAGTTTTCAGCCCGGTGCTCCCTGCTTTATCCGGATCCAGTCAGCCCTGAAGCTGAGACGATTTCTGTGCTCCGCTCCCGTTTTCTCCCTCCCAGCAGTACTGCCCACAGGACAAGGAACAGACTGACAGAGGCCAGCAGCCTCAGCAGGGACACTTCTAACCCAAATATGCCCCTCCTGTCCTGCTCTAAAATCGGGGAAGATAGGAAAGGAGAAGCAAGGGGGAGGAAAGGAATGCTGGACACACAAAAAAAGAGGGGGCCATAATGACAATATGCTTGTGCTGTGTGAGGGAAGGCAACCTGAATATGCGATGGGAGTGCAGCCTGAACCCCAACACCTGCTGGATGTAATGGACTCTGAAGTGTTGTTTCAGAATTAATCAAGTAATTTAAAATCATAGCTGTAGTCTCCATTCACTACTCCTGTGCATAAACGCACTGATCCCGATACTCATCCATGTCGGGTGACTTGAGCAATATATCACCGTAATTGCCATTTTAGGGCTGCAAATTGGAGCTAAAATAACCAGATGCAAAAGAGATGGCCATATCATACTCTCAAGATGGATCTACAAAGTTCAAGGAGAGTTCAAGCATGGAAGAGGCAATAGAGAGGGGTCAAGTGTAAGGAGATTGTTCATGTTCAAGAGGAATTAACTTTACAAATATATTGTTTCTGAGGTAGTAATTGTACCATCTTACAGCTATTCATACCTCATTGAATCTTTGCATCCTTCTCAGCCATTAGAGTGATTGTTCCTTGTTGAAATAAATTTGATTTTGACAAAATATTCAGTTTCAAAACTGCAGCTAATTTCCCCGAGATTTTCTGCTTTAAAGTAATTCCTTCTGAAACCTCAGAGCACAGAACCAGGCTTGAGATCTTCCAACTCCAGGCTTAGCATCCAGGAGAGTAACACAAGTTGGGCTGGTCTCACCCAAAATAATACAGTGTGGCTGTTGGCCTGGTCTGGAAGCTTCCAAGTATTCCAAGAACGCTTCAGCTACCATGGATTTCATGGTTACCAACCCAGAAATGCCTTTCAGCAGTCAAGGACAGTATTTTCCACACAACTTAATGAACAAAAGTTCACTTGAAGAGCCAAGTCAGTAGTTCTCTGAAGAAATCAAGTGACAGAGCATCAAGAGCATCAAGGCAAAGACCACAAGGGCAGGAACAAAGTGGCCTGCCTTGTCTGGCCAAGGCTTACAGCCAGGTGATGGATGCCCCATAGTAATACAAGCACTCCTGCCCTCAGAAGACAGCAGTCCTACACACCTCTGCAAACCAAAACAAAAGCCATTCCAATCAGCTGTAGGGCAGGTGCCTAGGGAACCTGTAAGCCTCTCATCTGCACCAGTTTAAGAAATTGCTTATCTTTTATGCCTTAGGTGAGCCTGTTAATTGTATTTCTCTACCCAGGTTCAACTTGCACCATTTAAAGTCTGATTCCTGCTTATTGCTGAAGCACCCCCCGACCTAAGAATTGCTGGTAGCATCTAGTAAGTCACCTGCACAGCCAGAGAAAGCGCACTTCCCATTGTTCCTGTAAGGCTGGGGAAGTCTCCCCTGCAAAGCCGTGACTCCAGCGTGCTGCTGCTACACCCCCAGCAGAAAAAGGGGCAGCTCCCAGCCCTGTAAATCAGCCTAGCCCCACTGTGCAGGGAGAGCCGTGCTAATTCATCCTGCGAGGAGCCACTGACCTGAGCCCTTCCCACAATGGCAGTACAGAGAGCTAATGTGCTATGGGTTACTTGGTAATTCCAGCAGCATAATTGGCCAACATGGAAATGGCAGCAATGATTGAAGTTCATAACTAATTGCAGCCATTACCGAGACAGCATTATTTATGATTAACTGCATGCAGCAGGCCTGATTCCGATTTCACTCACATCTCATTCCGGGCAGTTGTTTGACAGGTAGCTGGTGATGTCTCCCTTCTGGAAGAGGCTCACCCTCGTGGCTACAATTGTGTTTTCAGCATATCAATTCTACATCACGCTGAGAACATCAGGAAAGCAAGGGTTTTGGGGCTTGAACTCTAGGCTGGGGGGGGGGGGAAGTCTGCATTTAACTTGTTCTCTGATTGCTTGACAGCAGAACTCTGCAAGCCCCACTCCCGGTACTTCAGGCAGCCGGCTGACCCGTCTGCTCCTTTACTCCCATGTTTACATGACTGTCAGGTCAGGTGGGACTTCTGCAGCCCCACTTGACAGGTTCAGCACTGGCAACTACCTGTGTTCCAAATCCTCACGTGCTGCTTTGTATGGAATAGGAACAGAGAAGGCAGATTGCCTCAAGAAGCTTACATGCCATTTATGGTTCAAAATAAATGGCTTCCATTTCCCATTTCTTCCAGCGGTCTGGCTGTTGACTTTCAGCAGGAGTTTTTGGGAACTAGCCTCCCTTGGAAGTCTGCTTTCAGCTACGGGCGCTCAGCACATAAACCCAGCTGGAGGGAAGGTGGCTCAGGGTAGCATTCCTTGGGTGCTGCCCTAATCACAGACTCATACACAAACATACAAGAATGTGTGTGTGCAAATACATAAAATCAAGTCTCTGTAACGTGCCCCAGCTGGACATACTCATTACCTTTGATGCAGCCAGGTCAGAGCCTGGTGTCCCTTGCACAGAATGAACAGTTTCATGTCTTTCTTTCACTGAGAGGCCTTGTCTAAAAACCATCATCTGCAAATGGTGATTTTTCTCCACCTTTCATAAACACCAGAGATAGTGCAGCCCTCTCTCCCCCTCTCTTTTTCTTATTCAGGATATCAGGCAGATAAGAGTTATCAGTAAAGGTCATCCTCAATTTCTGTACAGAAATGATCTGTCTCCGGTATGTAATAAACATTTATCCATGCCTTTATTAGCTATATTGGATCTGACAGTTCCGTTAAACCATTTTCTTTCATTTTGCTAGGTCATGACGGTTAATGCTGCTAAAAAATCTCATCACTGCTTTTGATCACTGTATTGTCTTCCCAGCGTTAGCAGGATTTTGTAAAGGTAAGCACTGGCTGGAATGACCTATTAAAGTTACAGCCCGTTGAGCTCCTGGCTTTTTTCTCCCCACAATAAAAAGCAAAGGAGTGCAAAGCATAAATTCTACTCTCAGGGTTATATTTAGTTGGGCAGCTGACATTTAGGAGAGCAGTCACTTCAAGCCCACTTTGCATTGGTTTCGCTCCATCTTTTTCACATCCTCGAGTGTCTGAAATGGTGCTGGAAGCCACAGCATGGCAAATGAGCACAATTAGTGGGACAAGCAGGTGATGTCCCAGTTAACCCCCACCATGCCAGCACCATGTTAGGCAGCTGCTCAGAAAGCAGTGGCTCAGCATAAAGCCACAGGAAATACCAGAGAGTACAAAGACCCTGCTGAGCCTTGCCAGAACTGGGATCTGCAAAGGCTGCCACAAGAATGCAGCTACCTCTTGTGTACCTGGGCAAGGCACATGGTCAATGCCAGTCTGCCAGCCTCTGGAGGAAGTTCAGTGTGACTTGAACCTGCTGTTCCATGCAGCGAGCAGAGGCCCCCTTAGCCTGCTGTCCTGCCAAGCACAGCAGCCAGAAACAACAGGTTCACAAGGTACAGGTATCCCTTGTGATGGCTGACCAGAGAAACCTGTCCTCAGAAGGAGCCTGCACTGAGTTGTGAACAGCTCACACACAGTTACAAAGCCCAAAAGACCACTCTACTGGGAGCAGAATAGGGCATTACAGGGATACTGCAGCCAGTGACTGCACTGGAGCTACCTTAAACATCTAGAGCCAAAGACTACCTTCTGCCTGCAGCCCTGCTTTCACACTGTAACAAGGGCTTGCGATCAGTGGTACAAAAGAGCATGTCATCTCTTTCTGCAAGCAATATATGGCATTTCGATTTCCTCAAGCAGCCACTTATTGGGCAGCAACAACCCACACTGTTCTGTTCCCTTCTCCAGCTGTACGCAGCTGTAGCTTCACCAGCTTCCAAAGGAGAACGGGAATGGATGACTGCAGCAGCTCACAAGAACAACAGCAAAATATTTTTCCGGTCTCCACGACAAAGGGCATATCAAAGAGACAAATCTCTCTGACTGCTTCTCCCCACGCTCTCCATCTCCCTGTGTCCTGCCACTCTGTGTTCCCCACTGTCTGTGTGACATGTACCTGCAGGAGCGGGAGACCTCCTACCTTCCTGACAAGAATGACTGCCAACCTGGTGTACACAGGGGCTGGTGTCCCTGCTGCCAGCCCCCGGGAAATGCAGGAATTCCCATCGCTGGCTTTCCTCTCGCCAAAAATACCGCAACTTCCGACAAAAGAAGATCAAGGGTGTTAACCCCGCCGCCCCAGCTGGCTCAACCCAAACCTTGTTGCCGGTACCCACGTTCCAAGGCAGAGGCCTCTCTTCCTTGCTCCTGGGTGGCCACGCAGTGTCAGCAGCTCCCTGTGATAATTCATGACCAGGCACGGCCAGTGGCGAGGGCTCGGCGGCAGGGACTGCCCAGACTCCATTATCCTTCTCTCCAGCCCAAGCTGGAAAGGCACACAATAGACACATGGCCCCAGAGATGCACTCTGACCCCAGTGCCTCAGACCACCAGGCTGCTGAACAAGGAGCAGGACCCCTGTGGTCATGGGAATCTCCAGCCTGCGATTAAAATTAACAGTTTGTTGGTGAGCTCAGCCAAAGCTGGCTCTGACACTTCAAGGTGTGCGTTCTTTGCAAAATATTCTCACTCTGGATACAGACACACGGGAACAAAGAGAGGAAGAGATAATGCCTCAGAATAGCTTTTGGATGAGCAGCCATGACCTGCAATTTTTCGTATATAGTTTTAGTTTAGCTGGTAAACCAAAATTTGCCACCGAGTCTTTTCATACTACAGAAAGGCAAATCTGTGTCTTGTCGAAGACACCAGCTGAGGCCCAGGGCTCTGCTTCCCGTGTTCTACTTAAACACAGTAAAGTGCTTTCTGCTGGCTGGGAGCAACTCACGTGCTCCGGAGAATTCATGCTCAGCAGCCAACTCTGACCAGTTCACCTTGCACAGCTCCTTCTCTGCACATACCAACAGGACTCAGAGGGGGTTATGTAACAACTGGTTTGGAAAGGCCAGTCCTCCAGGAAGATGGCAGTCCTGACTTCTCTTATGACCAAGCAGATTTGTGCAAAGAAATGAGAACACCTTATGGACCAATTCACCAAGTTATTTGTCTTAACAGTGGGACATGTAACATATCTTGCTATATGCTGATGGATTGGAGGACAAACACAGTGCAAAAAAGTGAAATCCATACCTGGATAATGCAGCTGGTAGTTAATGACTACAGTATGTGACACTTCATATCCACCAAGTCGACACTGAGCTGACCTGCCTTCCCTGGTTTCTGCTAAGTAAGCTGGCAAAGAAGGAGAGTGGTTGATCGACTAACGTATTTAACACAACCTTGAACTAAATTACAATCAAAAGCCAGAAGCCTGACTAATTTTAGTAGTTAAGTCATTTATTTCTAGGACAAAAAAATAAAAACATAACCCCCAATCCAGCCTGAAGTCATTACCAGCATGGTCTTCTATTTGAAGCCTTGCAAGCGCTTAAGGAATGTCACGGGTGATTTGGCCAAAGCAAACCAGACACTCGGCAGCTCTACACAGGCCCAGTATGAGAAATGCAGATCCCAGTATGACAAGCTTAAATTATTATGGCTTTCACAACAGGGGGGAGAAGTGAGTGGCCCCCTTCCTCTGCTGACCAGGCTGCGTTCCTCCCGGCCCTGAGCACTCACTGCCGTACTAATACCGGCAGGCTTTGATAATAATTACATTGTCAAGACAATAGCAGGGAAGTTTCAGTAGAAACTCCATATTCAAGAGTCAGCTGTGCACAGCCCGTTGCTTTCTCTAAGAAGATCCCTTCAAAAAGCAAAATTCAACCTAGCTTCTGAGACAAAAGAAAAAAAAAAACAAACAACCAAAACCCAACAAATTATAGCCCTTCCCAAAAGTAAAAGAAAGGAAAGGAGGTTACTGGACAAAAGAGGGATGAAGACATTATTACATGAGTTTAAATTTCTCAAAGTTCTCAAAGGCATTTTGGTTACTGCAAGCAAGTAACATTGCAAACAAAGAAGCAGGCTTTAAATTAGAGAATATTAAACCTTTTTAGGTTTACTGATTACTCTGATCAAGCTGGAAGTTTGGCAGCTTTTCTCCCTCATACACCTTCTTGCATGACATAACCATTCAACAGCTCAAACAAGGTGGGACATAATGTCATTTTCGGCAAGAATAGTACTTACTGCTGAAGTCCAACAGTTCTGTATTTCTTAGGTTTTTGGCAAACTTGCTCCTTTGTCTGCACAAAACAATCGCTTAACAAACGAAAGGAGAATGAAAAATTCTGCTCCTTCTACTCTGTCCTTTCTCCCTATTTCAGGCTGTGTTCATCCTGAGTTACCCAGGCTGAGGGCTTCAGAACTCTTGCCAAAAAGCCCAGCAAGGTGAGTGTCATGCACTGAGCCCTGAGGGCACTGGCAGCTCAGCCTCTCCTGCACTGCAGGCGTCCCAGCAGCCCACAGTCTCAGAAGGGCCGAGCTATGGCAGTCAGGCAGTCTTCACCTGCCTCCTGCACTTTTTGCCCACCTTGGCCTCATTCTACACTTTAAATAGCTTTCCTTTTAAAGTCAGCTGAATTCAAGTAGTTTCTCTGGTGCTTTACACTGCTCTCCAAATACACTGAGACATAAAAACTAGATATGTGCTTCTAGATTCGGGAACTTTGGGTTAATACACTGCACTGAGCTGTGCTGATCTGTAACCTCAGCCCCAAAGCCCTTTTCACAGAGAAAGAGAGAGAGAGAGAGAGAGAGAGAGAGAAAGGATGAGAGTCAAAACCACCTCAAGCAAAGGCAACCCTTCACTCTCTTTTGCTGATAGCTCTGACATTCTAACAGGTCTGTATATACTCCTTCAGCATAACTCAACTCACAGAGCTACCACAGCCCGAAAGGCAGGTGAGGTGGGAGGGAATCCCACAATATTTTACACCATTTGTCCTGAGCGGGGTTTAGATGTTTCTGAGCCCTTGCAGGAGCCAGAAGCAGATAGTGGAGGCAGAGAAACCTACCTGCGCTTCCCATAAATTGGGGATGTGTCTCTTCACTGGCTGGTGTCCTGTAGAGTTATTTGTACAATAAGAGTGACATCAGTATAAATGACCAAGCAGGGAAATGCGTTCCCTGACTCTCATCTGCACTGCATTGCTGTGTGAGCAGAGACCAGCACAGAACATGCAGCACACAGCAAACCCCCACAGAACTGAGCTGGAGCCTCAGGCCAGAACCACTGGAAAGAACATCACTTGAAGATGGGAGGCTACTGAGGGAATAACAATCTCTAAAAGAAATCAAGAACAATCAGCAGAGACGGTAGCTAAGGGCATATGCCTAGGAGACATAAATACTAAAATAAGAATGGCAAGTCCTTCCCTTGTTTCTGGCAGTACTGTCTTCTTTGGAGGGGTTTGAAAGGCAGATCACAGTGCTAATAATCCATCATTTCTGCTCATGGACCAATCCAGATAATGGTGTCCCACTACCACCTCCCTATCAGGAGACTAAAAGACAACAAAACATTTATTAAATGCTTTCAGGTACACCCTATAATTCTAGCAGGGTAAAGACAGAAACATATATATTGCAAACAAATCATGTCTCAACAATGCAGCCTCACTGCCCCAAAATCACCAGCCCCAGACAATGGGTTACCTGCACGCTCAGCTCTTTGCGCCTTCGGCACTCCCGTGCCTTGGACAGCCAGTCTCCCACAGGAGGCCGAGGAAGGGGCTGCCTCAATCCCCAGAACTGGGAGTAGCACTCCCAGCTCAAGTCAAGAGAGTGCAAAGAGCCCAAAATCCCTGACAACTTTATTTCCTTCCCTCTCTCGCCAGGCTCTGCTCCCGTGTTTTAGTTGTGAGTTCCTGCTGTGTCGCTCACTTGCCCTTCAGGACTAACAAGTGGACATTGTGATGCCTTGTGGAAGGAAAGGTATCAGCACAACATAAGGAAGAAATCCAAGGGAGAGAAAGCAAGGAATAAACTCCAATGTTTTAGTCCAAAACATAGGAGTCCTTATACAGCACATCGGCTTTCAGGGGTTTCCTGGGTTTTTTCTGTGTCTTGGACAAGCAAGGGAGCAGGCATTTTGCTGGAAGCTGCTGAGTGTGGAAAGGCAACTTCAGGATTCTTGCCCACAGCCCAAGTATCCCCAAGCTGGCTCCTCTCTCCTCTGGGAGGGGCACTGTGGGACAAGCAGGAGAGGGGGAAGGAGGAGGCTTTTCTTTACACTTGTGCTGTGCTGAATGTGGACCATCTGTGCCCCCAGCTGGAGTGCTGGAGATGGTCTGGCACTTGAACCACACCATATTTACAGATCTAAACACAAATGGCTACTGCCTGATTGTTTCATGATTCATTAGTCAGACAAGCTCTCCTCTCCCGCCAGCACAGCTGTTACAGAGTAAACCTTTGTCACTTAATAGGCCTGATTATTACTTTCCATCAAAGGTATTGATCTGTGTCATCTCTACTTAAGGGAAAAGGGGAGAAGCGAAAAGGGGACCAAAATGTGTCAGGAAAACAAGAAGGGTGGGGGGGGAATATTCCAAAAGAAGGACATTTGTGAGGTGAACAGGGGCAGCGGTCAATGCGTTTCATCTCTCCTGGCTGCGCCGTATCCGTGTATTCATTTGCCATGGTGCCGAGGTTACTCGTGGAGATGAAACGTCTCACATGATGTGGCACTCCTTGCGCCCACCAGACTGCTGCAGTCACACAATATGGCCATGCATATAATTGGTCGGCCAAAGACACAACATGAATTAACAAACAGTATTTTTTAAAAAACAGAAATCAATTAAGACAAGCAGCAGAAGGTAAAAATGCAGGTTCATCTCCAAAATACAAAATACAAAAATACAGGTTCATCTTCTGGCAGAGTTTGATGGCGAGACTTGGGCGAGCAGCCCCAGGGCTGACGCCTCAGCTGTCCTGGTCAGTGCTGCTCCCCAGCCTACCCGAGAAGAAGCAGTCCTTTTGGTTCTTCACCAGGCTCGGGTGGGACGTGGCTCTTACATCATTGCCATGGAGTGTTTTACCACAGCTTGAGAGCTCCTCGCTGCACTGCAGCCACCTGCCAAGCTGCCACTGCAGCAATCCAGGGTTATTGTGGATTCACTCACTCCACTGGCAGGAGGAGGTTTGCGTCAGCCAGACTGAGAGTTTCATGGGTCCTCTGACTCCCAGCACTGTTACCAGCAGCATTTTTGCTTCCCGCTGCACCCAGTGTGCCAGCAGCCGGGGAGGCAGTTCAGAGACACAGATGTGGCAGTGGGGAGTGAGCAAGATCTCCAGCAAAGAGTTTCACTCTGCATTTTCCTTGCATTGAAGGGATCATCTCTCTTGAAGCCAATTCCCAAAGCCCTTGGCCTCTTTCAGACCAGGTGAAGGTTTGGGAAGTATGCTGAAGACTGCTTGACTTGCACCCACAGCAGCACAACAGGGATCACAGAGGAAATAAAAAACGAATAAATGCATCTTCAGAGCCAAACATGACATACAAACCGAGTGCAGATGTTCTCACTGCTGTGTCCAGCTCTTTCTCCCAGTTTGGGAACAGTTTTGGAGCAACCCCGAAATTACCACTGCTTAGCTACCCCAGAACATGTTTTTTCTGGGTGAAACCCAGACCCTTTGCTCCAAATCTCAACAGCTGTAGGACAGGGCAAGGAATCATCTTGTAAATCCTTTTGGAACAGAGAGCTCCAAGACCCAAACACATTCCTACACAGTACAGTAACGCCTTTTCCTCCTCCAGCATCTCTCAGCAACAGTCTAGAAGTACAAGGAGTTTGTCCTTCACCCCAAACTGTGTTTTCCAAGCAAAGAGGTCAGCAGGATTTCACACAAGGAAGAGCGTTCACTAAAGGCAAAGCACTGCTGAGAGAATGAAGGAGAAGGAGTGGGAATGCATGTCACTGCTGTGGAGATCTGCTCAGAGCCCATGGCTTCCTCTGAGGTCAGCCTGCCTTGGGGCCTTACCTGCCTGTCCAGCCAAGGGTTGGAGAGGACAATGACAGACACGGTCCCAGCATGTCAACGGACAGGGAAGCCATCCACACTCTCAGGAGAGGAGGACACAGGTGTGTGTGCAGCTGTGACAGGGAATGTTCCCTTCCCATCCCGCTTCCACCCAAAGCTCTGAAACAGACCAAAACACGCATGACTAAACCCGTGCCCCTCGGGAAACCTGGGGTCTGCAGCCCCAGCATTTCCCACCCAGGTCCCATCAGACCCCGTCGCTCCTGTATCCCGAGGCACCCGTGTTTCAGCCGCATGGAAGGAGAATTCAGAGGGCTGCAGCACGCGACAGCAAGCAAGAGTCGTGGCACACACAATCCCTGGAAAGAGCAGCTTGGCAATCCTGTGTGATCTGCACTTCCCGCCAAAGGCCCGGCGCTGTGACGGTGCCAGGGAACCGGCCACTCCGCCAGCAGGCACAGCAGCAGCCATGGACACGCGGGAGCAGAAGGGAGCCGTGAGACCCCGGAGACATGCTTGTTCTCTGCTCCTCCCGCACTACAACAAGGAGCAGGGGGCTGGGGGACTGAGGAAGCAGCAAAATGCTGGAAATGTTAGCTTAACCCATTCATCTCTCCAGTGCATGAAAAAAGAAAACTGCTTGATCAGCACTTATAGAGAGACTCAAACCAACAGACTGAGATTATACCTTAGAGCTCAGGTTATGAGCAAAAAGCTTCCCTCTTAAGAGCTGCCCTGCCACAGCAAAAGGTGCCCTTTTGTGTCTGAGGCATTCAGAAGGAGGCTAAGTAAAACCATCAGGAAGAGGCTGTTGGAAACAATCCTTCAGCAAACAGGTCCTCATCCTTGTCAATGCTTCATTTCCTTCCCTTGGAGAACGTCTTCCGTTCTGGTAGCTGGTGACAAGTTTAGAGCAAGGAGCCAGCAAGGGAGATGAAAGACACGAAAACCCCAAAACCAAACAATCCAGAAAACCCCAGCCAGTCAACCAACCAAACCTCCAGTCAAGCAGCTCTTAAAGCCTTAGCTTTCCAAAATCAGTCCTTTCCAGGGACTTGCTGAGAGCGGAGGTTTATTACTGACTTTTCTTCCCATCCTCACTGATGCTCATCAGGAGCAATCATATATGAGCCTCACATCACACCTGCTGTCAGTGCAGCTCAGTAAGAGCCTTCAGAGACCCTGCAGCATCACCAGAAACGTCTCCTCAACTTCACTGCAAAACTCAGACAGCAACTTCTTCCTGGAATACATCACAGACTACATCCCAACACCCAGCATCATGGATCCTTTTCTTAAGTCAACTGGCACTGATGGCTGGGGTGGATTTCCCACCAATTTCCAACACTGATGCTCTCCCTTCCCTGATGTTCAAACAACCCCCTTGGACATCCTTGGCAAGCACCAGGAGCCTACGGCCTGATGGCATAACCTACATGCCATAAGCATGGCTCTGACTTCCCTGCAAAAGGCAGCAGCAAGAGCTGGCCAAGTCCATCCCCAGATTTTCCGTATAAATATCTATGTTGCTGCTGGTATCAATTGCAGCAGGGCTTTGTCAGGTTCCCTCTGTGAGCCTGGTGAAGTACTGCCCCTCGCAACTGAATTGTGTCATCAGCCCAGGACACATTCCCCAGGAGGGGAGGGAGGAAAGGGAGAAAGAAAAAAGGGAAAGCTTCAGGTCAAACAATTGATTACGGCTCTGAGTTACAGGGGGCTATTGATTTTTCATTAAACACCATGTAGTGCTGTAAAGCAGAAAAAAAGTAATTCATTGATCCAAGCTGTGGGCCATGTTCACTTATTGGCTTCCTGCCACTTCCCATTATTCCCAGTTCTAAATGTATACTGAGGTCAGTTCATTCTCATCATTGCCTCCTGCCACCAGAAATGTCTCTCAGTAACTATTAGTTTAATCACCCCTTTCTTACAATGATAATGAGTGATAATATCCAACATTATGGCAGACTCACGAATATTATTCGATGTATTCTGGTGTTGCATTCCACAATGCTCCAGTTAAGGGTCTGTCAGTCTCTCCATTACGAAGCCCCCAGGCCTTGAACTTTATAAATCACTCCTCAGAATTTGCTGCTGGCAGAAGTAAAAAGCGCAGGATGTCTCGGTTCTGGAGAGAGTATTTCTGGAACCGCACTCTGCAAAGTCTTTCTGGCCACAGTTTAGCTGCAGTGAATGAGAGCTGGAAAGGGGAGAAAAAAAGGGGGAGAAAGAAGAGGAACTTGGCCAGCTCAAGCTGCTTTTTCCAGTGGATTAAAATGCCATCATTTCACAAACAGGATGATCTCGCTGTTCTGTTGGACAGCGATTCAGGGACAGGCACGCTCCTCCTACAGCTCATACACAGGCAGCACCACCATCCTGCCTTACTGAGAGTGACACTGGAAATCTGAGAATGTCTGCTCTGAAGGCTTTGCCTCATGTCTGATAAGCTGCACTTGGAGAGCCCTGCCAGGGCAGGGCCAAGGGCTGAAACCCTCAGAGTTTAGTAGCACCCGCTCAGGTAAAACGCCAGTCTGGGAACCATGGCGGGTACAGCTCTAGTAAACAGCTTGTACCTGATTCCAGCCAGGAGATTCAGGGGGAAACTGGTCAAATTTGGTATTTACACCCAAACCTACTGAAAAATTACAAGCATTCCACAGAGATGTCACTGGAACCGGATGCCCTAAAAGCAACAGTAGGCTCTGAAGTGTTGTTTTCAAAACTTTGTTCACCTCTGCAAATCTTCATCAGCACAGTCATTAAGCAAGAAGAGGAGAAGTAGATATGGCAGGATCCAAAACTTGCTATGATGAGAGAAGAGAGCAAATAGAAACTGCCCCCCGGCTGCCTCTAGCAGCACAGAACCAGGGCTGAAATGTGTAACTGTGACCCAAAGGTTATTTTTATAAAAATAGCCAGATCATACTTTTCTAATATTGAAAAATTTTAAATATTTTGCCACTAAGAGAAAAAAAAAAAGAAAAAAAAAGAACAAGAAGCGCAAAGGACTATCAAGTGGCCGTGCATTTTAGGTTACCGTAGGACTTCTTACACTTTTTGATTTTATCTTAGATGTCTAAAACTGAAAGACTCATTACAGGAGAAAGTAGAGAAACAAAACAAAAGAACACCCAACCATAATGCAGCATTACACTGATTTGGTAGCATTTCCCTCAAGTGGACCCTACTCTAGCACCTACCCACTGCTGGCAGAGCCAGTAATGACTTTTCTCTGCCACCATGCTCCAAGGAGTCCAGTCTCAAACTCTGACCCAGGTGGAAGAGCTTACAAACCACTCAACACCTGCACATGAGATTGTTGTTACAACCAAACTTGCACACCTTGTCACACACAGGCCAGGTTTGGCCTCCGTTGCTAGCACTTCAATGGTGAACTTTTTTCCATTATCCTGGAGGTGCCAGTGCCACCCTCCCCATCAGGGTTCCATCCCCACCGTGGCCATCACCACTGCTGGCACGGACAGAACAGCCACAACGAGGGGTAGTTCCCAGCGTCACCCGGCCCAGGGAAGCAACTCCCGAGGACAGACGCCAAAGGGGCAGCCAGAGCAGGACTGAGGAGTGTTCCCTTGCCCACTCCAGGAGGAAGGGACCCTGGGAATGAACATTTACACCAGACACCTGAGGGAACTCTCTGTTTCAGCAGGGGCTCTGCCCCCCCCAGTCCTGCTGGAAAGCCAGTCCCAGCTCCAGGCAGGGCAGGCAATCACTCATCTGCTTCCCTGCATTTTCTTGCATGAAGTAGCTTTTCCAATGTGTTCCAATACACTGCCTCTCCCTGAAGCCAACCTCCTGCCCAAGCTCTTCACAGTTTGTGGTGAAGTAGAGTATGAAGCCTGCTAATTCCTCCTTCCGAGTTCAGAGCCTGCTCATGAGAGGGCAAGTGGAGCTCGGAAGGGCCATCTGGACAGATAAGGAACAGCAAATTCCTACCAGGAACTTGCTTTTGTGCAATAGGGCTCTGCAGAGGGAGAGGGGAGGGCCCTATGCAGAGGTGGTGCCCACTGTAAATGAATTCCAGTGAAGAAAAGAGCTAGTGGGTGGGTTAAGGGTGTAGGAATAAGGTAGAGGATGATGGCACAGACAGCAGTGATCAGCCTGAAGGCATCAGGTGCAGCCCAGAGGGAGCTCTACATTCTCAGAGAATGCTGCAGGGATAAATAATACCTTTCTTACCAGGCATATGAACAAAAGAGAAGCATGTCCATGTCAGGTAGTTATATGGCTCCTATTATCAATAAGTACTCGGCAATCTCTGCCGTGTTTATCCTCGCAACACCCTGATGAGGGAGGGCAAAGCAGTCTTTGCAGATGGAGCAGGTTTGCCTGGACAGATCTTGAATGTGGCAGGGCAAACTATCTGTGAAGCCAAAGAGAGCAGGACCCAGACTTTTGGAGACACTTTAGCCTCAAGATATCACTTGGGAGTCAATGTGCAAACACATCTGAGGATTTTGACCTACCTCAAGCTCACACTAGGAGCCTGCAGCAGGGCAGATTTACCTCCCATGTTCTCTGGGAAATGTTGCTCTCATTCCTGCTAGTATGAAGGCACCCAGCACAGACAGGAGCATCCTGCACCTGCAGGGCATTCCCGCAGCCTTCCAAGAAGTTAGAGAGAGAGCTCAGAGCTGTTATTCTGGCTGCCCGAGCACTCCTGTCTTCCAGAAAGCCCCATGCCTGCGGGAGGCAGGTCATTTAAAATGGATTGGTTGATGCTATTACAGATCATCCTAGGAATGAAGCTCTTACTGGCAAGATCTGTTTATTCCTCTAATATCCCCCACCTTGTGCCAAATAAATGGTGTTGATGTCACGTCATTTGCAGAGGACAGAGAACCTCTGCAGACTGCAACCAACAGCCCTCTCCTGTGGCAGGACATAGCACACAACCCAGTGTAATAAAGGCTTCGTTTCATGCTTCAGCTCACCTGGGCTGAGGCTGGGATTCAGCAACGTATCCAGGCTCTGACAGCTCTGACTCCACTACAGCTCCCACCTAGTCTTGCTATGCATGCTCCCAGATTTTATTCACATTTTTAACTCTTAACACTGTTTAAAAGCAGGGTTAAAAGGAAAGGGAAAGGAAGATAAAACCCATTCAGACTCTGTACTTTCCACTTCTCTGGTAACTTGCGCAGACCAGCCTGCTGTAACCGAATCTGAGAGAGCACTGATACATTTTAAGACCGTTCAGCTCCGCAAAGGATCATGAAAATAGGTCGCTTGTTGGAGAGAACAAACATCTGACTTCCACAGCAATTTACAGCCCATCTTCAGAGCATACCCCTCTCTGACTCACTCAGCACTTCACCATCCGTCCATGTGGAGGGTCTGTCAGAGCCCACGAGGCTGCAGAGCATCATGAAATATGCGTGTGCTTTGTCAGAAGCATGGCCTAAACACTTACAGTGTTGTAAATATAAACTCAACAGCTGCTGTGCCTTACAGTTCAAGGTAAGGCAGAACAGCTGATGTAAATTGTGCTAGTGTGCTATCAACGTAAAACAACAGGGCATGATCCATTACCACAAGCCCTGAGCACTTCACATCTGTCTTGACACCACCGTGGGTTTGACACCCGTCAGTTCAAAGGAGAAAATACAGCTTGCCCAGGGAATCATCTCGGCCCTGCATTAGGGCACTCGCCTCTCCAGAGAGCAGGCAGACAGCACTCTGTGCTCAGGCAGCATGAGAGGATTCGGGCCATGACACACAGGCAAATATGCTGATCTGTTCCATGGGAAAGTACCTGTCAGGATGAGTCTCAGTCCTGATCGGTGCCTGTGCCAGCACATAACCCCAAGCACCCCCTTGAAGAGAGCTGCTTGCAATTTCAATTTATGCACATACTTATGCTGTGCTCATCCACGAGGGCAGGCTAAAGCAGGCTCTGCCAGCCCCTGCCTCGCCACGGCGCTTCAAGCAGCCCGAATGGCATTCCTGGCCGGAGTCATCCCGGGGCCCAGTGTGCCCTGTACCACAAGTGCCATCGTGCCCATTACCTGCTACCAACTGCACTGATTTTAAAGCCTCTCTCCCCTGTCCTGTGGGGAGGCTGCTCCCTTCTGAACAACAGAAGGCTTGGTTAGATTCTT
Organism: Cinclus cinclus; assembly: GCF_963662255.1. Classification (NCBI taxonomy): domain Eukaryota; kingdom Metazoa; phylum Chordata; class Aves; order Passeriformes; family Cinclidae; genus Cinclus; species Cinclus cinclus. The sequence continues at coordinate 73,939,710 of NC_085050.1, read as the reverse complement.
ACTGAAAGCCAGCAAATATATGACACTCATCAAACAGGGTACAGCTTCTGAAGGCTCTCGTGGCATCTGGACACAAAAAAATTAGGGATACAAACCATCATCAGCAACCACCTTCCTGAGCCGAGCCTTTCCTGATCTAAGCATGGCTCAGAAGGCAAGATAAACATAAGTCACTCCTTAAATAAAGTCCTTTGTCCTTAAAGATTTTTTAATGGGCTCTGACCTGACACAAATCCTTGGCTTTTGGTTGCTCCTCACACTTTAAAACTCCAAGACTTTTCCCCCATCCTGCTGTGACAAAAATCTTTTTGCTGAGGTTTAACTCGAGATACCTGTGCAATTCTGGTGACACCATGGATGGCGTCCACACAATGAGCAAGACATGTTGCTGGAAAATCAGGATGGGAGACAAGTGTGTGCTCAGGACCCCTTCCAACACACACAAGGGCAGAGCACTTGTCTGGGACTGGGACTGGGAAGGACTTTAGGATCACCGGGTTTGAAGGGATCCAATGAGGCTGCACAGCTTCTTCAAGATAAAGCTTCAGGCTGTGTGGAACGTCAGTCTAACCGGGTTCAGAGAGTTCACGTGGTACAATAGCAAGGCACATCCTCACAGGTCAAGCCCCAAGCACATGTCCTATCACACTACAACCTGGAACACACCTAGGTGCCTGACTGAATCATGACCAGAAATCATGAGAGCTCAAGGACAAGGTGTGCCTGTGGTCACCACTCCTCCATACTTGTTCTGCAACAGCACCACTATGCTGGGCACCACAAACAGGGTTACTGATTTCCACACACAGATAATCAGAGTTTCCTTACTCAGGCTCCAACCTTCAGACACAGGCTTTGCCCTAGGAAACAAATGAGCAGAGCCAGGCACAGCGGGTATGTGTGACTGCTGGTGAGCACTGAGTATTGCCAACCATTATAAAATACAGGAAAATAGCAAGCAAGGCTTTAGACAGTCTAAACAATCCTTCAGGGAATACTACCAATAGAAACAAATACATATGCAAGCAAGAGCAAGCTGTCTGGGAAACCGAACACTTTGCCTCCAGTGTCAAATAAACCACAATACTTACATTGCCTTTGGTCCAGCGTTAAGTGCATTATTTAATATGTATATATCACCAAAAGATTCTTCCTGAATATCTACATAGATGTTACTCCCTTGTGTTCAAAGGAGGGCAACATAATGCCTGTGGTCTGAATGAGGAGTGACTGGTTTTGCTTGCCTGGAAACAGTCCAGATTTCTCCCTACGTACGTGGGAGCAGAACTTGCCCATGTGGAGACATGTCCCAGTCAGGATGGTGATGGCAGTCACCTGTGATTTCTCAGGAGCACTCCAAGTCTATGTTTAACCATCTTATGTCAAACTGTGGATTTGTCTTAGATCTGCTTGTTCATCTGCCCCTGCTGTTGGTGTAAACTCAATTTGTCTCTGTCCCAGTCCTCTCCTCCTCTTACAGGAGAGCTGTAACGTTCTCCTGAGTGATCCTGCCCCACAGGTTTGTGAAACAGTCCTGTCCAGAGCAAGAGGAATGGTGAGTGAGAGCCCACACACAAAGTAGCAGTGCTGTGCCAGGAACAAAGATCCCAAGCAGGGGTCAGCAGCACAAGTGGCTGTCACCATGTCAGCCCAGCACTCAAGGGGCTGAGCACTTCCAATTGCGATTCAAATCTGCCATGGAGCTCATCATGTTTATTTAGGCATTAAAAGCAATTTCCCAAGCACATGTCTGTCACATTTAGACACAAAAGGCTAGCCTGTAATTAGGACGTACATGACCTCACTGGCTTTAATTGGGAGAAGCCGGCATCCAACCCATTTCTCAGATAGAGGGAAACTGGCATTAGGAGGGAAGTTCAGTGTCAGCTGGTAAAATGTGCACAATACCTGCTGTAACAGCCCCCAATTCATCATCAGCCCCTCCACCATCAGGACTTTGTCAATGGTTTGCTCATCAATTTGCTCGTGCACCAACACCGGAGATCAGGAGACAGATACTGTGTCACAGAATGATCACACAGCAGGGGGCGGGGGGGGGGGGGGGGGGGGGAGGGGGGTGGGCGGAAAGGAGGGGGGGGGGAAAAAAAAAAGGAAAGAAAACCCCAGGATTAGCAGTTTCTGCTTTGACAAGGCAGCAGGGTGGGCCTAGGGCCAAAGGTAGTGTCAGCCCAAGAGGCTGTAACTCTGATAACTTTGCACCTGCTTATGCAGGTCAGAATTTAGCCCACCAAGGTTTGCTGGAACTTAATGCACAACACGAAGAAAATATTTAAGCCTGAAACACCCCAGCAAGAGCCAGTAGTAAGGAAAAGTCCATTTGTTGTAGGAAAATGCAGCAAAGAGCTCCGAATTCTGCTACACATATCCTGCTGCAGAGAAAGTACCACGTTGGCCTGTTTGAGAGCTGACAGCCACACCTCCAGCTGCAGTGCACTGCTCCTGCCTGCGGGAGAGGCCACAGGGCCACCAAGCACCCCAGGCACAGCCAGACCCACCTCAGGGACAGACAGAGTTGCTGTCACTCATTCCAAACACAGACTCTCACCCTCCAAAGCAATCTCTGCTCAGGCCCACGACGTCCTGTCAACCAATTTTTTTTTAAAGCAGGGACAAGGGTGGGAAAAGGCTATTGTATATAAACTACACGCAATTTTGTAATTAATTTTTTTTTACTGCGACATGAACAGAAGCTGCAACTCTGCTACACCAAGAACAGGAGAAATTCAAGAGATGGGGCAAAGAATGTGCAAAACAAGCTTTAGAGAGGAGAGAGGCTCAGCTTTATTCTACCACCAAGAACCACTATGTCAAAACCATGTCCTCTGTGTTCTGGCAGAAGGACACAAAGATTTTCACACTTTTTAAAACAGATACCAAGTCAGTCCCTGATATCACCAGGAAAAAAAAATTGATTTTTCATGCCTCAGGAATTTCCAATATTTGAAAATGACTCTTTTAACAGTCAGAAAGAAAAATCGACAGAGAGATGGGCAGGTTTTTACATAGGTTTGTGGAAAAAAAAAGCTTAGCTCTCAGAACATTTGCCAGAATTAAATACTTATTTCACATCTCTATCAAAAAGTACCAACAGATTTCCACCTTTTTCTTTTGTCAGACAAGCTAAATACTTGGTCTTTCCTGGCTGACATATTTCACCACATCAACAGAAAACACATAAGTGAAGTTAGGCAACTATTCAGGCACAAGGAAATGCACCAGGCAGGTGAAGATCAAGGGAAAAGACGCTGACCTTTATCACATATTTAGTCTGAATTCTGCTCCTAGCGCAGTTAATGAGCTCCAACACAAAGAAACTGGCATTCAAGCGACAGCCAAATCCTGCCTAGATGTAGAAGGCCTCTTGCCTCCTTCCCCTCCTAATTCCCTCCTTCATGGCTCTGCAAAATAACCTGCTTCTCCATGTGCCTTCTGTTGGTTTCTGTCTGTTCTTGTCCTCCTTTGGTTTTCCCCTGGCGTTCCAGCTCAGGGGGATCATCCTGTACTCGGGTCCCACGCCCCCCCGGGATCCATCTGAAAAGCCTGGCAAAGAGAAAGAGCTGCTCGGGTTACTGCAGCACACCTGATCTTTATTCTGAGCCACAGCTGGGGGACAGACCCCAGCCAGCCTCCAGCCACAGCTCCAGGATACAGAGCTGGGCCAAGGAGAGAGAGACGCTGCCTGATGGCCGCTTCCAGCAGACATAAAACACAACTCCCAATGTGTGCTCCCAATAAAGAGGGGCTGGAGGGGTGGAATTAATAGCTGCCGAGCGTGTCGTGCGCAGGATTGATGGGTTAAATAAGTAACAAACACAAAAAGCAGGCCGAGCAAACACGCAGAGGGAGGCAGGAGGGAAGGAGACGGCACTGGCCTGGAGGGACTCCGGCACCACGGAACCCCTGAGTGCCTTGGAACGGGGCAGGGCGGCCGTGGCACGGCCTCCCCGGGAGCCGCTGCTGCTCCGGCTCCGCGGCAGCGCTTCGAAAGCCATGGGCACCAGAGCCTCGAGAGCAGCGGCTGCTGCCGGTGGGGAGGGCAGGGATGGCACTGGGTGGGCTCTGTGGCCCACAGACGCGTGCCCGTGCGCTGGGGGAGCCCCCAGGGCGTGGGGAGGGGGTGTCAGCTCGGGAACACAAGTGCCTGGCATTGCACATGGACAAGGAGTGGAAGAGAACATCATTTCTTTAAACTCATCTTGCATTCAGCCAGCTGCATATAAATTTCCCTCTATCTCATCAAGCTCTCACTGTTTGGCCTCCTCTGACTGATATTGGCTCATCATACTTAATCTAGGGTGAAATTTCCTCGTCTGAGCTAAATTACTCGCAGCCATCAAGGGAAACGATATTTATTTTTCGTGGGGCTAATGACCTGTCCCCCGGACCCACCCACTGATGGTTATTTACTAGGGCCCAGATGCTTGGGCTCAAAATGAGTGCTAATGTCAGCGGGGGCCATTCCTCATCCAGGGCTCTGATTGAATTGGAGCGATCCCATTGACATTGACTCGGTGACTTTTAAGGCCATTACCCTCAGCAAGAGATGAACCTCTCATCATTGCTCCGACACTGACAGCTGATTAGCGACAAATTACAAGCGGAAAGAACCTAAGATTTTGTTGGGTGAGGAAAGGGAGGGGGGAGAAAGCGGAGGGGGGATTTGGAGGAGGTGCGGGGAAAGCACAGAGTCGGGAAACTCGGAGCAAGGAGAACAGGAAAAGGAAAGAGTGGGAGGGGACAGCAACACCCAGAAGCTGATGGAGCCTTTGGCTGGATGTAGAACAGGGTCCACAGCCAAAGGTTGCAGAGAGGCAAAGACACGTAGCGACCGCAGGGAGCCAGAGGCAGAGCAGGGCTGGGAGAAGAACCTCCACTTCCAGTCAGCGTGTGAAGAACGTTCATCGGGGCCAAACAGAGCTGGGGCAGGCGGACGGCTTGGTGGCAGCTGCGTGCCAGCTCTCGGGAATCACAGGTCTTGTGCAAACAGACAAGTCCCCAGGAGAGGAAAGGCGAGAGCTGCCTGAGGACGCTGACATCCATTTCGGTTAAGGCCATCATTCTCAGTGTTCAGCAGCAACACCAGCAAGACCGAAAGTACCATCACCATCGCTGCTTTGCCTAGCACACTGGTACCCGAGTTTCTCTTTTCACTGCTCTTATATTATTGAGGGATAAAGTTTTGATGACTCCACGTCACACGGTTTGGGTTCTAACCACAGAAACAGAGACACTTCTGCTGTCAAACATGGGAGCAGCCAGGAACCCACAGCCAGCTCCCCAAACAGGGAAGAGTGGGTGGGTGTTAACTTTGAAGCTAACGGAGAAAGATACCATACCTTAAAGAAAATGCTACCCCCTGTGCATACAGCTTTTATCTGGATGATCTGTGGAGCAGACTATACTCTCCCCCTAAGTAAAAGGGAGTATTTTCACTGACCCAGTTAATAATGGAGCCATCCCCAAAGGCATTACAAGGAGGCTTGTTGCTCTGCAGTGCCGCCTAAGCAGGCTCACCACACTTTACAGCTCACAAAACACCAGGCCTATATCAAAGAACAGGTGTTATGAAATATAGAGGAAGAAAATGCTTGCGAGGCTGAACGGCCAGGGTCACAACTGCCCTCTCTGAAATCAAACCTGGCTCTTGGTACTCTAAATGCAGCGTGCCCAAGTGCAGCCTGCCAGAGGCAGAGGTCTGAAACCCCACACACATCTTCAGCAGCGGTCATGGCAGTATGAATCTCAGCCCCCGGCTGAAGGAAAGCTGCTCTGAGGGACCCCAAGCCTGTGGCTGAACCTCCCCTTGCTCCTGCTTTACAGCTGCATCTGGCACCTGTCTGCCACTGCTTCCAAGCAAAGGCAGGCAAAGCAGTTGCTCTGCTCCCTGCCTCTCTACTCCATACCAGTGATCTCAAGAACTCACTAGGAAAGGTAATGTACACTGGCACCCTAAAATCCTCCTGGGGAGGAGCAATGACCAGTGCACTGGACCGGTGGTACAAGTTACTGTGTTTTGTGGCCTGCCCAGAGCACCTGTGAGCTCAGCTGTGCTCCTGGAAGTCTACAGCTACTCCATTTCAGCATATGCAGATCCCTCACTGCAGAACTGACGGAGCTGCCATCAGGCTTGGCTAGAGATGACCAGCTGACACATACTTCAATGCAGTGACCGACGAACAACCCTACACAGTGCTCTTCACAGCTACAAGCCTTGTCACACCTCCCGTCCTGCAAGTCTGGACAGGACCCAATGGCCTCCTCAGAACATCCTCTGAGGGAACGCAGCTTGGCTTTTTTGACACAAGCATAAGCTATGGCAAGCGTATCAGCATCAAATATGTGCTAAAGGATAAATGTCTGATCCTCATGTATAGTTCCCTGGCTTTAAAAGATCCTAGTTGCAAAATTTGCACCTCAGAGACCACTCCATGGGCTCATCACCCTCACTGAAGTTTTTCTCATACAGAAAACTCACACTGCCACAGTTAAGTCTTCCTTTTACCTAATTTCTATGTGCCTATTCAGACCAATCCATCAGTGTGTAGGCAACCCACCCATCCATTCAGCACTGGCCAGCCTGCTTTGAGAGAAAGCTCTGCCAAACCACCACTTTCCAGCTCTGCAGCACTACCCTCTCCTGGAGCAGAACAACAGCAACCTAGAACATTCAATAGAAATAATAAAAAAAATACTTCTAGGGACAGCAGGGTGGGTTTGATGAGCTCTTTTGGAAGGGAATGCAAAGAGAAGGTTCACCAGCTTGCAATAATATTGAGCAGATGTGGTGTACAGGAATGCATACAGGAAAGAAATCTAGGTAATTGGAGCAAGTCTCGTTGTCACCTGGTCAAACAAAACACGATCCATTCACCAACGGCAGCATCATAATGCTTGGTCACCAAAGTGCATTTCAGAGCTGACGAACAGTATACAAGATCTCACATCAACCGTTTAAAAACCCTACATCTTAAAAGGAAAAGAAAATATTTCTTGCAACATGTTCTGAAGAAGCCCAGTGACACCTGCCAGGGGGAGGAGGTCTGAGCCAAGCTGCCAGGTAGAAGCAGCTCATCTCTCCGGCTGTGCAGCGCAGCAGGAAGCTGATGGAGTGCCTGCCTGCCTGCATGTGCTGCACAGTTGCTGGGGTGGGTCTGTCTGACCACACATCCAAACAGGCTAATGCTCTCCTTCCCAGCCTGATTGGTCAATTTAGGTGACATATTTTGGGCATCTCTGCTTACTCAGTGACTGCAACTTGTACCCATCCACAAATCCCCATCTGCAACTACAGATGGCCCTTTTTTTCCCCCCCCCCCCCCCCCTTCTTCCCTTCTCCATTGTGTAGAACAGCTCTTGGAGGCTGCAGAACGGAGGCAGGGATGCAGGATTGCTGTGCTCTGCCACACAAGCTGGACAGACGTTAAATTCAACACAAGTAAGGAAACCCCAATTCTGAACCTGCAAACTGTCCACTATTGCAGCCACAAGTCCCTTCCTCCAGGTCTGGCTGGCACACTAAGCACGGCCCAAGAGCAGCAGTTAAACACTGTTGTAGGACAAACCAGGAAAAAATCCTGCTGAGTTTTTAACAATGCAAACTTGATTCTTCCTTTACTGTTTAATGTACTTTATGCCACACTTCTCAAAACGTTCCCTTCTTCTGCACATTATAAATGAACAATAAGACTCACCCCAACCTGGGAATAGTTCCAAAGCCTGGAAGCTCTGGTAAAATGCCACGAGGCAATCCACTTTTATTTCTGGTGCAAAATACCTGCCTGTCTTTTCTCACATTGTTTCATTCCTAACCCTTCATTTTCTACTTCATTAGAAGTAGAAAACATCTAAACAGCTACACGACATAATAAAGACCTGTTTCACCACTCATTTAGTCTCATCTCTCTTAACCTCTAGAGAAACAGGACTCAGAGCAGGGGAAATGAGGTAAACTGCAGAGAGTAAAGACACAACTGTTTGTACACACCCTCGCCTCTTCCAAACCCCCTGTTGTGCAAGGAGGCAATTTACACTTACAATGCTACCTAATGATGGGCTCTTGATGCTGCCAACCAAACTGCTCTCAGGCCCCAGGGCTTTCGTCTAGGAATGTATTCGTTGTTATTCTTTTGCCGAGGAGAGTAATTGTGGTTATTTTTCAAGGTGATCATCACTGGTACCTTCAAAGCAAACAAGCAAGGCCACAGAGCCTCACCAAGCTCCAGTTCTGCAAGAATTACAAGTGCATTTACACTTCAGCTGAGGCCAAGCAAAGCCTTGTCCTTCTCCCTACATTGTTCAAGTGCCTTACCTGTATTTCAGTCCTTTACACCACAAATATATCTATTTCTTTCTTTTTTTTTTTTTTTTATATATTTTTGAGCCTCTGTACTGCAAAGTCTTGTGTTTGTAGAGGCCCACCGTTAGGGACATTTATTTTACATTACTCCTAGTCTGAAAATATACTTCATGTGGTATTTTGCCAGCTGGGAGCAAAACTATTAATCCATTTTTAAAATGCAGACCATTTTGTTTTTAATCACACACTTCTATTTTGAGTTGGGTGCACTGTAATCCATGGAGTTCTGTAATTTTCCACTTCATTTATTTTGGATTTAATGAGCTGGTAATAATGTATATTTCCAACTGAAATGACTGCCTGAAATGTGGAGCAGAAAGTCACAAAAGTAAAGAACTTGGGCAGGGAACGTTGCTGTCTGAAGTTTTATGGAAATAAATTTGCAACGTTAAGATCTGGAACTATAATATAGTTATAACATAGCCTTGCTTCATGTGAAAACACACGGGGTTTTCACCGTGGTTAATTTTAAAATAACCCTAACAGTTGCATCTTCTTGCAGAGCAGCTCTTTAAATACAGCAATAGATCCATCACTCCCACTCTCCATTCCTGGTCAGTGCCACGGTGTGCCAGAGAAGAGGCAGAACTTCCAGCAGCAATGTTAGAGAAACATTTGAATGGTTAGCAGGCACAAGCCAAACGTTGTGTTTGGTATGGCAGTCCCAGCAATGATCTAGCCCGGCCAACATGCATCATCTAGACCTCAAGAGGAAACTTGGCAGAAAAATCCTAGGCTGTCTCTTCAATGGCAAAACTGCTTTTAAAGATGATGTTTAAAATATTAGTTTAAATGCTACATTCACAGTCCTGTTCTGCAGACTGTAAACAAAAGCTGATTACCCGAAAACATTTTCCTCTGTAATTAGGTTCACTCAGTTTCAAAAAGCCCCACATAACTTGTAAGGAAAACCAGTCATGTGGTATCTATCCCCTGTTCTCCTCAGGGCCTCTGAATAATGTGACTGTGCTAATTGGTACCCATTTGGGCAGGAATCAGAATCCCACCGCCCCAACACGCTGCCTTTTCCTGATAATTACAGTGCTGGCAAATACACCCCCCACCACCCCCCCCCAACAATATCGGGGCTAATCACAGTGAATCCTGTATATAGTGTGATGCTGCATTATTCAGAAAGGTAATGAAATTCCAGGAAACATCAGATGCAGCAGGTACACGAAGATAATTCTGTTTTTATAACCAATTTCAGTCAGATAAATACTAGAATCCTTTCCAATTTTCCCCCCATGAAACTAAAGTGTCACTGAGATTTACAGCCCCCTCAAGTTCTCTTTTCAGAGGAACATTCATTTACATAAACAGATAATCCCAGATAAAAATTTCCATTAGACAAAGGTGAAATGGATCAATTTTCTCTGCCAAGACAAATCTTAAATCTTGAACAGATAGGGTCATTATTACACCAGGCCCATTTCAGAAATAATGTGTTAAAAAAAAAATCGGCCGATAGCAGTCATTTCCAGCTTTCCAATTATCTTTAAGAAAAGCTTATTCTGTGGACAATAAAGCACATTACTGCACAATATGATACAGTCCATAAAGATCACAATGTTTTATGAAAGGTTAAAGAAAGCTCAGCACATTTAGGGGAATGTCATAACCCACAAAGTCTTTCAAGACTTAAGCAGATCCCGGCGCAGGCCGTGCCAGCGCTGCGCTGCCGTGCCGCTCTGGCGGCGGCGCCTCCCGGGGCACCGGGACACGGGGGGTGTGTGCCGGCACACGGAACGGACGGGCCACAGCCACAGCTCGTCTGCCCCGGCAAGGAAGCCAATTACTTGTCCCTCCTCAGCGTGCGGAGGAGGAGGCAGTCCTTGATGACACTCGCCACGCACACGGCGTCCCTCCGCCCCTGTCCTCATGACCGAAGGGCTCTTCTCAGCCCACAGGGACACCTGGCCCACACAGAAACACGGAATGAGGTCACCGTGCTGCCTCTCCCTGCTTCACCTCCACCCCAGGCTGGGCCGGGCACTGACGCAGCAGAGGCAGAACCCCAGCCTCTCCTCCCCACCACAGTCCCCTGCTCCCCACCACCTGCTGTGGCTTTTCCTGCAATGGCAGAGCAGAGCATCCATACCTGCAGCTCTCCCTCGGCCCCAGGCTCCAGGGAAAGACCAGGCAGCTGGGGCAGGAATAGGGGCAGGAATACCCTCCCGTGGCAGAGAGGCCATGCTCCTCTCCGGTGCCATACAAGTTTGTCAGGCCCAGGGAATGCAGTTTATGAGGGGTGGCAGCAGCAAGGAGAAAGTGCCAGAAATCACTACCTAACAGACACAGCAGTCAAAGCAAAACAAGCAACAACTTACCTGAGTGGATTTTTCATCCAAGAGGAATCAGATTTATTTGCCGTTTAACTAACCGCTCCTTGCAGACACCACAGGAGGAGCAGAGAGACGAGTGCTGTGGGACTGAGTGACACGTGGCTAGTGTCAGGAAACAAGATCTCATCACGAGAGATAACCTTCAGGAAGGCTTTATCCTGCTCGCTGCCAAATCCTGTCCTGCAGATCCCTAAGCCTACTCAGGAGTGCAGGTGATAAGGCTGCACAAATAGCTGGGGCAGTTTTAGGCACTGCAGGAACTTCAGAGCTGGGGATGTGCTGTCACTTGCTCTGAAGTATGAAAAAACAGGGAAAGGGAAATGGACACAAAAGAGCGCATCTGTATGTGCCTTTCCATAGCCTTATCCTATACCAGAGCATCAGGTAAAGTAATTTTCATTCCTTTGCTAAGAGCACCACAAGACCACCAGGTAAACCCTGCAGTCTCCTGAGTGGGGATCTGGTTCAGTGACTTTGTCTGAGGTATTTTAATTCCTCTGCTGTGAGGGATCTTCTGCACCAAAAAGCCCAGTGGGACAGAGGCTGCTTGGTGTCATTTATCCTTACAGCAGCCAGCACCCAGGACCTCTGGGCTGTCTTCTCCCTGGCCATCACCAATAGATAATGCCAAAACTGTGGAGTAACAGCAACTCATTCCTCTGTGGAAGGAAGGCCACCGTCCATCTAAAAGCTAAAAAGATGTGAAACTGCACAAGCAATTTTTTAACTTCTTTTCAAGGGTCATCTCATTCAGCCACCAAAACAAGAGACATACCAAACCTGAGAAGTCTAATGATATGGAATCCCTATTTGCTGGTAAAACAAATCATTGCATGAGCAGCAATGATAAGTACCTTCCTACATTGCTAGAAATGTGAGGAGCTTTTAGTGACACAAGAAGAAAAAAGCCTGACAGGACACAGCTGAACCATTGGACTGTTCACTACAGCTCTATCAGCTCACCAGAGAGCTGGCAGCACCAGTGCTGGGTGGAACTGCGCAGGCTGCAAAGGATTAACACCACCCGGGTATCAGTTCTCATCAGATTTTTCAAGCCATGTTTTGTCCTTCTATTTCTGTCCTACAGGAGCATTGCAGAAACTAATTGTAAACTATTAAAATAATTACTTTGTGCAGGATTTCTAAATGACTACTGGAATTTTAACCAATACCTTTGGTTTGAAAAGGGGGATTTTCTGTAAAGTAAATAAATGCCCCGGTGCCAACTTAAATTCAGATTAATCACAAAAATCACATCTGCTTTATCCCAACCCAGACAGCAAAGAGCCCATAAATGGCAACACTTGTTTTCAACTTTATAAACTCTCTCATCCTACGTCTAAGTAAAGGATCATTACAGCTGACAGAGGAGGCAAGAAAGAACAACAAAGAGCAGAAGCTCATGTCTATCAGCTGTGTTCATCTATCCCTTTCAGACACACACAAACCCTCAGATTTCACTCTCTGTGGTGGATAAGAGGTGAGACATTTTCAAGAGGGACAGTGTTTGACTTGCTAGTAGGTTTAGGCTGAAGAGAACAGATCTCCAACAGGCTACCTGATTTAATGATCACTGCACAAAAGACACTGTACAGTAGGGACTTGGGTTACCCAAAGAGGGATCACGGGATCACCTTTTAACTTGAGACTTGGTCCCCAACACTGCTGCAAGCCAGAAAAAGCCCCAAACAACCCAAGCAGGCTTTCCCTGCGAACCAAGACAACTACGGTAGATCATGCTGGGGTCTCATCTGCACCCACTGTGCAATCTTTCAGCTGAATTTTGAGTAGCTAAGGATGTAGAAATCACATGAAAAGAAAAATAATGTTGATGTTCAAAAGCGTCAGGGGATGTGATTAAAGCTGTCAGGTGCAGCAATCAGCATGGCTTCAATACACAGAACTTGCAGCTTACTAGAAGACAGTACATGGCTGACTTCATAATTTCATCAAATTGTTTTAATTTTGAGCTGAGAAAATCTTCCAAGTAGAGCCATACTTTCTTTAACTGCTACTGGAAACTTTTTTTAATGTGTAGAAATACTTGCTATTGCCATCACTGGCATCTCAGTCATAACATCTAATGGTGTGGAGATTGTTGCTTTATAAAATTCACAGCTGGGTAACTACATGGCTCAAGGCTAAAACCTATTTCAAAATCCAGTATTTTAGGAGGGAGAATGTTTATTAAAACATTTTTCCCATTAAAAATATATGACATATCATCGGTCATTCCATGTGATGCAGTGCCAGCCCTTTTCTAGGCAGCCCACTTGGGATGACTGCTGAAAACCTGGCAAGCCTGTTTGACAAGTCCACATCCTAATAACTTACTATTCCATAAAAAAAAAAAAAAAACAAAAATAAACCAAGAAAACAAACAAAAACCTTGCAAACCAACCCCCCCAAAAAAGCATTCCAGCAGCCTGAAAGAAACTCACCAGTGCCCCTGACGTAGCGTGCCCAGAACTCGCTCACACACAGAGCCACAGTTGGTCTCTTCACGCTGACAGTCACACACTGACATGCTTGCTTGATCTCCTCATGGCACAAGTTACACTGAAATAATAATGAGGCTGCAGGTTTTTAGTTGGCTTTTTTTGTAGTTTTTTGGTTTGGGTTTTTTTTTTAATGAAACGTGGTGAGGAGAGAAATGTTGATAAATATTCTTTCAGCAACTCCAGAGGCATTTGGCATCCGCTTCCATGAGCTGATGCATGTCTTAACCTGGAGAACACAAGGATGAATACTTTGAGGCTAAACAAAAAAAAAACAAGATTGCCATCTTTTCGACCATTCCCCCACCTGTACTCTATAAGGAGAGCTGCTGGCACTGCACAGGAAGGATCCCCTTTGTCCTGGGTGGATCTCCCTCCCCAGTGAGTACTCCCACTGAAGTCAGAGGGATCACCCACGGAAGGACTGATGGCCAACACGAGTGACCGAGCCCCCCCCACCTGATCCCACCTTTGAAACAGTTGGAACATCAATTGTTAATTGAGAAAATTATCTGGAAAGCTGTGACAAAGTTGAAAGGACTCGGATACGGAGAGACGGATGTGCAGCCAAGGTCATGTGTTCTCCTGGGTTGTTCCCGCCCATCCTGCAGCTCCCCCTGACTCCGGCTGGCAGCGGCAGGTGTCACCACGCCCTGCGGAACCACAGCCCTTCCCAGCTGCCTGCAAGACCTGCTTCCGTTGGGATGTTGCTTCCTGCAGCAGCAGCACCAACAAGGCCGGGCAGGAACTAAGAGGTCTCTGTTCCCGAACCGCTGACACAGCTTCTAGATAGCCAAGGAGGTGAGGACGAGGGCAGAGCGGGCTCTCTGAACACAGGCAGGATGACACCTTGGACGTGAGGTGTCAGCCATGTTCAAGGTGGTCTCTGTCCTGCCAGCCCCAGCCAGACTCCTCACAGCTGGCAGAGTTACCTGCTCTTCCTACTCGGTGTGCAGTAAAAGTCTCTTTGCTGCTGCAGGAGAGGTTCTTCTGGGAAGTTAACCCAGTCGTGCCCAGTCGTCCCAAGAAAGCACAGCCTGACCAATATGTCCTGCTTAGAGTCCCGCCTGAGTCTTTGCTTTGGACTAACTCTCCATCAAAAAGAACGCCGTGTTTTATACTTGCAACAAACATGCCACCACCGCCAACACCCAGGAAAATAACCCTGACCGTATTGCACGTGCCCTTGCAGGAAAAAACATGGATACTGGTATTCATACTTGTACTGTACAAATGTTCCCAAAATGTCAATCTTCTCTAATGACCCTAAAGAGAGTGAAAATTAAAGTGCAGTTCTGGGCAGGGAAACGACTCTATTAAAAAGAGACAGAGAGAGCCCATAGCTGTTCCAAGCAGCCTTCCAAGTCCTATATATTAACTAAGCCTATGCACCAAAGCCATGTTTTTAACTACTGTCAGCACTGCGGAGTCACTCCAGCAGCAATCGAGCAAGCTGTTCTGCCTCATGCCTCATCACCATTTCTCACACTCTGCATCAAAGCAGCAACATTAGCAAATTCAGCTGCCCTTCAAACTCTCAGCTCCAGTCAGGAGGAAGCATCTGCAGCCATTCAGCTCCTTGCGAGGCTGCTGAAAAAGTCCCAGCTTGCCAGGAGTACCCAGAGTAGCCCAGCCCGATGGCTTTCCAGGACACATGGCCCTAGGACAGGCAAGGGAGCTGCGAACAGCTCTACACCCCTCCCCCCACCCCCCCCCACCCGCTGCTCTCTGACTCCCACTCCAAACCCCTCCCCGGCAGCAGGGATCATCTGCAGCTTTAAGGAGTCCGTTCGGCACGTCGGCGGGAATCAGATCTCAGCGGGGGAAGAGCACATTTCACATGTTGGTAAGATCACTTCCCAGTGACACAGCACAGGCTGACACAACGGCGGCTCCAGCACTGTGTCCTCTGTGGAGCACAGAGCTTTCATTCCAGCAGTCACTCCGACGGCAGAACACCGTCACAAGGCATCCATCAGTTTAGCAGACTGTAGGAAAACAGGAAACAGAATCGAGATGGGCTTTGGGCAAGAGCAGCAGAATTCTAACTCCTCATGGCTCAGTGTGCATAGCACGGACAGGGAGATTCAATCACTGCCTCGTTTTTCCCAGAACACTGGGATGACTGGGTTACTGTCATTCCGAGGTCACAGAGAAAGAAGCCGAAGCAGAACAGAATTCTCAACACTGGTCAAACCCCAGTGCTCTGCAGCCACTTGTGGGACATGCTGGTGAGTTTTGTACAACTGATGAAATACACTACACAGCATGATTTGTGAAAGGAAATAGCAAGGAGTGTGCAACTGGGTAACAGAGGAAAATTCCAAGAGATGCTTCTAAGAGTGGGAGAAAATCTTCTGTGGACCTTGCTTAATGTTTGACGACTTAAAAAAATCAACACATTAACTTAAATATGTGCAAGTAATACAGGAAATGGTCAAATAATTTTGATGAAAAAAGGGAAAAATTAGGTAGGAGAGTAGATCACCAATTCCCTTCCCTCTCTTCCCTGCAGGGAATTTTTAGGGCAAGCAACAGCTGAAAAGGAGCATTCCAGGTCTCCCAGGTCCTCATGGAGATGGGACTGGGGTATCTACTAGCATGAAAAGTGGACAAACACAAGATGTTACAATGTAAGAAATTAAAAGCAATTGCAGGATTTGTTACACTGTGCTTGGCTCTTCACTGACTTCCCAGCACTTCCTAATACACGGCCTCCTTGGCACTTAAAAGTCTCAGTCATTTAATGAAGCTGGACTGAGAGTGAGAATAAGAGAGGGAAAGCGACCTGTGTAACTTCAGACAATCATGGAATTCCAATCTGTGTAATGAAAACAAGTGAGGAGAACCTATCCAAAGACAAACTTAGCAGCAAGGGGAAAACCCTAATCTGGCAGACAGGCAACAATATCCACAGTGCAGTGAGCCAAACAAGACAATATTTTCCTCCCCGTTTCCTGGATCTTTCTGGAGCATTTTTGGAGGCAAGGCAAACCTTCATTTTGATATCACTAAATTTCAAACTACATCACTGCTATTTAGCAGAGATTGTGGCATTTAGCAACACAGACAGGAAACAAAAAAAACCATGATTTGCATGTGTTCATCTTGGCAGATGACAAAAAAAAAAAAGAAGCCAAAAGGAAGTGCAGTGAGATCATCCCAAATGCCAATTCCCAGGCCTTGTGTGGGATTAAAGTAGGGCTTCATAGATCAGATTAAAAAGATCACTAAAAGTTTGGAAGGAATTTTGGAAAAGGCCCAATTGATTTCAGCATAGAAATCCTCATGAGAACCAAATGAAAATGTGTGTCTGTTATCCTATGTACAACATTCAAATACCTGAGATATCCATCAGCACCAGTGAGGTTTTACAGCAAAACCCACAGGATGACTTCACAGAAAGGCTGGGTTCACTTTTGCATGCCTTAGAAACACAATCCCCTTTGGTAAATTTGCTGTCAAATTCCAACCAGGACCTCCGCAGGAATGTTCTGGTTCTTTCTTTAGCAGAGGCCCAAACCCACTTACTTCTCCAAGATTACTATCTGGAACAAAGCTGTCCACAATTCCTGGAATTTCACCCTCATTATAAATACATCAACAAAACTTACCCCAACTAGAGAAGCAAAACCTCTCTAGTCAAAATAATTGGTCTCAAAACTGCCTTCTGTTGTAGCATGAATTCCAGCTGTGATAAAATTTCATAGGCAGACTGGAGTTAAAGAGACCTTTAAGTATGAAAAACAAAAAGCCCAAATCTGATGCACCTAAAATTCAGGACTCCATAGAAAACACTTTTTTCCTCTACCAATTATTTTTCCTCTACCACCTTCACTGGAAGCAGATTGTTGTGCTAGGAAACACTATCTACATGATGAAGAATCTCTTCAAAGCAGCTTCTCTTTCCCTGAAAATCCCTTAAGTTCTCAAAAAAAAAGTCCTTTATTGTCCCCATACCACTTGCACCTTCAGAACACATCCAGAAAAAAAAACATTTGTCAATTACTTCCAGCTCTTTCAGTTCAGGACTCTATTATGCTGCACAATTGTTCATGTGCATCTGCTTAACGTGGAGGGAAAAGATGTTGCTAAATTGGCAGCAGAACAGTGGGCTGGGCAGGAGAGGTGCCTACTCCATTGTGTTCTGCTGACTGCAAGGGCTAACACAGCAGAAAAAACCCAAATGCCATCCCTGCTCTTGCTATTGGCAGCTGTTCTCTTATCACCAAAGAGAATTTGTCGCACCACTGACAGATGCTGAGATTCAGAAGCCGGAGATGAAAGCCAAAGGGATTGATTCAAAAAACAAAAACATCCCCTGAAAAAAGAAAAATATATAGGAAGAGCCCTACCAAACCAAGTCACTTGAGGGCACACATCACATGGCATCTCTCCATGGGGAAAGAGAGCCGAGCCCCCATGCAGATGTCAGCAGGTTTGTCTGCAGCACTCCTGGAAGCTGCTCAGTGCTGAACCGAGGAGCTGCAGGAAACCATGGAGAACTGAGGCACAAAAGTCCTAGTGGGGACACTGGGAGAAGACCTTCAGGGAAGAGGACCTTGAAATCAAGCTTTCTTGGAATTAAAGTCATTATCAAACACAAGATACTTGCACTCCTAGTGTTCTCTCATGAAGGGAATTGGTGGATCAGGGCTGTCCTGGGATTTCTGTTCTTGCACAGACACACACATACTTTCTCTTTCAAAGCCTCTTTGACTCCTTCTAGGCTACGAGTCTTAGTTCCTTACATGTGACTCCACCAGGTACCAAGATCCAGGAATCCGCTGCACAGCTGCTGTGGCTCCTTCCAAGAACTGGAGATAGGATTCCTGTGTTGTACATGACCAGGGGCTTTCATATCTCGCCTCCCGATGGCAGGCACGGCCCGGTGCACAGGGACACTCCATGCACACCAACAGCTACACGGTATCTGTGGCCATAAAACAGTGCCTGTACTTCAGTTTTGAAGTACACAGGTTTTGAAAACTGCTGCACACAGCATGCCAATATATCCCTTCCTGCCCCCAGGGAAAACACAATTGTGTTTAGCACAGCAAAGAAATCCTGAGCTATCCACCAACGCTGCTGTAGACACAATGCAAAGGCAGACATGCAGTGCCTTCCACCAACACTGCCGGGAGCATTTTCCTAAGACAGCCTGATAAAAGGTTTAACTCCTGGGCACTAATCTGTCCTTTCTGAAAAACTCAGAGAAAGCTGAATTCTCCCCTGGCAGCGGATTCCAGCGGTGGGGAAAGGAGTCCCAGAGCACCTCCCATTTCCTTACTTGGAAAGTAAATGGGAAACCGAACAAAACTCGGGAGGAGGCATTTTGCCGGGCACTTCAGAAGAGGACCGAAATTTAGGAACACCAGCAGCATCCCGATGCGCACTGCTCGGGGTCTGCAGGGCCCGGCCTTGGCGGCGTGAGCCCCGAACTCTACGGAATGAGGAGGCAGCTGGCGGGAAGCAGGCCCAGGTGCGTGGAGCAAGGCTGACACCTGCCGGGAGAGCTGGGCATGAGCGGGGAGAATGCCCCGGGTACCTCGGGTCCTCCTGTCAGCCACATCCTCCCGTTCAGCAGCACGGCCGGCTGCAAATGGGCGGAAGCAGAGGCGGGGAAAAAAAACTGTTTAAATGCCTCAAGAATCAGCGCCGAGAATAATTCCACCCGTTCACTTTTAAAATTGAGGCACTCCGGGGTTTGCTCACCTTCTGCCATCAACATTTGAGAAATTTGATTGGGATCATCGTTCCTCCCCTGACTGCTCCCTGGAAATCCAGAGCATAAATGGAGCAAGGCACAAACAGATCCTGGAATCTCACACAGTCCGACCAGATTTCCTTACCAGCTCGGCTCTAGGTTTTCGGTGACAGAGCCTCATACCTCTTGGTTCCTAAATAGGTGCGGTGCACACACAATAGCAGCTTGAGCTGTTGCCTCGGGAAGGTCCCGGGACAAAGGATTCCCCGAGCGTTCCTCACCTCCCGGGCTGAGCCCCCAGAGTCTGAGAAATTCCCGCTGAGCCATCGGCACTTGCAGTCTCGGAGCCGCAGAGCCCCGAGGTCTTTGGCCAGGCCCAGGGCCGGGTCACGGCTGCTTGCTGGGGGCGCCGTCCATTCCTGCAGCCCGAGCACAACCCGCAGCTGCCCCCTGAGCTGCCTGCTCCCAAAGAGCTCCTCAGCAGGCGGGGAGGGCCAACAGAGACACTTCGGCTCCGGGGTGACCTCTTCCACCACCGCTCTGAAAGCCCTTCCTACCTCTAGCGGCACAGATGACTCCAGCCCCAACAGAAGAGTATGGAACCTCTCAAGCACATTCATCTTTGCTCCCAGTTCATCTTCCAGTAAAACTCGAGATCCAGTGTAGGAATTAGGGCGTTATTCACTTACCCAGAAAGGTCAATTTCGGTCCAAGCTACCTCACACAGACGGCTAATCTCAATCCCTTACACATACAACACAATTGTTCAGTAAACTCAAAATAAATAGTGGAAGTAATTAATTTAAAGCTGCCCTAATTATTTCCCAATTTTTCATATTAATTTAACCTATAACACTCACCCTATCAAAGCTTCAAAGCTCTAACTTAACAGCCAATTAAACCTTTTTAGAAAAAAAAAAAGTGCTGTCAGCGCTGATTTCTTCTGACTGAACCCCTTGAAGCACTTGGGAGTTCATTTAAATTGCACCGGGCTTAGAAACAAAATGCCTTTTGCAGGTATAATGTTCTCAGTAAGCTAATGAGACAGTGGACAATTAAGATTAATTAAGGTTTTTAACTCGGTATCAACCTTCTGATCACCCTTTGGCTTGACAAAAGTGGTGTGATGGTGGAGCAAACAAGAAATCCCTGGGTCTGTCAGCGGGAGCTGGCAGGAGTGCACAGTTTACCCCCGGCTCACCGAGTCCGGGACTCTCTCCTCCTGCCACAACAGCCACGGCTGAGGATCTCCCTGCAGAGTGTGTTCTCTCTGTGCTTCTTTCCTAAATTACTCTGACTAACTTCATTAGTAGAGAGCCTGGGTGAATGGGAAATCCGGAACAGGAAAAGTAGTATGGAACAGAAAACAGAAAGTAAGTAAAACAGGAACAAGCCATTCTGGGGAAGGCTCCAAATACATCCTGGGAAGTTGAAACACAAGCAGGTATCTTGAAGCTAAGCCTGCTCAATTATTATGGTGAACAGGATTCCTCTGAGAAACTCCTGGGCTTACATAAGGGGAAAAAGGTACCCAGCACACAGGGCAGGAGGGAGCAGGAGCTACCCCCAGGTCTGCAGGGGCAGGAGCAACAGCACTCTAGGAATACTAACAGGAAAAAATCTCAGTGAATGATCGATTGGCACAAATATTCAAGAGCTGTTGTTGACCGAATCCAACTTAATGGGGAACCAAATGGTGTAACACAAATCTGGGGGTGACAAGCACAGCTGGTTCTGTCGAACACCTGGACTTGAGCATCAGTGTGGATTTTAGACTCCCATCTTCCCCATCTTTTGCTTCACATAACACATCTCTGCCACGGGAAACCCCACACACTCCTCACACCCTTTGGTTTAATGGGACCCCAGACCTTTGTAAGGCCCTTCCCAGCCCAGGACTGGCAGGGAGGGCCAAGTGAACCAGGATTACCCTGTGGCACATTTGTCACCTCCGGCAGGTCTGAGGTGTCCCAGAGGTCTGAGGGCTCTGAGGCACCCCGGGCGGTCCCAGAGATCTGAGGACTCGGGGGTCGTCCAGGGCGATCCCAGAGGTCTGAGGGACCTGAGAGGTCCCGGCAGTGTGAGGCGCCCCAGGGGGTTCCGCGGGTCTGAGGACTTTAAGGGGTCCCGGGAGTTTGAAAACTCTCAGGCATCCCGGGAGTCTCACGGCTCTGAGGGGTCCCGGCTGGTCCCAGAGGTCTGAGGGCTCTCGGGCGTCCTGGAGATCTGAGGAGTCGGCGGCGCCTTGAGGGCTCCGGGAGCCCTGAGGGGACCCGGCGGCACTCAGGTGTCCCTGCAGCGCCCCCTGGCGGTCATTGCCGGCACAGGACGAGGCGGAGCCGCGCAGTGACGCAATTGGTTGGCGCCGTGTGGTGACGTCATCACGGCCGCTCCCGGCGCCACTGCCGGCGCCGCGAGCCCGAGCCCGAGCCCGAGCCCGAGCCCGGCCCCGGCCCCCGCCCCCGGCCCGTGAGGGCGGCTTGGGGCGGTCCGATGCGGCGGCGGGCAGGATGCACCAGAAGCTGCTGCGCAGCGCGCACTACATCGAGCTGGGCAGCTACCAGTACTGGCCGGTGCTGGTGCCCCGCGGCATCCGGCTCTACACGTACGAGCAGATCCCGGTGTTCCTGAAGGACAACCCCTACATCACCGATGGATACCGCGCCTACCTGCCCTCCCGCCTCTGCATCAAGAGGTGAGCGCGCCCCGCGGCCCCGGGCCTCCCCCGCCCCCGCCGCCGCTCACCGCCCGCTCCGCCTTGTGTCTCTACTCCCTCAGTCTCTTCATCCTCTCCAACGAGACCGTCAACATCTGGAGCCACCTGTTCGGCTTCCTGCTCTTTTTCACGCTGGGCATCTACGACCTGACGGCCGTGCTGCCCGCGGCCGGCGCCTCCCGCGAGGACTTCGTCATCTGCTCCGTCTGCCTCTTCTGCTTCCAGGTGGGCTCCGGCTCCGGGCGGCGGTGAGCCCCTGCCGCTGTGCGGGCTCGGGCACTCCGGGACAGCGCGGTGTGAGTGGCATCGCTTCTGGACATAAACGCCGCTATGGTGGGGTCGGATTTGATCTGGAGTAGGCTGGAAAAAACTGAACCCAGCTGGCAGAGGACAAAAGTCCGCTTGTCCAGGCTGTGTCTCAGAGCTTCCGCAGTTTGAGGGGCCCTGACGCGACTCCAGGTGGCGCTGGAAAGGGCCAAGCACAGGAGCACGGAGATCAGCTGGGGCCTGATGGTCAGGAAGGGCAGGAGGGCTGGTGGCCTGACTTGTCACTTGTCAGATAAATCTGTTTCCACAACAGACTTCAGGCGTGTCTCCGCTGGGTCACTGCAGCTCCTGTGAAGCACACTGTCCTTGCAAGAGCACAGAAAGCTAAAGGCACCGTCTGTGTTCTCTTCAGGCTACAGGATGCCTTTGGACAGCCACAAGTGGGGAAAACTCCCTCACTGGCTGGGAAAGCACTGCTCCAGTGCTCCTCCCTGCTCCTGCAGGTCACAGAGAACCAAACACTTCTCAGGGAAAAAAAATTAAGGCAGTCTAGGAGCAAACAAGCAGCCTGTGCGTAAATTTCTGTGTGTTCCCTCAGTAAAGGCACACAGTGGGTGCTGGGCAGTCAGGGCAGATTTGGGCTTTGGGCTCTGGCTGGTGTAGTTTGGCCCAGCAAGCAGAATCCATCCTGCCCCTGCACTAGTGCAGATGTGTCTCCCTGGAGCGCTGTCAGCTCACTTGGCCTCATGACCCCAGTTTTCTTACTTGTGCCACTGGTTATCATGGTGTGCAGTGTCCTGCTCCTCATCCCCCTGCCAGGCAAGCTGTATGGCTGGCTGGCAGGCAGGGATCACAAGTGCCTGCACCAAGGTGCACTACACAACACATCAAGGGCCGGGCGCCCGCTCCAGCTGCAGAGCTGAAGCTTGCTGTGCTCCCTGCTCCTCTGTAAGGAATTAACCCTCCTCCTCTGGCCCTCGGTGTAGGTCTGTATGCTTTGCTCAGTAGGATATCACCTGTTCTGCTGCCACCGCTCTGAGAAGACCAGCCGGCGCTGGATGGCCCTGGATTATGCGGGAATTTCCATTGGGATCCTGGGCTGCTACGTGTCAGGCGTGTTCTATGCCTTCTACTGCAGTAACGTGAGTCAGGAGCAATGTGTCCCTGCAGGGTTTACTTCGTGGGATCTCCCTGGAGCTTCTGTGCTGCAGGAACGGGGGGTTCAGTGCAGGTGTCCAAATAGAACAGGAGTGGGGAGACAGGTAAGGGAACTGGAACATGTCCCTCTGACCTCAGCAATACTGTGATGGCTCAAGAGACAGGCAAATGCAGGTTCTCCTTTCCAAGTGTTAACTGTACAAGCCTCAAGAAAATATTTAAATTTCTCTCAAGGCAGGGAAACTTTACAGGTCCAACCTGTATGCAGTGCCTGAGGCTGATCATGGGATGTGTCCCATCACAGGTACTTTATTCAAACAGCATTTCCCATGAGGTAACTGCCGTGAGGCAGAAACAACCTTGATTCTTTCCATCTGGCAGAGGATGAGTAAATTAATTCCCTCGCAAGGCCTGCCGTGGACATGGCTGTCCAGGAGCTGAACTGGGCCAGTGATGCACAGGTGCACTCACAAACATGTGGTGCAGGAAGCGTGGAATATAGGATATGGTGCCAGGGGCCCCTGAGCCACAGAGTCCCTTCCCTTCAGTGCTAGCTGCCACAGGGCCCTGTACTCAGAGCCACAGCAGTGCTTGCAGCAGGGACAGGGTGAGGTATCGCTATGCTCAGTCACTGAAACTTGCTGCCCAGAGCCGACTTTTGCACGTGATGAGAAACCCACAAACTTGACTTTGTTTCTTTCTGCCCTCAGTACTGGCGCCAGGTGTATTTGATCACTGTGCTGGCCATGATCCTGGCGGTGTTTTTTGCCCAGATCCACCCCAGTTACCTCACACAGCAGTGGCACAGGCTGCGCTCCGTCATCTTCTGCTCCGTGTCTGGCTACGGAATTATTCCCACCATCCACTGGGTTTGGCTCAATGGCGGCATTGGTGCATCCATTGTACAGGTAAAAAAAGAAAAAAGTAGGAAATAAGAATCCCTTTTGCTTTTCACTTGTCATCTTCCTTGAGTCCTCATACTCTTGGGGAAACAACAGGGAAGCAGGAGGAGTTAAAATTCCTCTAAGGACAGAATTCTTTTGGTCAATATGGTCCAAATGGGAACACTGAGAAATATGTTGAGAGGGGGGAGACAGCTTGGGGAGCTTCATTCTGCTGTGCTGCCCTAAAGCTGCATGGTGAGAAGGCAAGCAGCATCCAGCTATGTCTGTGCCTGGGCATGGAGCAGGCACTGTGGGCAGACTGCACCCTCACCAGGGCCAGGAGCTGAGGTGGCTGTGGAGAAGGAAGGAGCCTGTCAGGCTCCATGAGTGCTCAGGGCTGGCCACCTTCACAGCTCCAGAGGGCACCCAGGAGACACTGAATGATGGGATGATTATTTGTCTCCACTTCTGTTCCCTAGGATGGCAGCAGAAATCAACATTTACCTGCTCAGCCCTCTGTCTCCTACACAGTTCTCCTGTAACAGTTTTTTCATGTTACTGTATTCCTGTCTGTTCCACCACTTGAAATTACACTGTGAATGCAGCAGCACAGTACAGCTAAAGGCAGTCCAGTGTGCCCCAATATGAACCACCCTGAAATCATTGCAGTTACTCAGGAACCCCTGATGGTGCTGAAGGAAATGCTTCCTTTTCATAGTGAGCACAAACTGCACATGCCTGGGCTGGCCTGGGTGGATGGCTGTCCCCTGGGGTGAGGGTTCAGCCTGGTCCAGAGCTGCTGTGGAATGTGGCAGACCACCACTTGCCCACAGATGTGGCCTTGATACAGGACATGTCACACTGGGCCTCTAAAATTCATCAATAGTAGTTGTGCCCCTACACTTCCCCATTTGGCTTCCCCTTGGATAGCAGGATGGTGTCTACAGTACACATTTTGTTTCCGTACTTCAAAAGAGCGACCCTCTTTTGGTACCAAAACATTTTGCTAACAGAATGCACCTGGTGACCAAGTTGCTGGTTTTTGACCACCCAATGTGAGCAGTCCTATGGGCTCCCGTGCCACAGCTGCGATCCCAGCACAAGGGTGATGTGCAGTGCAGTGTCCCACACCCTGGCTGTTCTGGGCAGGGTTAGCGGAGTGGCAGATCACAGACAAATTCTATGTATGCTGAACTGAGTAGCTTGGATGTAGAAGCAATAAAATAAAATAATGGAATACAAGAGGTTTCTTCCCACTCAGGCTTTCCCAAAGTTTGGCACGTGTGTGCCTGTTGGATTTGTGCATAGCTAGCACAGGGAGGAGAGGAAGATTCGGTGTTGCCATGCCTTTTCCTGTTTTATCTTTAGGGACATTTTTTTTTTCTCGTTTTGGCTTCTAACAGAATAGGAGAGCTTCCTTTTCTTTTGCAGGAGTTTGCTCCACGGGTATTTGTCATGTACTTCATCGCTGCTGTAGCTTTTCTCTTCTATATTTCCAAAGTACCAGAAAGATACTTTCCAGGTAGGAAATTCTCTTCCGGCTCTTTTCTTTTTTCCTGCGGTTAAGCTTCCTACAGTGTCACAGTCCTTGCTGTGGGTCGTGAATGTCATGGGAGAGAACAGGCCGACCATGTTCCCTATGCAGTGTTCCCACTCACAGTAGAACAGTGGGAAGAGGCAGACAACTTCCATCAAGTTCGCTAAAGAACTTTCCCTGTCACCCCTCCAAGTGCAGGGTATGGCAGAGCTTTGCAGGAGACTTACTGCTGATTGCACTGCACGTGTCGTGGCCGAATTTAACAGCTGAACTCCATGCCCCTGTTCTCCCCCACAGGCCAGCTGAACTACCTCGGCTCGAGCCACCAGGTGTGGCACATCCTGGCAGTGGTGATGCTGTACTGGTGGCACCAGTCCACAGTGTACATCATGCAGTACCGACACAGCAAGCCCTGCCCCGAGTACAGCGCGGATTTGTGAGTCAAGGTACGGCTGCTGCCATCCTCGGGGAACAGGGCTCTCTAACCACAGGCTTCAGGAATCCTGGGTTGCTGCCCCAGAGTGGGTCCTGAGAGGTCCAAATAAAAAGCAGGGATGCAATGCCAGGCACGCTGCTCATCTGAGCTGCTTCTCTGGATAAGGCTCTGTGGAGTTGCTGGGCCTTTGAGCAGTTGTAGAGCAGGCTAGACTTAGCCCTGCCAGATCAGCCCAGTGTCACAATCTTAGCAGTCTCAAACCATTTCTAGTACTTGTCCTTAAGTAGCCTTTTTACTCAGGCTGTTGTCAGGCTGTCAGTCTGCTTAGCATTGAGCTGGATGTTGTGGAAATCTGACAAATTGCCAGTTACAGGCACACTGTGATTTACTTCATTTCCCTGCTCCATTTCAGAGGCAGCATGAGGGGGTGTGTGACTCTGAGGGTCTGGACCTCATGTGATGAGCTGTGCTATCGAGGACTGAGGCAGTTCCTTTGCTGACTCCTGGACTGCGTCCCCTTGCTGGGACAAAGTGTTACTGCAAGCTTTGCTAAACACAGCGGCACGGCCTGGGATCTGAGGGGCGTTCCCTTCTCAGCCAGTTCAAGCTCTGCAGTCAAGTACCAAGCGGCTCTTCCTGGAGTGGCACAGCAGGAGGCTGAGCTGACTTGGCATGCAGGTCCCAGCAGGAGGTTCTGGTGCCAGGCACACACCAGCAGCTCAGCCAAGGGTACTCAGGCCTGAGTTACCAGGTGGTGCACACAGGTGGTGTGCACAATTAGGAATACACTTCTGACAGTGTGCCTGTAAAATTGCAGGAACTGTGGGAGCCAGTGCTGGATCCGGAGCACAGCCCCACGGGCTGTGCCTCCTTGGGCCTTGGCGTGGAACATGTGCTTAGGCTTGAGCATGGGCACAGGAACGTATGAACTGGAACGCAATGGATTTTGTGTCCTGCTCTGGACAAGTTCTTTGTCATTCCCCGGGGAGATAGGATCACATGACATCCAGCACACCAAGTTCTCCATTGCAGACCTTAGAAATAGCCTCCCCCCAAGGGGTGTCGTGCCATTGCTTGAAGGAATCGCTCCAGCCAGTAATCTGGAATCGGTATTCCAAACTATGCCAGGAGTAGCACGAAGCCTGTGTGTCTGCGGTTGTTGCCGTTTCACATCAGTGAACCTGCTGGGGATGCAACTTCCTGACCTTCGGCCTTTCCCTGCGTGCAGCAGAACACTGCATGCACAGACACTGCTGTCCAAAAGGCCTTGCTGCCACAGCCCTGCCACACTGCGAAAGCTGGCTGAAGTTTTAGCAGATCTTGTGGAACTATCTCTTATTAAATGAACACCAAGGAGCCATGAAATACCCTGATTATTGCATAGCTGCAGCCCAACACAAGCTCCGGGGCTGCCAGTCTTCCAAAGAGCATTGAAATCCTATGGGCTCGTGGGTGGCTATTGGCTAAGGATGCTGTCAGGACTGATCCTAAGTGACACTGTCCTTGTGGAGAGTGACTTGCTAAGGGCACGCCGGCTCTTGGTAGTTGCACAAAGCTGTGTCTCCCTGGGTTAAGGCAGAGGAGCTGCACTTGTTTTCTGGTCTGGGTGTGCCACAGAGACATAATGGAGTGGATGCTTAGACAGGCACCTGAACTCCTCAGGCATGAAGAAGGCAGGATACAAACTCCTCTGGATGTAGTGGACAGGGATGTGGTGTGTTTAGGTCCGAGGGTGGTTCTGGTGCTTTTCTGTTTTGTTTGTTCTTATTTTTTCAACTCCAGAAACTGGTAATGGCAAAACTGATTCTGCATTAGTGATTCAGCTCCCAGAGCTTTACGGCTTTGAGTGTAAACACTTATTTTTTAATGATTTTTTAAAACTTGACAGCCACCCAAGTTTCAAGTGCACTAATTACTACTACTGAAGCCTGACAAGGAACTTGCAAGTACAAAAGTTTGTTTCCAGTGTTATGTGTACAGTAATACCTGAAGAAGATGTGCTCTGAAATAATACTGACTTTAGCACTCGCTAATGTATTTTTCTAATGGCAACTCTTAACTACTCCTGCAGTTTTCACCAGATAAGGAAACTGATGGCCAAGCTGTGCATTTTTACCTGACACAATTTATCAAGCTGCATGATGGTCTTTGATGTACATACTGAACCTATAAATAAATTCCAGTTCATTGGCTTTTTCCTTGGAGTAACATCATTCCTGCATCTCATGCAGCAAAACAATAGCTGTCAATGGCTCAGCCACACAACTTGTGCCACAGCCTGTGGGTTACACAGACAGGGATTTTTGAGGGAGAATCTCTAGCACAATTTGCTGATCAAGTCAATATTGCAGGCTACTACCACTACTCTTTATTAACAGAGGCCTGCTGCTGCTTTTTCTGTTCTTGACCATTTCCATTGTTACTTCAGCTCACCCAAAATAAAACCAGTACAAGGAGCATTCCAAAAAGCTGCTCCAGTAAAGAGCTGCAGGAAGAGGCTCACAGCGCATTCTAGTTCTGTCCCGAAGTGCAGAGCTCGGTCCACAGCAGCGCCATTGGGAACTCCACACGACCTTTCTGCAGGAAGGCTTTAAGGAGTAACACTGAACCCACACATGATCCACCGACTTTTAACCAGTTGGACACAGCAAGGTGATTGGGCAGCCAGTATAACTACTTAAAACACTCAAGAGTCACGGGTTACAGCTTACAGCTACAAAATCATTCATCAGCAGCACTGCTTATAATGAGTAAATGAAAGCCTACACACAAGTACTTGGCAATGCAGTGCTGAAGAGACCTGTAAAGGCACTGTTACCAGGTTCGTTTATTTAACAACTCCGAAAATTTTATGATATACATCAGCTTCACAAAAAAAGTTAAAAGTTCTCACTTTAGTGGTACACAAAAAAGCTTTAGAAACTCCAAGTCTAACAAGAAATGGAAGTGTAATTCAGGCAAGTGCACTTAAAAGCTGAATGCCAGCAATTTTAAAATAGTTTTTATGCTCTTTAATACTAGGTGATGCCCCAGTCACAACTTGAGCCATCCACAAAATCTCCTAGATTTCCTTTCAAAATAAGCACAATGGAACACTAACACAGCAGCCACCCTTAGTGCTTAACTCGTATTCTTTCAAGTCACAAACATGATTGTGGCTGCTGGGTTACCAAAACCACAGCAACTCCAAGGGGTATGTGATGTGTGCGAGCACGTGTGTATTTTATATATACTTCTTATATATAAAAATACACAATATAGTATTAAAAAAGCCAGATAAACTCTTACTCTCACAGTAGCAAATATATCAACTTATTTTCACAGTACTTGGTTTTACTAACTGGGACACCCAGAATGATTATAAGCTTTTTTTTCCTCCAGGGCCGGTGCTCACAGAGCCCCCCACCACACACAGGGCAGCCAAAGCATTAATTACGTTAATTACACACCTCAAGGCCCTTTGAGTCTGCAGACAAACACAATTATCTGCTTTTGTTTTCCATGACCACCATCACTAAGGGCTTCTCAGTAGCTTGGGACACATGCTCTCCCCAGCAGCTGATACTAGGAGGCCTGTGCTTCACTCCCTCAGCATCCTGAAGGAGAAGCTGTGGAAATCCATTGGGATTTCTGTCTGGAAGCCAAGTGTCAGCCCCTTAGCTTGCCCTCTCACTACCCCAGGCAGCACATGCATGTCTACTGCAGCAAGGGCTTTCCTGATTCCAAGGAAGGTCACATTGCACTCCAGACACCCTGAAAAGAGGCAGAGTAAATCCCATTCCCTGCCAGTCAGACATTTCACCTCCTCTGAACAATGGGTAGTGACTGCAAATAACCCCACAGTTGGGTTCGGTTGTGTATAAGCTACATACACCAGGCAAAGTCAGCGTAGCGGGGCACACCAATCTCACACGGATCATGAGAAAGAATAAAAGAACTAACTCTAAAGTAACAGAAGTTACATTTAAGCAAAAACCTGACTGGTGTCTGGAATATGAAGAACCAGGTTTGTTAAGGCCATTAGAAATCAAACAGCATGGGCCACAATTCATGCCAGCTCTGGAGCCCCAGGGGTGTGCAGTGAGCCTTTGCCTGATCCCCTTCAGCTCTGCTGTGCTGCAATGGAACTACACGCAGGCCCTCTGCCAAACCCCCTGCAGCCCTCCTCCTCCATCTGCCTGGGGCCCCGGGGCCAACCAACAACACGTGAGCCCGTTTCCCATTTCTAATTGACCTGATCCCTTCCGCCCTGCCCAGCCTCTTCTCTGCACGTGGGACAGCCCCACCCCTCCTCCCACCCCGAGCCAAGCCCCAGGGCCATGTGCATGGTTAACCCCTCCCATTGCTTTCCCACTGCGAAGGCAGCAACAGCGTGGCTTTGGTGAGGAACAGCCGCATTTAGGACCACAGTATTCAGCTCATTTCGTGTCCACCCCACTGCCCCATTTGTCATCTCTGTTCCAAGAGCACTTCAGGAAGGTAACAGCTCTGAAGGACATTGACAAGGACAGCTCACAAGCATGCACAGAGGAGAGAAAAAAAGCAAGGTTAACCTGAGTGTCAGAAATGCTACAAAAATTGGCATGTGCTTCTTGCAGCCTTTGGCACCTAACAGGTGAGAAGAGCAGTAATAAAGCCTTGCAAAGTCCTGTGGTGAAATATTTCTACTCCATCTCCTAAGGGCTTAAGTTCTAACCCTGGAAAAGGCACACTGAAGCAGGCACAGCTGGAATATTCCACTTATACTCTGTGAGAAACAGCAGTGAGGAAGATGAAGGCAGCTGTCTGTACACCATCACTACGAGCTACGTTTGCATCCGAGGGCTAAGGAAAGCCATCTCACATCCATCCCAGGGGGCATTTTATCAAACTGGTCCCAAAGGAATCACGTGATTTGTTCTCAAGAGTGTTTTCAGTAAATATTCCGAGGGATCAAATTTCCCCCCTCAAAGATCTCGGGAACACCAATCTCCTGGATACCCAGCAGGAGGCGTGATCCGGGCAAGAGCACTCCCAACCCTGAATATTTCACTTGACTGCTGAAATCAAACACAAACAGCGACACCCTCCACGTGCAAACAACCCAGCTACCTACTCCTCAGCCTCCACTGGAGCAGGGCACAAAGGTGACAGTAGCCGAGGAGCCACCTCTTCCGTGTCCCTGTGGAGTGAAATGCAGCTCAGTGGTCCGGCAGCCGGCAGCTCCTGCTGGAACACAGGCGGGGGCAGGAAGCATCTCCAAAGCTCAGTGTATTTTGCAAACCTTGAAAGAGCATTAGCTTACAGCCACTTCACAAAACTGTTGTGGTGAAAAAACAACAGGTTTGAGAGAACACACATTTTCTTTGCAATAAAAAATCCAAGTGGAAAACAGACAAATCCCAATTTGTAATTCAAATCAATCCAATGGTTATACCTCACATTGCACAAGTCATCTGAAACGCTCCATATGCACTCAAGGACAGCCCCTATTCCAGTGTGCTGAGGAGTCTCCCAAGTGCTGCAATCCCAGCCACGACCCTGCTGGCTCACTGCCCTACACATTCAGGCTTCTCACAGATGAGTAAATTATCTGCTTCTTTAGTTTTCACTCTACATTTCCAGTTTGCTACTTTTCATTAATGGCACTTACTATTAAAAAAAAATTAAAAATTGAGGCACACAAAAAAATCATCTGCCTTTCATCACTGCAGCTGCATAGATGTCTGCAAGGTCCCACGCCATAGCTGTGCTCTGGAATTCTGGGCCACAGCCCCTTGAGGATGTGGCTGCTTTATTTTTATGATTAATAAAGGTAGTTTTCACTTAGGAAGCAAAGACTTGGCTATTTCCAGCACATCATCCGGATATCAGTACATCTTGGTTCTTAGGTCTGCTGAGACATGGAGAAGCACCACAGCTCATTAGCCCCTGTACATATGGAAAACATTCTCCATGTGCTCCCTGCCTCTTCCACTCCACAAGGGCACATAGCAGAGGGATGTAAAGGCAACACCAAAGTGCACAACGACAGTATGTCCCAGGGCCCTAAGTCAGTCACAAGGATTCATATTCAATTCCTTGTTTCATTCTGGGAGCCATCTGCCATAAGGAAAAAACACTCCTGATTTTTTTTCTCTTTTTCTCAAAAAGACCCAGATCAGAATTAGCCATTACTTGCAATTCATCATGCACGCAGGCCGCTGCCTCCTTAACCTGAGCAAGCTGTCCAACCCAAGCCCCTGGCATTCCAGCCATGTAAATTACTCCACTAAACCTTTATTAAGGGGCTTGGGGAGGTGGAGTGCGGGGAACCCATCGGAAGCCTCTACTGTTTAGAAGGGAAGGGAGCTGCTCCAAAGGGGTCTAGCTCCAATGACTGCTGTGGTTGGCTCTGGGTGCTCTGCACAACCAGCTCTGTGAAGGGCACTGCACCAAAGTCATCTGTTTTCAGCCCGTCCCCACCGTGACCAGCGCCGTGCAAGGAGCTCTGCCTGGGCCTGCCAGCAACCACTACTGTGCCGTGGTCCCCACGGCTGTCCCCAAAACCCTGGTGCTGGGCGTGGCGCATCAGCTCCGGCGGATGGAAGGGTTTGGCTCCAAAAGGATCCAGCAGAGTCTCGTCTGTCTGCAGAGGGTTGGCTCGATCCTTGCTGTCTGTCAAGGCCACACTGATGTTCTCCTTGGAGTCCGAGATGGTGAGGAACTCGTTGCTGCTCTGGGAGTCCCTGCGGCCAGCCTTCCTGTGCCGGCGGGTGCGTTCTGGGGTGCGGTAGCTCGGCTTCAGCCCCTTCTTGCTGGTGGTGGGGGTGCCGTGATGGCGCTTCCCGTTATTCTTGGACACCTCCTGCTTCATGCGCCTCTGGCGGGAAGACAGTTTCTGCAGGCTCCGCTGCTGCTTCACCTTCTGCTGCTGGTGGCTGCCCGTGATCTCCTCAAATGGAACCAGCCCGAACACGTCCTCTCTACTCCCAGCAGACTTGGGGAGAAGGGACGGCTGAAATGGGGCGCAACCAAAGATATCCACACTCCGCGGAGAGGTGGGGGGCAGCAGAGGCCCCATCCCGGACCCCTGCCCATCTTGCTGGGGCACCTTTTTGCTGAAAGGAGCTTTTATGAAAACATCGAAGTCATCCTGCTCTTGGCTTAGGCTGGGAAAAGCCACCTGAGAAGAAACCTCTTTGTCCATCTTCTCTCTTGCCTGAGGCTGCCAAGTGAAAAAGGGCACAGCACCAAACACGTCAAATTCTTGGCCAGAGTTGATCAGAGCGCTTGGCACCTCAGGTGGGGACAGAGGCACTGAACCGTGCTCTGTGATCTCACCGCTGCCCGTACCATCTCTGAACCGAGTGCTCGGGAGCCCTTCCACACATTCCTGCTTGGTTCGGTCACAGTCTGAGTCAGAGCTCTGCTTTTCTTCCTCCTCTTCTTCCACCTCTTCCTCAGAATCCATGAGGAGAGGTCGGTGGCCTAAATTCTCCAGTTCTGTGTCATTGTCATCATTGAAGTCTCCATTCTCTCCATGCAAGACTTCTTCATCGTCCTGTTCTTCTTCTTCCTCACTGCTCTTGGGAGAAGGAGGATCAGATTCAAAATCACTCTCTGACTCTTCACCACCTTTGGTCACGTGTCCCTCTGCACTTTTCCTCCCTGCCCGGGGATCTCTAAACGCGTGGCTCAGTTTTCCAGCCTTTATTGGGGTCCCTAAGTTATTTCCTTGATTGCTGGCTGAGTTATCCACTTGTTTTCCAGGGGAGCCTGCAGGTCCAAAGAAAAATGCAAATGAAAATTTAAAACATACTAAGGCAAAACTTACTCCACACACCCCACAGCCACACATCCCATGAGCTGATGCAAACATATATCCCTGTACTTAGAGAGGAAAATGAGCTTAAAGTCACATCTGACATTTCAAACAACACTCATAAAATCAACAGACAGAACTGCCAGCTTCAATTCTGAAGTACAAGGTGCCTGGAAATACAGTACCAGTATGGGGGGCATACAGAGGGGGCTAATGGACACAGCTGATCTCTAGAGACAGCTTTTCAAACCCAATCATTAGGCAGCCACTCTTCTCTGGGGAAACAGGAGGCAGCAGGATTTAAACACTTGAATTCTCAATATTATGTATGCTTTTAAGCAGACAAGCTACTTTTTTATGTGCTTCTACTTTTATAGTCCGCTCTGACAAACAATGCTCTTGTCACGAGAACAGCTCCTTCTAACTTCTGCAGCAACTGAGGCACAAAAGCTCCTGCTTTGCCTCAAGTTTGAGAGCAATGCTATCTGCAACGTGTTGTCCAAATGCAACCTGTCAGCTCAGCTTCTCGATGGCAAGGAAATTGATCCACTCATTTTCCTCTGCCAGCTTCCTCCCCACTATTCACTGACAATGAGAATTGAAAGAACAATTCACTGATGAGTCTTCTGTGGTGTAGTTGCCTTGGGAACACTGGAAGCAGTAAAAATTTTGCAGCAGTGTTAAAAAAAAAGAAAAAAAAAAAAGAAAAAAAAAAAAGAAAAAAAAAGAAAAGAGATGGTAAGAGCAGGCAGAGCAGGGGAGGCTGTACCCAACCAAAACCCATGCCCTCCACTTAAGGGCTTTGTTACACAAACACTGACATTTAGCTCACTCCATGTGTTCAAAGGATTGAAAAAGCTAGGGATGGCCACAGGCATCTGCTGTTTCTCCCAAAATCATCTCCAGCCAGAATCCAGCCCGTAACTCCTGCTCTCACAATACACAAAATTTTTTCTCAGCTAATTCCTTCTTTCACAAGGCAACTAGCATGCAGCTTCCAGGCCAAGGAGCTTTTCCAGGAGCTTTTCTTTCTATGCTTCAGTTTTACAAGAGCCATTTATTCAATTTTTACAGGGAATCAACAGCGATTTCCTCATCCATCAGCTCCCTGACTCCTTTGCAGTTGCACTTAAAATAATCAAAATTCAGCAGCAAAACAGTTTATGTAAGGATTTAAAAACAAGATGACCGGAATGACTAAAAACATCAGGTGATTAGGGCTTTGAGCTGTTTCTTTTTGCCTTCTGGTGTCAGATGGCTTCTTATCTACTGTAATTTTAAATGCTACATATTTGCTTTACCCACTAAATAAGAATCTGGATTATTCTGCTGCATCCTGTAGATTTCCCAAAGGTACAGCCTTCACATTGCACTATATAACCCCCCCAGCCTCCAAATCCTGCTGTTGCCAATATTTACAGGAACACTAATGTTAGTATAAACGCAAATAGATTTAAAAGAAGGGCCTACTTCTAGGTTAGACATTAACAACACTTGCACAACAAAAGGCCCAAACCTCTTCTCTGTGTTCATATCCACAGGAGTTTACTGTCCCACAGAATGGTTACACCTTTATACTTAATGTCAATATGCAGTAAAAAAAAAAAAACAGTAAAGCAATATTTTTTTCAAGGAAGAACTGAATCACAGTGCCATCTAATACACCTGACTCGCTGAAAGGTTTAAATGTTATTTTTAAAGCGCTACTATAGTGAGAGTCCCTAGAAAACCAAGTGCAGCAGGCAGTGAGGAGACACAACACTCAAGCTCCACCACGAGCAGCTGAGCTGCCGAAGGGGCTGAGGCACACGAGGCTCAGCTCCCAGCTCCAGACTTCTCCAAACAGATGGCACAACAAAGAGCACATTCCCCACAGCACACTCCATGCACTGGCACCCTGGCTGCTCCAGCACCCCCACTGGCCCACCTGTTATTCAGAACTGGGATTCCTGCTGGCAACACACAGCCAATCAACTTGGCAATCAGGCATCAAGACAACCCAGCCTTTCCACCCAGCCTTTCCATCCTCTCCTCAGTCTAACAAGTACAGTCTCCAGAGGAATTTCGATTAAGCCAGGAACAACTGACTGAGCAACCTCCCTCGGTGGAGACATACGTCCGCAGCAACACAGAAGCCAGGTGTTTTGCCCCTGGACTTGAGAGCTCTGAACCACTCTCCAAGGAAATGCTGAGCACCTTCCTGGCTGACAGAGGCAGCCACAGGGTGCACTGAACAGCCAATGAGCACACCAATAGTTGGATGTACGTGTTGATTGGTACTTTGCCCCCTGCAGTCTGTCCTGGCCTTGGTCAGTTCTGGGGGCTCCTGCTCCACTGAGGGCAATGCCATGGCACACTGGACATGGCACGGACCAGCCTCTGTGCTGGCAGCGTGCAGGAAAGGGAAGCTTAAGGTGTGGATTTCTAAACATCTATCCCTGCACATGAGAAAACATGGTCTAAAATGCCTTAATTTTGAGGCCATTCAAAGACGCTGCAAAAATTTTTGCCATTCCAACACAGTCAGTAACTGCATCTCAGCTCAGCAGTGGTTTTTGAAGAAAGTTTCCAAATTTTTAACTCTTCAGCTGAGATGGCTCCTTCCCCAGTCTCCTTGCCGGAGCTACCAACGTGACTTGCTTTTTGTCGCAGCAAAGCAGTGTCTAGGCATTCTGTATAGACTCAAATTATCCAATGGTGACTAGAAACTCAAAACCTGCACTGAGAGCTCACTGTTAGTAGATTTGCAGAGCCAGCCTCTATGACCCTCCATCGACAATGGCACCTGGAAAGCAGGTGGCACATAGCAGATGACGCTGTAAACAGCAACTGGTCCCAACATGCAGAAAACACTTTTATTCCAAGGAGTATTTCCAGAAGGGTCACATAACTGCTTTCACATGGAGACTATCAGAAAAGAAGAACAAGAATCTTCCTTCCTCCTTCTGCGTGTGTTGAGGTTAGAAACAACCAGAGCCACCTGCTACAAGCAGAAGCTACCCTAAGATACTCATGTTGCACACTTTTAGCTCTGCCTGGCCAAGCCTGAGGGAACAACCCATCTCTGCACTCACCTCTACAGCTGCAATGGCTTCAGGTTAGCCCCAGGAACAGGCATAAAACCGCATCAGGCAAGAATCCAAGCCTAACCAAAGATACCCTCCCTAGAACTAGCGTATTTTAAACTGAGATAGGAACTGTTTGGTCTTTGACACTACAGTTGCCCCTGTCTCACTGCTAATGAAGTTACCGAGTGAAATAAAGAGCACTATACACAGGAACAATCCCCCAAAGGGAAAAGCCCCTGCTTACTGACAGTCGAATGCTCTGGCCAAACAGATTTTCAAGCTCGAGTGTTGTGTCATGTTCATTTCATGCAATCTTGTCAGGCTGCACTGCTGGAGCTGTTCGCACATGTATACAGCAATACTGCTGCACACTGGTGGCAACATCTGTTTGCTACGTGCTGCTCAGATTACCACGCTTCTAATCAGGTTTGCAGCTTGTAGGGAACAATTTTTCTTTGCTCAAATGCGAGCCAGGTGGAACATCTTTAATCATATAAGAAGAGCCCAATCTTCAAGGAAATTTTCTGTCCTGATGTTCTTTTTTGAGACAAGAGATTGTAAGAGGATGAATTCCCTCTAACAACTGCAGTAATTACACGCCTTCTGCTAGTTCCTCATTTTAGGGTATCGTGGGGGTAGCCCAAGAGCGGGGCATAAGAGCTTTAAGCTCCCTTGGAATTGGGAACATACTGCCACCATCATTTCATAACAACTTGCCACATGTCGGCCCAAGGATTACCAGCAGGCTGCAACTAAATCTGCACCAATTCTCTGACAACAGCCAGGGCAGCAGCTGCTCAACACTGTAATGGATTTACACGTCTTATCACCTCTATTTTCAAGAGCAACAAGAAAGACAAGAATACCACACTTGTACCTGGCAGCTAGTGCTGACTTTCTGTTAATTACTCCAGAGATTCAAGTGCAATATTAAAAAAAATAGTGCAACATGCCCATGGCCACTGTAAGATTTGAAAAAACTTGTAAAAAAATCAGTAGGTAATTTTGGAGAGCAAACACAGACCCCTGGGTAGAGCCCTGACATACCATTTATACCTACAATGGGGTGAACAACTGCAGGCTGCTTAGGTAGTGCTATCTAGAATAGCTGAAGTTGATCTTGATACAGGGAAATATCCTCAACCTGCATGCAGCAAGCAATACGAATAACTGAAGCCACAGCCAAGAAGATGCAGAGGAACATCAGCAAAGCTTTCCATGATCACAGATATTGACAAGAACTTACTCTGCCAAGTAACCTAAACCTGAAATGCTGCACAACAGCCAGATGACTGCACAGGTCTGGGCATCTTTAAACAGTCAACATCAGCCCTCAGAGAAACACTAACTGTTGGCAGGAGCGTTTTTCAAATTTTAAACGTGGGTCCAGTCTTTTTTTTGTTTCTTCCAGTCCGGTGTTTATCACTTCCTCTTAAATTCTAGCAAGCTGTATGTCACTTAAAGGCCAGACTGCACAGTGGTCCCCAGTACAGAACTTGCAGAGGTTAGAAACCCTGTTAGAAGCCCTACACAGAAACCAACTGAATGAAGGATCATCCCCCACGTCTGTTCCTGCCAGGACATGACTGTGACACAGTGCACGCCCAGCAGCACCTACTGCAGCAGGGGATTCTCAGGGATGCGTCCAAGGTTCCGTTGATTCCCAGGGCACTGCTGTCCAGCACACAGGTTTCCTGCAAGATCCACACAGCTGGGACAATGCACGCCACACCACAAAGCCCCACTTAGGCCAAGACAGACAACACCTGCAGCGACCATGTGAAGACACCACCACAACACTGAGTGTGGGAAACCTCGAAGTCAGAAGGAACCGGACTTGCTTTTATTCGGTCCTTGCACACAGTGCAGTGGCTGCAGTGGCTTGGAAGGAGTTACCCAGTGAGGCTACAAAAATGAAGTGACTTGATCACATCCACAGGACACACGATCTGTACAGCATCAGCAGAACTGTCAGTGACATGATCTGAAGCAGAACCCTGTCCCGAGATCCAAGCCAGGCCGCAGCTCATGGAGATTCTTTCGCAGGATCCAAATGCCCGAAACAGCTTCAGGCAACATTTCCCAACACCTCCACTTCTC
Organism: Cinclus cinclus; assembly: GCF_963662255.1. Taxonomy (NCBI): domain Eukaryota; kingdom Metazoa; phylum Chordata; class Aves; order Passeriformes; family Cinclidae; genus Cinclus; species Cinclus cinclus. The sequence continues at coordinate 73,900,834 of NC_085050.1, read as the reverse complement.
ACACAGCCCATCCATATAATTTTGAGTGTTACCTCAATTCTTGTATTCCTTCTGGGAATCACAGTATTAAGCTGAGGGAAGAAAAAAGCCATTCTAGCCCAGCTTCATCCAACAAATTGTTGGTGTGAATAAACACAAGATGCCCAAAGGCACCCAGTACAACTCACCAGCCAACTGTACCGTATTCATGACATGTCCTTCTTACATTTGAGAGCAGCACAGAGCATGTTTCTCCTGAGCTCCTGGAACACTTGATAATAACAAAGGTCATTTGCAACGCAAGCGGGTTAACACACATGTGAATCAAAAACTTCCATTCCAAAACGCTGACCACCAGAGATATTTTTCCCACTGCGGCCATCCAGTTCAGGCATTCCAGAACCAAGATGTGCTTTCCAGATGTGAAGTGCCTAAATGCCTCAGTGCTGTCTATGTCATTGCACTGTCTTCTCTCCTCCATTAAGAAGTTTGCAATGTAGGGTTTGTTTCTATCGGATCAAGCACTGGAATAATATCCCAGGCCAAGTTTCTTTTCCAGTCATCTCAGGTCTCAGGGCACTACTATTTAACACATCAGTTCAGGTCTAAGGTAGCATGTGTAGCAAGTTCACTTGTGAGAATGCTTTTAATAGGATACACACCAAGGCTGAGATGCACCCAGAGATCCCACAGTGCTTCCCTATTCCCCAGGCTGAGCGGAGCCCAACACCTGCGAGCTCATCTCGCACCCCTTTCCCTCTGTGCACACCAAGGGACACAAGTGGTGCTGCTGGCTCTCCATTCCCACTGGACAAAAACAAGCACAGGAGGTCTAACAGACAAACAGCTATAGTCCATCCAGTTCCAGATTTCTTCTCCTGGTAACCCCTGCAGCAGTGCCAGCCTGAAATGTACTCTCAGCTCCACAGGAAATATCCCAAGTGACAGCAGCCCCCAGACTCTGCCAGCGATGATCAAAGGCTTCCAATTCCAGCCTCAGCTGCTCCCTTGTCTCACCTTCCCAGACACATGAACATACCTGCTGACACTTGCTTTGCCAGATTACCAGCACTCGATGCTGGTTGAGTCCAAAGGTGATACTGATCATCTTGCTGCTCTCTCTCAGGAGGTGACAGCAGTTCATTACTGCGTGAAGAGCTGCTGTCAGCACAGAGCCCTCAAGCCTCCAAAATACGTGGAATCCTCTTGGCTTACATGCACAATTTATACATCAACTCTATGCCAGAGCAAAGAAAATCAAGAGGAAAAATCCCAGCCAACTGGGGCCAATTCAGTAGCACGCAACATCAGTAAGAACTGTCACTTTTCAAGTAAGTCCGTTTTATTTACTTCAAAGATGCTATGTTTACAAGGTCAACATTTCATCTCATGGAAATTCAACAAGTCAGAACTCAGTGGCCAGAGCCCTGGGCAAACAGTGCTAATACACTCCCCCAGTTTCGCCCAAGACACATTACAAGAAGGAAATCAAACTTGTGCTTTAACAAGCTCGGGGAGTGTCTCTCACAAACGCTGGAATGGTACTCAAGGTATGAAACCTCTGCTCCACTTCCCAAGCAATCACCTGCCCTTGGATACCCAGAGTAAGGGCTTACTTCTCAGTTACACATCTCACAATCACAAGGAACAAACCAGAAAGAACATGTCACACAGCAGTGTTAAGTCCAAGTGTAAACCAAAATATTAGGGAGGGACATTTGTCAAGTTTGCCCCAGAAAGCTCTCAGCTAGAAATTAAATACGTCCAAGTCAACAGCTTTCTCCTTTTCTTAGCTGTCTTGCAACACCACTTTTCAAAACATGACCAAGAACAAGTTCAGTGGGGAACACAAAGCAGCTTTTAAAAGATGAATATTAACATTAAAATATTTATTGTACCTGATTTGTTTACTAAGTGCAATTCACAGTTAACACACAAATAACAATACCTTTCTTGAAACCAAGACAGTATTTACTCTTGTTTAAACGCCAGTTCCAAGTCCACAGGAAAAAAGGTACAGCAAAGTGTGCAATTTTTTTCCAGCACCACAGCTATCAGTTCATAACCAGCTCAACGTGTCTCCAACAGCCTGGGTTTTCAGTACTGACTGAATTTCAGGGGATAACTCCTCTAGTTCCTCCCTTAAATAGAAGCTACACTTTTTTTTTTTTTTTTTTTTTTTTTTTTTAGTACATCAAAAATTAGAGCTTAGATTCCAAGTAACAAAAATAAAGCAAGGGATACAATACATTGAGGACATCTGTTACAATCTAAAGCTATATTATAAGCATCTACAACACCCAGCAACAATCAAAAGCACTTCCAACATCTCAGGTGAGGAAAGCAATAAAATAACCTCGGGACACAAGCATATGAATACTTGGCAGGAGACTGAGTACCTGATGGTCCCCATCTTAAACGGAGTGTAAACTAGCCCTGTTCATTTTGCATGCCAATTCAGGCTCTCCTGTAAGTCAAAGCATGGAATTAAGATGCCAGGGGAACCTTCCCCAACCTGTAAAGCAAACCCTTCTTCACTGAAATGGCTTTCGCATGGCACTGAACTACGGAACATTAACAAGGTGACAGAAAGCAAACTTGTCCTGAGAGAGCAAAACAAAACCACAAACTAAGAATGCAGCACTAAAGCAAGCAGAATGAATTCAGGTCTAGGGACAGGAGCAGCCATGGGCACAGAGGGATTTTCACCAAAGGCTTTGCAGAACACAGCAGCGTTACCCGGTCCACCCTTCAGCACGTGAAGCACTGGAGCACTAGTGAGCACTTGCCAGCCCTAGCAGAGCAACTCCAAGAGTGCAAGATGTGAAGAGGCAAAGAAAATACAGTTACTACCTTAAGTTGACCCCAGCAGGTTTATTTTAAGGCATATTACCTGAGCTTTTGAACTTCCCTGAGAACTGTCGTTCCATGTCATATTAAGGCACCTGTATCACACAAGTACTCGCAACAACACCCAAGTGGCTCCAGAAGTGACTGATGCCCCTCTTAGCTTTCAACTACCACACAGGCTTTACTTTGTCAAAGGAACCAAAATAAACACTGAAGTCCTGATCAACCAAATGTTAAAACTGTCGTTTTAAGTTGCAGCATGATGCAGTTCCCCACTCACAGTGCCCACATAACATGTTACTTTTACTTCCATTCAAGGTAAATAAACATAATGAAAGCTGAACTGAAAAGCAATAATGAAGGCCCACCCTCTCCACGTATAGTCAATATAAAAGGTTTGACTCAAGTTGTACCAAAACTGTGCATTAGATGTGTAGAAACTTACTGTCTTCACTTGTCTGGACAACTGAACTACAGAAACAGTGTGAGCCAGAAGCAGACTACAGGGAAGTAGAAAAAGGTGGCCTTAGCAAGGGATTTGCCTTTCAGCAAAAGCATTTGTGGTTCTGCCCAGGTGATGCCCACTGCACTGGCCCAACAGAACCATGCCCTACCCCATCTGTGCCAGGGCTGCACAGGCACCAGGAACTGGGTGCACAAGTGGTTTTAAGTGGAGGTAATGAACAGACCCACACATCCCTTCAGCCCATGCGCTGTCCAGGGGCAGGCAAGCCCTTTGCCATTCTTTGGTCACTGAACTGCTGTGCATACTTCAGCAGATACACACACCTACAGGAATGTATGTGTACAGCTACGAGGTAATCACGTCACAGATGGAGCTACGAGGTAATCATGTCACAGATGGAACTTGCCTTGCTGAGAAATGAAAGGAACTGAACCAAAGGGATCTTCAGGAGGACTTGTCTGTGGAGCAGCATGTGGCTCCACATTCTTATCTGAAGATGCTCTCCTGTCCACCAGCCTGTCTGTAAAAAACAAAATGAACAGAACAAAAAATAAAGTAAAGTAAAATAAAAATGGCAGGAGTTACACCTATGCAAAGCTACGCACTGTACAGGGTGAGGGAGGAATATTTTCCCTGGCAGCAGATTTGACAAAGAAGGGCTTATAAGAAGCACAGTTCTTGCCGGCAGAGCTCTTCTGGACAGCTCCATCCTACTGCAAGGAGACAGTCAGAGTGCCTGGGAGGCTCTGCACCCACACGTGTCCCTGCTGGAGCACCAGGGTGGTCCCAAAACTTTGATGCACTGCTAGGAAAGCTGGGCTGAGGGGCTTTTCCTGGAGAGAAAGCAGACTCGCTTTCTTGACTCCAAATTCTGCACAGATCAGTAAGTGGTTACAGGAGCTGTTTAAGAAATACACTTCTTGACTATGTTGTCAGAAATGGAGCATCAGATGTCGCTTCTGGCCCTTAACTAACTGGTGATCACAGCAACACCAACAAGAGAACCAACAAGAGCCAGGAGCTCCCATCTGTCACTCTGTGCCACAGCTCCTCACAAACGTGGTTGGTTCAGAAATGCATCCAATTGCACACTACCTTTTACTGCAATCAGCATCATTGTACTAGGAAAACACTCCCCAAGTATGAGCAATGTATTCTGTCCTAGGAATCGGATCCCTCTTTACAAGAGAAGTGACTAATCACCCCAGCAGAACCCATCACTGCACACACTGACATGAAGCCCCTCAACACAGGAGATCTGATGGTCACGCCAGCCTGACAGACAGTGGTAACATCTTCCTCCCCTAACAACGGCTTGGTATACTTTCTAGGTGTTACTCTCAGAAACACCTAAGCTTTAAAAACACGTGCCAGATTTAAAAACATCTTCAATTTACGTAAAAACCATCAGCTCAACACCACAAACTAGGCTTCTGGGAAGATAAAGAACACTAGTTTTGAAGACTATAGTCAGCACCACAAACGTACACACCACGGTATGCGAGTTCTAAAGTACAGGACAGCAGCTGGCTTTAGTAACAAAAACAGAACCACTTATCAAATCTGCACCTTCAATTCTCTTTTCTCTAGATGACAAAAAAGTTACTTAGTGCTCAACAGCCTTTTTAACTCATAGGAGATAGCCTACATCTAAAGAGAACTCAGCCTACAAACTTACTACACATCTGAGGAAATTCCACTAAGTCTTACACAGTTAAAGACAATTTCATAGGTACCAGACTTAATTTCCCAATCAATCTCCTGATCTCTCACTATTCCAGCCGAGTCTTAGAAAGTAGCAGTCGACAACATCAGGTATAATTATTTCTGCTCTGACTGCAGCAAAGGCACTAGCACTGCCAAGTACACTCATATGGTCTTTAGCACACCACCTCGGGATCAAAAGGCCAAATGAAAAGGTCTCTGAAGGCTGTGACACGTGTACCTCCATGCACACACAGACACAAACCACCAGTGCTGCCCCTCCTCTGAACGGACACCAAGCCCAGGAGCTCAGTGCAACTGTAAGGCAGCCCATCCATACAGACAAGGCTGCCATCTAGAGTGCTGCTGGCAAGGGACTAATCTGGAGCCATTTCTGCATTTTCTCTTCCCGAGTGCCTAAAACCCCTAATGCTGCCTACTACTGTAAGCAGAGCTGTGCTGTTGGGTTTACTTGACTTTTCAAATACAGCATATCAAGTGTGTTATCACACCCAGCTCTCCTGTGTACTGAATTGCCTTGAAGTGCTGAGCCTAAAATGTACCTTGGTTATCATCTTCTTTGGTCCTCACATTTGTTCAAAACTCGTGGCTTAACCAAATCCATCTTGACCAACTTAGGTAAGTACTGCCAGCAGCCCAGCAGTCCCAGATTCTGGAAGTGGGTGGTGGTGTGCTGACCTCGGGCACAACCTGACCTGCTCCGTATTCACGACTGCATTATTCCAAAGGACTAGGGGCCGCATTTGGAAGGAGCACGTTCACAAAGACGCAATTCCACTGGTGAATCAAATCCTTAACTTGGACTTGGAAGGAATGCTTCATTTCAGCTAGCACATAAGCCATTTTTCCCAGCTACCAGTGAGACATCTGACTGTAAAATGTGTGCAGGCTATATTCCCATCTCAAAAACAGGATTTGATTTGATCCCCACAGCATACAAAGGAACACTAACAACCAGAGTTGTTAGTTCACAAACAAACCCACCCAGCCATTTTCCTGAAGGATTAACAGCTAACATGCACATCCAATAAGAAAACACTCAACTAAAGGCACAAATATTTTTTCAGTTACTCAAATTTTAAATTTACTGCACTTCTAATTGCAAGAAGCTTGCTGATAGACAGCCAAGCATATACAATCTGGTTTTTAACACTGTCACATCTTCCAAGTCCCACTAAAAAAATCAGATCTCAACAAAACCAGTTATAGCAAGAGCAACTAACAAGCATGTGTTCAGCAATTAAGAACAGAAAGTAATTCCAAGTAAAAACCATGGAGATAACTGACTTCACGAGGAAGAAGTTTATTCAACTCTTGCCATATCAGTACAACAAACCAGCCCTTACATGTAGCCACTCAAAAAGTACAGTACATTAACATAATGTAAGAGATCCATTTTCTTTCAGGCATTTTCAAAGGACGTATCAGACCCACAGAATCTTCTGCTCCGGTGTGCAAGAAAAAAAAAGCTGGAAAGGAATAAAGCAAGCAGCCAAAATTCTCTTCCCATCTGATAACATACCTGTGCTGTTGAGAGCCTCTTGGCAATGAAGGTGACACAAGCAGCGTAGAAGAGCTAAGGTGCTACCATTTCTGCAGTAATTCAGCCACTAAATACCAGTTTCAGACGATGAGTTGCTACTGCACATGTTTTCAAACAGGAAAAGGAAAGAAGACAGGCCCAACTGTGCCCTCAAATGCTCAGAAAGAAGGTTCTGTACACAGCCTGCGGAGTCCTTGGACAAGCAGGTGTTGGAACTGCTGAGCAACCACAGAGCCCTCACTTACTGGGAAGCAAAGTAAGCCTTCAAGTGTCCCTTACTTGATCTTAGCAGGTCAAACTCTCTGTCCAGCAGCTCCTCCTCTGTCAACTTGGAAAAATTGTCCTCTCCAAACGGGTTCCAACCTGACATATCAGGTGGGTTACTGATGCTCTGCTTTGGGTAACTGGCAATCACTTCAGCATCAGGAATACCTGACCTGGGGAGTCAGTTCAAGGAAGCAAATAAAGACAAACATGACAAGATTGGTAATCAGGGTTAAAATCTGAGAGACACTTCATTATACCAAATCCTACACACAAGCAGCACACATGCCTTAAGAGCTCATCCCAAAAAATCTCACGGCAAATTCAAAAGAAGCCTAATAGGAACCTATACAATTATATAACCTGCTTTCTAACATCAGTGAAACTGGACAAATCTGTAGATGATTGTGTTTTTAAATCAGAAAGGAAGGGGATTTTTACTACACGCACTGTTGTTCAGAACAATTAATGCAGAAGTTGTCATTTATTACCATTTATTAAGCAAAGGCAGGTCCCAGGACCACTGCTTTTGTGAACAGTCATGTTACATACTGAGGCCACACCTCTGAGCACAGGAGCTAGCAGCCATAGCACATCAGGGCCGACTACAAAGCTGCTCTTAACAGGGTGTGTGAAACTCCTTTTAGATGCACATAATCACATTCAACACAGGCTATTGACCACCCCAAGCCAAGTGGTTAGCAGTCAGTTCCTGGAGCAAGTCCATGAACAAGAAACACTGGAAAACAGATACTTTAAGAAATTGTACCAGGCTCATGTGTTTAAATGCCTCACTTAGCTTCCCAAAACATCCTTTACCACCAAACACCCACTGCCCAACTGCTCTAAGTCATCTCTTACTATCAACGCAATTAACTTGTAAGAAAAGGATTTGGCAATGCTGACCACGATTAGTAAGCTAAGCCAGGAGTAACCCCCAGTCTCAGCTGAGCCACACTTCTCACCTGTTTGTAGGGTAGGGAGGATCTGCCACTGTTCCACCACGCACTGGGAGAGACCTGGGGTAGGAGATTAAGGCTGGTGCAAAGTCTTGAGGAGAAGTGAGATATTCAGGAGACTGCACCTGCTGTGCCTGCTGCTGAGCCAGCACCTGCTGCTGCAGGAGAGCCTGCTGGTACTGCTGCACCTGGGGAAATCAGGGCACTGTTACCAGAACACTCTTGCAGCCAAGCACACCCCCACCACTCTCCAGAACACAAGGGCACAGAGAAGTTTAACTGCTCCAACAGGTCACTGAGACTGCTCTTCTTTTCCAGCATACTGCCACTCACAAGTTTGTCATCATCACAACCCAAGCATATGCTGCTGCAGCACTGCTAAGTGCCTTCTCATCGTACTCTACTCTCACATCTCAGTACAAGATTTCAGTACAATTTCTCCTGATCTTTAAAAGACAGGCTATGGCAGTTAACTCCATTGCTTTTCAAGTGAGAATTAGACATCACTGTCTTCAGTCACTTTATCATGTAACACCTATCTGCCACTGGGGCTAGCACAGCAAACATCAATCAAGTCTATTTCAAATGTGCACGGACCTTCTTATGCAACTTGGCATAGATCCCAAGCTATTATTAATACACAAGTGCAATTCCAGACAAGCAAGTTTGGATTAACTTCCCGCCAACTAAATACTATTTTAGATGCCAAACCGCACACTATTTAGTATGTCCACAGCTCAGTACAACCAGCCAGACACTCCTCTTACCGCATCTATACTAGAGATTTACAAGCACAGGCCATATTTTAAGACTGCACCATCTCTGACATACCATGGCAGGATACTGTGACTGGGCAGGCTGCTGCTGGTACACAGATTGCAGCAACAGCTGCTGCTGAACCATCTGCTGGTGCACTGCCTGGTGATACTGCAAAGACAAAAAATAGCTTTTAAAAGTAATGATGCCCCCTCAGAAATAAGCAGGTACTTTAATTAATGCTTCTCACTATCTTATGACTCCACAGCATTCTTCAATTAAGACACCAGCATATAATCAAGAACCAGCTTGCAATCCAGTCACTGCACTTCAACCACACCGCTAGGAAGCTTCTTCCTTCCCCCACTCCCCAGCCAATTCTTAACCAAAGAGAACCACAACCCCTCCCCCCCACACAAAAAAAAAGCAAGCAAAAAACCAAGCAAACAAACAAACTACAACAGCAACAAAAAAGTCAGACTACATACTCAGCACTGGTGCACATACAACCATCTACTGCAAGCACAACATAATCACTCCTAACATTTATCCTAAGCTCATTTACACAAGGGTAAAGCCCTGAAGTCACACAGCAGCAGTGCAAAGCAAGATGGAATTCAGGGTCAAACTGCAAGAACACAGCACAAGGCAAGCAACCCTATAGGACAACCATTCCAGGACCAATGAAGGGACAAAGCCATAGTAAGAAGGGACAGGAGTTCTTTTAGCTGGAGAAGTCCAGGCAGCAACAGTCGAAGTGTGGAACTGGCACATGATTCCAAGGGTTATTAACACACAGAATAAGCCTCAGACTCTTGTCTAACAGATCTGCCTGTACCTGCTGGATATAAGCATCCTGCATGGCGGGCTGGTGCTGCAAGTGGTGCAGCTGCTGCAGTCTCCAGTCTCCCTGCTGCAGCTGCTGCAGGACCCTGTGCTGCTGCGGGGCGGTCCCTTGGGACTGTGAGATGTCTTGTCCGTTCCCTGGTCGCGCGGTTCCTGCGACAGACAACACTACTGACATCCGACTGCTCAGCTTCAGCCGCAGCTCTCCCTCTAGCTGACACTGTCAGCTTTTCCTCCCATTCTGGCAACCACGACACCTGGTAGATACCAAGCTGACTTCTTTCAAAGTAATTCCAGGCCTGCAAATGAACCATTTCTATGTGCAAAACCCTAGGAGCTTCCTCTGGTCTCATGACAGCAAGCTGGGCTCCAGACTTCTGCTTTACTAACACTTAAGTTACACACTGCAGAATCTCAAACCCTTAGCTCAAAGCATATAGCTCGTGTGAGCATTCAACACGGACATATTATCAACTTTTTTCCCTATGGAAACTGTTACCTCATCCATCAAACTCCCTTAAACAGAACACCTGATGAATTCTGCCATTCAATTGCTTTTGCACCATTTAAGAGACAGGTGCCACCATAAATTTCTCTCTTGCACAATGTGTTTTATATTCCAAAGAGCCCATGAATGACCTGTTCCTTCTCCTAACAGAAAAAGCTTGTCAAGCTGGATGTTACGCGGATCCCATCTAGTAAAAACTACTTAGACCGGGGATACAAACATTCTCAGCGGCCTTTTGAGACTTGGCCAACACTGTCCCTGAAACTACTCTTCCTTTTCTGCAGCAGACACATAACAGCACAAAATTAAATTAAAAAGTGCTCTAGGCATAAATGTCAACTATTTAAGTGAATATCTATCCAAGCCATAATTCTTTCTGAAGGAGAAAAAGAACAAGGATTTTTCAAAATCCCATTTCACTTGACTGAGTCTCCCCTAATTCCTCCTGCACCCACAGTGCCATGTGGAATGAATCTATCAGTCATGAAAGCAGTGATATGATTCCAGCCTTCAAATACCACCAACATATTGGTGCTATGTCATGACTCCTTGAGGCACAAGAGAGTATTTTTCCTACTACCAAAAAACTCAGTCTGATACAGAAGGGCTCTGTACTTCTTGTGACTTATTCACAAGTCAAAACAAGCATGAACTTCTGTCTGCGGTGGGCAAGTTCATTCAAAAACCAGTGTTATGAACAAAGAAAAAACACTTGCAACTTGTCAAGGTGCATTTTGTTTTTGTGACAACTCGAATTTACAACTCAAACATTTAGCGTCTTGCAGAAATGAAGATCTGGTTTTTGGTATATAAAAAAAATAATGCTGATAAAACTGAGTTTTAAATGTTATCTCTAGTAGAGAAGAGGAAGAATAGAGGCACAGCCGCTTCTTTGTTTTGGTCCATCCTTAGATTTTAAGTTACCTTTTTGCCCACGATGAGCAAATTCCCCAGGAACTTGTACTTTGATGGGAGCTGCTGAGCTGTGGATCGTCAGCACACGGGAAGGGGCCGTGCTTGAATTGGCCTTTGGTCTTTGTCGTGGTGCAATTGAGGTTTCTGTTGGTCCAACAGCATCTGTTATTCTGAAAGGGCAATTTTTCCCATATAAGACACTTGGTGAAAAGACAACTATTTCTACTTGAAATTTGACACTAGTACATCTCTTAACAGCCAATTTATGTCTTCATCATGTGCTGCTCTACTTCTGCACTGCATCTAAGCATCTTAGTTTCCTAAAACTCCAGTCCTGTGCTTGAGTCCACAACTCTACGACTAGAAACAGCACTCCTGCTCATATGTACAAGAAATAAGACAAAGGAAAATATTGTGTGCTAGGTCAAATTATTTATACTTCTACTAATTTCTTGTAGTTTTGTTCCACGTCTTTTATGAATGGATCTGATAATTACAGCTGAATGTTTAAGTATCCAAGTCAAACATGCTGATGGATTCAAACCCAGATAAATTCCATAAACAAGGAATCAAAGCGTAAAGGATTTATCCAGCATCAGCCTTAAGTGCATACACACTAGATCATAGCAGAAATCAGGAGTGGGGAGAGGAATTACCGAAGTTTTGGGGATGCTTTTATTAACAGGATAAAAGGGAATATTTTGTCCAGAACATTTTCAATGTGGCAAAAACAAATGAAACCCATTTACCTTCAAAATATCAGTTTCTCTCTCTAGACTCTCGATATATTGAAAAAAATCAAAGGAGTAGAATCCAAACAGACTTGAAGCTCTTAGAAACACAGTTTCTCTAATGGCTTCTACTGAGGTAATATTTCATTTATTAACCAGCGTATGAAAACAGATTTTAAATAAACACGTAGCTTGACAACATTAGGAGAAAGAAGAAGAAGTCACATCCTCTGCTCACCTTGCTTTTATTTGGCTTTTTCTAGCAGCTGCCTCACTAGCTGTCATGGGTTCAGGAAGACTTGAAGGGATAGAAGAATTCTTAGGAAAAACAAATGCGAATAAATTAAAAAACCAAAATCCTGAGAGAAAAGAATTCTTTACATACTGAAGAGGAATTCAAACCTGGATTCAAGACCTGCACATTAAAAAGCTTCATGCAGAACTCACAGATGTACATGAAAAGGAGTTTATCTCAACAGCACCTCAATATCCTCTCAAAGTGTTGCAGAAGTGAAGCAGAACCTGACTGGTCTCACTCTTTTGTCAACTGCTTCACTTCATTTATGATGCCAGCTATCAACAACATAGTACAACCTGTTCTCCAAGCACCACTGGGTGACTGCACACACGCTTACCTCAGCCTCAAGCCCTAAAGGAAAGCCCAGTCTTTGGAGAAAGCTGTTTTTAGCACTCTGCTGTTCCACCAGAACACAAATTCCAGAAAACCACACAGCACCAAAGCTTTGATGGGCTTTTGCCTTACCCCTACCCACCTCAATCACATTCTTGAATGACTCCCACATCACCTAGGCTCTGTTCTACAAGGAATATGGCAGTTTGGGGCAAAGGAGGAAATCCATCCTCTCTAATGACAAATGCCCATGACAAATGCAAATCCAAATCAGGTCACAAATAACAGAGACAGTTCATTATCAAGTACTTAAAGACTTGCTGCTTCTAGTCCGTTCCCAAAAGGCAGTACTCAAATTTACTGAGCACCTCCTTCCACAATGATAAAGGAAAAAAAGGGAACTCAAAGGGATCTCAGAAAATTCACTTGTAGGTCTCTGAAGAGAGGTGACTACAACCGATAACTGTTGCAAACTCAGTTTTGAGATGGATTTTGCTTGACACTTGTCTTGAGAACCACTTCATAATAGTTAGCATTAGCTCAAGGACCCCAGATTTCATTGCATTGCAGAAGCAGTTTTATCTCTGAAGCTACTGACCTCTGAGCCCAAGCTTCTATTGTCAACAAGGTTAATATCTGTGTATTTCATTCTGATTGCATTAAGAGATTAGAAATGGCTGAACTCCTGAGCCAGGTATTGGTAGGGTATCAACACATTACACAAAGCTATGCCTGCAAAACTTAGAACATATTGTGTTTATACAGCGCTCATATTGCATGTACACAACATCAGCTTGACTAGTTCTCTGCTCTGTGTTACATTCAGGAACTAGGCAAATGACAGAACTGATGTGATCTCTCAGCTTATGGGACAGACTTCTCAATACCACCTACATAACACACTGAGAACACAGAAGGGAGTCAAGAGTACTTACATTAATATTAGACACGGGACACTCCTTTTTGGCAATTTTAAAGGCAAAGTAAGATACTTGAAAGATATCAGGTCTCCGCTCTTGATCTGGTTCAAGCATATATCCTGCAAAAATTGGTAAATCTTATCATGCTAGATCACAAATAGCCCGTCGAGACAGTATGCTAGCAGCAAGGAAAAAATCCTACAGTTCCACCAAATCACCTTAGCATCACAGGAGTCATTTACACTGTCATCTTGGGGTCGGGGGATTTTTTAAAATATTTTTTGGCAAGCCAAATAGTTTATAGGGTCAAAAACAACTTTAAAATACGTATGCTGCTCGATATGCTGACGTTCAGCTGTGCCAAAGTGAGCTAAACTCAAGTAGCAATTTCTAACTGCAGGGAGAAAACCAAATCAACTCACTGCACTAACATTTTATGGGAGAAATACAAAAATCAGTGTAGCTAAATGGGATTCACATATCTTACTGCATCATGCTAAGGCTTCTGTCTGTAGGTTTCATTGATTATGAACAATTTTGCACATAAAAAAATACAGTTTCATGAATGAAAGGATCCTTCCCTGACAACACACACAATTCCTGATGTTCCCTCTCAAACATTTGCTTGCCAAATTAAAAGGTCTTTTAAAAGGTGTTTTTCCAAGAAAACAGTTACTTGATTCTCCTTCCAATATAACACAGTACACACAGTTACTTGATTCTCCTTCCAATATAACACAGTACACACAGGCAATCTTGACTAGATAATCAGAGAAACTAAATAAACAATAAAATACACTTTCTAAAAAATACTAAGTCTCTAAAAGTAGGTTCTGCTATAAAGTAAATGAACATACAATGAAAAAAAAAAACTTGTCACTTTTGACGAGCGAAGTGAACTACACTTGCATAAATGCTCACCCGAACAGCCAACCTTAGACATCAATTGACAGAAAATCCTCCACAGGTTGAAAAAAATTATTTCAGACACACGTTAGAATTTTGCACAAGATTAATTTTTAACAGACTTGACAAAATAACAGATTGCAGCACTCAGCTGCAGCACTGTGACACAGAAGGAGAACATGCACTCAAGCGACTCCTCCCACTCGATTCTGAAACGCTAAATTCGTGGGGTGGGGCATGTTCAGCTTGTTCCTCCCCAGCCCCTGCCTTGTAAAAGAGCAGAGATGAAGCCACAGTCCCTGTAATACCTCTAATGACCAAGTGCAGCTTTTTATGACTTCCACTCCAAACTGAAAGAAAGGAAGTATATGTAAGGACATTCTGCCTCACCCACATGTATTCCATGTCAGTATTGCTCATCATGACACAGCCAGTCATAGAATTAAAAAAAACTGCATTCAGACTTAGGAGAAAGGACTAAAACCCATACTTTTCTAAAGAAAGAAAAAAAGTAATACTGGGACAGAGAAAAGTATTTAAGTAATTGGAAAATACATCTCATTTTGTCAGTACTGGCAGAAGGCAAGTGCTTACTACTATAACTGCTGTTTCTCTATTAAGAATGTGCACTCCAAGAAGTGCTTTGGATTTGATATTGCTTATTATATAAAACCATAAACTACATGGTCAGCACATCCCTAATTTCAACTTATAAGACCTACTACTCAAACCTTTTGAATTTTTTATATGCTGTCCATCTCATTCTTCCAAATGAATTTACCCTAGGTTGAAAACAAAGACAACACTGATGATTCCAGCCAATATTAGCTCCCACATCTCTGTGCCTGGGTAACAGACCAATCAGAAGCCTCACAGTTGCTTCTTGTCCAGTATTTTCCTTTGTATACCTCGTGCTTCCAAACTTCTGCCAGAGCTCATGTCTGACACTTGGGTCGCACAAAATTTTCTGGATTTTTTTCAAGTATACATCATGCAACTACTATTAAAACTGTCCCCAGAGCAATTAATCTCAGCATACTGATGTTGCTATGCTAAAGCTGCGCTTGAAATTTAGCTATGCACAACTGTCCAACTTGGACACAGAAGACTGACAACAGCGCAACATTCCACAGAAAACACACACTTAACGGCAAGAAGTATCAATAAATAGAGCTACATAATTAATAGAAGCACTCCTGGCCTTCCTGCTATTCCTTTGGGATTTATGGACACCTAAGGAAAAAAAATCATCTGTGAGTCCCACAGAAAGCACAAGGTCCCCTGAGCTTGCACAACCCTCTTGGGGAGTTGAGAGGCACAGCTGTGTGCGGCAGGTCCTCAGAGCAACAGTGCTGAGCAGCACCTGCCGGGCTGGGCTGGCTCTGAGGCCACGGAGCCGCTCCAGTGCCTGCGTACGTACTTATCAAGCAGTGAACGCTGGGCGAGTACCGCGAGCCGTCCGGGATAGTAAAGCTTCCGTCGCAAATGGCGACCTGGCTTTCTCCAAAGGGGAGCGAAAAGAAGCACAGCTTATACAGCAAGCAGCCCAGCGCCTGTAAAAGAAACACAGCCCTGTGAGGGGATGAGAGCAAGCCCTTGCTGCCTCAGGGCAGCACACCAAGACGCTGCACCCTGGCTACAGCGCGTGTTCGCATGCTGCGTGGCAGCCGCAGTTGGGAACAGCGCTGATGTGACAAGCTTACAGATCAACGGCAGCTCTAATGACACTTGCTCTTCCACTGATTCCTCTAGCTGACCAAGTACAAGACCAGAGCACACCAAGAGCTGCATTCCCAGTGTCGTATCACCCACGGGTATCACTACTCTCTGCACTAAATTTGCTATTTTATTCTTCTCTGCACATCAACTAATAAAAATACCTTTCTTCATCACGATGGCAACAGGTTTCCCTAAGTAATCACTGGGAGCTATCAAGCCAAAACTAGAGCCAACATAAGAAGAAGAGATGTTTTAAATCCTACCCCCCTTTCCTTTAAATTAAAAAAAAAAAACATACCTAAGATTCATTATATTTACAAAATGTAACTACCCAAGACATCTCTACTGCTCTGTTTTCTATAGCTGCCCAATGTATTTCATTTTCCAGTAATTACTTCTTCAGTCAGTCAAGGCTGGTTTTAATCCCCCCTTCCTTAACCTGTCCCATCTATCATACTACCCAATTTTTTGCTTACCCAGATATCTGCCTTGGTAGTAATTGGCTTTCCTCCATATAGGTTGATCATCTCAGGAGCTCTGTATGATAGAGTAGTGTACCTAGCAACATAAAATAGAGAGAACATAGATAAAAATCTTGCCTCAGAACTGAGAGGGTGTTTTCCCAATCCATGTACACACCCATCACACAAGTTTCAGACACGTGCCTGGAATTGTCTTGCATGATCCAAGTCATTACTGCGTTTGTAGCATCACAAATAACACCTGGAGCAGCAATGTGAATTATCATACACAAGAGTAAGTATCAAGTCAGGTAAAAATTGCTTTTAGTGTTATTCTACCAAAGCACAGACTCTGCCAGACCGACTGCGCATCATCACCTGGGGGGGAGTAACGGCCCAGTCCCACAAGGGCTCTCCCTGTCTCACACTGAAACATGCAGAGCGCATATTTCAAAGCACTAACACCCTAGAACAACTGCTCACCGGGTAGTTCAAATACTTCAGAGCTGGACAAAGTCTATATCGTTTCACTACTTGAAAACAAGCAGCCTGTCTTTACCCCTCTGCAGTAGTTAGCCCAGGAGGGTAAGACCAAGATAGTACAAGTTTTCAAGAGGGTGTTAAAATATATTTCTCATCAGCATTAGGAGAAGGAACACGGACCATACTCTGCAAATGACACTCCACATAAATCCATTGCAGTGCTTATTTACATCACATCTTGATATCTTAGCAAGCACTGGTTCAGCAGCATTAAAACAGCACAAATTAAAAATATCTAACTCTTAAAATGGCCAGGAGACAGACACATTTTTTTGAACAATTTACTTCTGCAACAGCATGCTTTTCCCCAACAGTTTTATTTCTAAGAACCTCAGTTTTGGGGGAAAAAAAAAATCTGAGAATAAATGGAGGAAATCTTATCAAGTAGTTCCAGTTTTTTACTATATTTATGCAAAAAACTATTTCAAGATCAGCCATTAATGTCAACTCACTAATAACACATGCGCACCACTCTACAATACATGGAGCAGCACAGTCATTGCTTATGACCCATTACCTAAAAGCAAACTTACTTTTTAATTTCTTCTTCAACCATATTAACACCATCTTTTTGAGGGTTCAGGTATTTGTTAGTGGCACTGCCAAAATCACAGAGAACGTAGTTGCCGTTATCATTTAACAGTAGATTCTCCACCTTGAAAGAAAACCAACATACAAAAAGTAGGTTAATATAAAAGCATTCATTTCCAGGTTAAGCATTGCTCCACGTACCCACACACAAACAGGAAGCGAGCTGAAAAATCGACAGCTAAATTTTGTTTTAGCAGTAAATGGTGTCCTATAGCTAATGCCTGTTTATAGTTCCATCAACAGCAAGCTCCCAACTAGAAACCTGTCTCAGAGAGACCTCTCCTATATCCTCCATCCTCTTCAAGCAGATCACTGCTTTTAGGTAGGATTTTCTTACAGTGAGGGTCATACCTTCAGATCCCGGTGAACTATAGGTGTTTTGCACTGATGCAACCGAGCAACAGCTTCACAGGTGTCACAAAATATTCTCATGACTTCTGACTCGGTGAAGCCCGTCTGCAGACGCTGGTTCATCTGGTTCACAACTTGCCCCGCTAAAGAAACAGGAGAAATTTCTTTCAAGTAATTTCTATCACGTACAGAAATGAAGACTTAGTTACATGCATTAAGTCCACAAATACAATGCAAGAAAGTTTTCCACAGTTATTGTATTTGAACTAAACGAACTTGGTTTTCCCACCGCACATTCTTGTATCATCCTAAATAGAAAAACTATTGGCTCAAATGAAAACAATCCAGTCCCTAGGGCTGAAATATGTTTGAAACCAACTGCTGCGAACACAAAAAAGCATCCATCACACCAATACGTCACCTCAAAACCCGCTCTCGCATTAGGATCCACAGCCCAAACTCCGACAACCCACTGAGTTCATGACTTCATTCTCTAGACACCCTCTCTGTCTCTCTGGGAGACAAAGGACAAAGCAAGGGGAGCCAGAGAAGGAGGCGTATAAAGCCCTATACCCATCCTCCAAGGAAGACAACCTCCCTTTCCCTTTTCATAGGTCTCTTTTAAAACTGGGAATCAATACTTGCCTGTTTCTTGCAGTAATTTTACCAGACACCACTAAGCTCTTCCTACCACAATGCTCACTGCACACAGAGATGAAGCAGGATTCCTGCAGAGTTGCAGCAGGGCCTTGGTGAGCATGTCAAGTGATCAAGGACAAGAAAGCTAAAGATCACTGTCAAGATCTGTCAAGTCACTTCCACAGCGCTATTTAACAGGACAATTAGGGATAGAGTACTGCCAACAGGGAATGCAAACTGAGATCCCACAGAGGTCCAGAAATTCACCCATCACAAACGAGGTAAAGGGCCAAAAACATGACCATTAATTTTCAAGTTCTCCTTATTCCTTTGCCCAAAACATACATTAAGGCTGTCTTTAGCTCCTTATGGCACAGATTGCTAAAGCTGTAATGCTCACCGCTTCTACTGCAAATATAACCCACATACACCTCAGCTCCACATATTCATGGAGGAGTACAAACCATGGCATGGCTTCTTCCTAGGCTCCAAGTATTGACTTTGTACTTGCAGCACTTGTTCCAGCATCACCAATTACTCGGGTTAACCACCATCTCATACTAGGAGGCCAGCATCCAGTCTCCCTGAACTTGAGATAAACTTGACAAGTTCAACTCAATGGCAAATGTATTCCATACATATGGGACCTAGGGAGAAAAGACCCCCAAAACAGACAATCCCTGACTTAGGTATGGTTTTAAACAAAGTTACACTTTGTCAAGCAGGAACTAGCAACTTGTTCACAGGGCTAACATCTTGTTTGACAGCACTACCGACCTTAACTATACTACACCGATTTGCAGCAAATCACTTGTCAGGTAAAGCTTGTTCAGCGTTGTCAGCTAAAACAAAACTAAAACAGGGAGAAGAGTGGTGCAAATTCTGCTCATCTTTTCTACTGAGTTA
The DNA here is from genome assembly GCF_963662255.1 of Cinclus cinclus. NCBI lineage: Eukaryota > Metazoa > Chordata > Aves > Passeriformes > Cinclidae > Cinclus > Cinclus cinclus. The sequence continues at coordinate 73,881,625 of NC_085050.1, read as the reverse complement.
ATTCCAGGCACATGCTGCTTAGCACCACCAGCAGAAGAGAACAACTGCACTTCATGGGTAGAGAATTAATTTCCCTGTTTGTAACCATATTTAATTACAAAGCTCTGTGAAACTTTTACATATTGCTCAAGGCCTAGGCAGCAGTACCAACAGAAAAGTGAAACAAACCACCTGGATTCCGGCTGTGACACGTGTGTGTTAACCTCTTATATTGAGGGAACAGTTTGAAGTAAAACCACAGGTGATAGTGCAAACATTTTCCTGTGGAAACCTAGGCAATGACTCCTACCTCGACAGTACTCCATGAGGATGAGCACCTCCCACACGTTATCACTTAGTGAGTTGACAGCACAGTCCAAATAGCTCACAATGTTCTTGTGCCCAGATAACTCTTTCTGAAAAAGAAATGTATTTTACACTTCAAGATCGAGAAAAAAAAGAGCAACTTGCAGTTGCCACTGCAGCACTGGAAGAAATTCCTTTTTGCTTCAGAACCAGACATACTGACCCAATGGAACATGCACATTTCATTTGAGCTATCAAATACATATTTGAATAATTACTTGAGAAATCAATCATGCATCAACCCTAAAGCCAGCACAAGTTTCCGTAAGTACTGGGGGAAAACCAGGACCACAGGATCAAAAGCAAGAGGTGTCTAGAGATACTGGAGAGGCATTTGGTGCGTGTACACTACCAACTGACACGTTCTCCAGTTCCAGACCACGGCCTCCTTACCATAATGGTGATTTCTCTCTTGCAGACGTTGAGGTCTGGCACGTTATTCACACACATTCGCTTCAGCGCGCAGCGAGTCCCGCTGGAGGTGCGCACCAGGAACACCGTGGAGAAGCCACCTGCAGAACACGAGGGCAAAAACAAGCAGCTGAGTTCCTGAGTTCCTTGGTATTCCTCTAGCCAACATCACTACATTCCAAGGACCAGCAGCCAGGACTACGTGGGTCACTGATCGACCAGTAACAAACACTTCAGGAGTTCACTATTTGCTACCTCAACCCATTTCTCTCAAACCAAGTATTCATGACCAAACAGTTAAAGCCTTACTATTTTCTTACAAGATTACCTGAAAGCATTAGAAAAGCATTTTCACATTCAAACGAATGCATAAAGCACAGAACAGCTATGTAACAAGATATCAACCCTGAAGCACTCATTCAAACACCTGAATCAAGGGAAGGTACACTAATTCCCTAAACAGACATTCTAACATATAAAAAATAAATTATTTAGAAAAAGTCCTGAGGCACTGAAGAAGTCATGCGACTTTTCAGGTTAGCCTCAGTAGCCTCCCTGGAGCCCCAGACAGGGCAAGCAACCAGTCCTAGAGAAGCGTTTTGATTTAACCCACACTGAATGGGCAAAGTAGAATTAAGCATTCTCTTACAATCAGTCCCACTAGGAACATCCTCAGTGGCATGAACTGGGAAACACACAGTCAAGCCCACTTCCCCGTATGAGGGTTTTTCTTCTCTCTTCACTGGTAGAGAAGAATCAGGGACGCAGGAAATACACAAGTCAAACAACCAAGTACACAGAAAAGCACTTCCCAATGCTCAGGAAACCCAAGTGAAACAACACAGCTGCTTCTGCTGACTCCTGTTAGTCCTACCAGCTGCTCAAGGAGGCTGGCATCACCTCAAGGCTCGCATGCACAGCTTTCCCACAGCTACAGGAAATGTGCCTCACAGGAGAGCTCATGTAAATCCCTGCTTTCCTTAAAAGCTGTCTGATCCAAAGCCAACCAACACTACAGGAACTCTCTACCAAGGCAGGAGCTCAGGTACACCAACAGGACACCAATGTGTAAATTAAAATGATCAACTATTTGGACAACCGGGCAGACAATTGAAATGCACACATTTCATGGTACTCAGCAGCATCCGCAAGTTGTGCTTATCAAGTATAACGCACCTCATTTGATGCAAGTCTCATGTGCTTCAGCAAACAAGTACATAATGACTGCCAATCAAGAAGCTAAGTTTTATTAAAGAATTTCTCCTGAAGATTAAGTACTTATTATTTTTTAACTCAATTCTCATTTAATCAAATTATATGCTAGGCTGCCAAAGCAGTATTACTGTCAAGTTTAATTCAACAGCCTCGCCCTAGTTTACATAGAGCCTTGCTAAAAATTCACAGGACACCCACTCTTAACAGCTCAAGTTCTTAACACCGAACTGCAGCTGGGACTGAAATGATCCAAGAAGGCTCCAGCCCGGGGGATCCCACCAGAGTGATGTGCACACCTTCGTTAGCAGGAGACTTTTTGTACTTGCTTCACAATACTGGTTTTTAAGTGCCAGTATATATTTTAAGCACCAAAAAGAGAAAGCAATAGTCAGGTAAAGCAAAAGACGCATGATTAGAAGGTAATAATCTTTTTAAACCAGTTTTACAGCCTTCAAATTCTCTCTGACAAGAAAGAGGCCAAAAGTGCAGATTTCAAGTTTCCCTGACAAGTGCTCCGACGTAGCCTGAGTAGACATGACTACACCATCAGTGGAACGCAGCGAAGAACAGCGAAATCCTCAGCCGAGTGCTGCTCTTGCCGTTAGGTGGCGACATGAGCCAACCGTTGAATCCCAGGGACTGAAAAAGCGGCCCCGGTCCTGCTTTGGCAAGGAGCAGATCCCTGACCTTCAATGGTTCTCCATCAGTAAAGAGCACCGCTATAAAAATCCCTTCCTCCAAGAGTCAAGTGGCACAACCCTGAGCAGGACCCGACCAGGTGACGTGTCCGACCTGAATCAGCTCAGGGGTTTTCTCACTGCTCCCCTTGCTGCTCTCTCCCCCATCCCACCGGGCTGTGTGGGACTCGGCTGCTGTCTGGTGTTCAGCACAAAAAGCAGCTTCATCTCTTTCAGTCTTGTATTTCCACTCTTTCAGTCTTGTATTTCCACTGAAGTCACTCCAAGTTTAAAACCCTCAAAGGACAGCCACGTTACACTTCCCCCTTGAATGCCTAGTAACAAGCCTTTCTACAGCACCTACAGTTATATAAACTATAAACTAATAGATACTTAGCAGAATTAAACTCCTTTAAAAGTTAGCACACCGTTCTTACCTTCCTTCCCTTGAACCGTATTTCTGTCACCTTAACTATGCACTTTTGGGATCTTAGTATCAGCTAACCAGCGAGGATTTGGGCTTTCTTCTGGGCTAGTTATTTCATCAGTTTGTTTTTAATGAAATTCTACATCAGCCAAATGTGTTTGGCTTTTTCCTTCTTGTATTTAAGGTCAACCTTGACTGATTTCACAGGCTTCAACATGCCATTTACACTTTATCATGTTACATTCCTGAAACTCGAACCAGGAAACAGTAGAGCTGTCAGAATTCCAAGTACCCTATTTGCTTACTCAGGTAGAACAAAATAAGTCTGAAAGAATCTTTCAGCAACTTTACCATCTTTCAGACTTCCAAGAGCCATTTTGTGGAGACAGTCTAAAAGCATATTAATAAAGATATTCTGAATAAAGTTACACATGTTATATATATAGAGGCAATACCTTTTCTTAAAATCATACACATTTTTTGAAACATACAAAAGCACCAGATGTTGTTTCTCCAAGCAGAGAATCCCTCGACTATTTATTCAAATCTCAAACAAACAGTAGAGAACTTGCAGCACAGAAGGATTTTACCTCCAAAGTAACACACAGCAGCCACTAATCACATCTGTAAAAGCTGAACCAGGAATGGCAGCTACTACACTATAAATGGCTCCTTACAAATCCATTAAAACTCGGCTCTTTAGAAGTGACTCATTTGTCATTTCCATTCAGACAAATAAACACTCAAAACGTTTTGATTAAGGTAACACCTATCTAAAAAGTATATTTTCAGATACAGTATCTACATCTGTTTTTTTCTGTACATTTCAAAACCTGAAATGAATTATGAAATAATGTGTAAACCAACACATCCTAGTCATTCTCATGAGCCTAAAACAATGTGGACAGTTAGGTATTCAGGAACTCCCTCAACAACTCAACATAATCCTGGGTTCAGGAGGACAGTATTTGAAGACACGAAGCCTTGGAGCTGTGAGTCCTAACAGGGGTTCCAAGGCCAATTTGACTGCCTCCATCACAGCACAGTTACACACTGGCTTGACAGTCCCCGTGGAAAGCTCCTCCTAATAAAGTTCAGCGTAAAGCTACCGTTAGGAAAGCCCAACAACAGCCTAAAGGATAGTTTCTTTCTAATTTGAAGCCTGCTGCCAAGACAGGCTCTCAGCTTCACATGACCTTGGCCAGGGAAATAGCCTTGTGTCCCTCTCCACTAAGCCAGAGAAACAGGTTCAAGTGCAATTATTTCCCTGTGACCTGTCTACTCACATACACCCTGCCAACCCTCAATTTTCCCCAATTTTGCTACTAGACAGCTATCCATCCACATGCTAATTGTCTTTCAAACACCAGATCTGGCTTTCTGGCATTGCTGATCCTCTGCCATACAACGGGTAATTTGAGCACGCTTATCTGTGTCCCGAATAAACTTCTGCACCTAGCAACACTTTCACTGCCAACTTTCTCTGAGAATTCCTTGATTCCTGGGCCACTTACACATGTCTGCTCCCTGTTCATTCCAGATCTTCAAGACCAGGCGGACCTGCAGCAAGAGCCGACCCACTCCACAAGTGACCCACCTCCCAGAACGGCACAGCCTTCCAAGCACTGTAGCTGCAAGCCCAGGGCACTGGAGAGAACCACTTGATGGACTATGAATCCCCCAAAAAACAGAGTAAGACCAGTTGGGGCACAAATGCCTTTAAACAGGCTCCCAGCAATACGAACAAATAAAACCTTACTGCAAGTCCATAATGAGAGAGAACAGCAAGACCTTACAAAATATTTTAAGCATCTTTGTTCCAGGGGGGAACCAAACACAAAAAATAATCCTCCAAAGTAAGCCAAATTTAAAAAAAAAAAAAAAAGAAAAAAAAAGAAAGAAAAAAAATACCACCCCACCCCCAACTCTTACCTCTACAGTTTATGTGGTACTCAGACACAAAAGAAACCAGCATCCAAAAGCGAAGGACAGGAAGAATGAACTCCAGAAAGTCTTTTGCAGTCCATTCTAGAGCTGGGAAGGTGCAGTATGTGAGCTGCCCCCCAGCCTTGCTGTGTGGCCACCAAGCCAAGCCCTAAGCTGGGTGTATGTGCTCACTGTCTGGAAAATGGAAAGCAATGCAAAGTGGCGCTCCTGCTGAATGCAGGCAGCGTTAACTAACACCAATCATACCTACACATCCATCTTCCTGTATTTTTACATCTGTGCTTTCTCGTGTGGGCACATGGGCACGGGCAGTCTCGGTGGAGCTCACCCCATGGGCCTCAGTCATGAACACGAGGTTCTGAGACACAGCTTCACCCGGAAGAACCTCTGACACATGTTGCTCCCAAGCTCATGAGTTCATCATTCTCTCAACCAAAACCAGAAATAGCTCCCTACTTCTCAAATACTCCATTTCTACACACAAATTTCAGAATTCTGTACTTCTCCACTTTATTTTAAGCATGCAGACAACGCATTCCAAGGGCCATACCAGCGCTCCCTTTCCCACTGCCCACACAAATTCCCACTATGTAACAAGCTGCCTATCAGGGCTAGTTTAGACAAGTAGCACTGTTTTTCTCAAATTGGCATCCACTCCTGCGGCAGCGCTGGGAAAAGAGCAGCTGTGAATCACATCCCAGCAGGACATCACCATGCAGCCCCAGCTGGCAGGTCTGCCACCACCCCTCTGCTAATGGCACTGTTAGCCTGCCACAGGCACGTATGCTTGTATCCCAGTTCTCCCAGCACCAGCTGTAGGCCAGCCTCAGAAAAAAGCTCTGACAGAAGCACCAGAGACTGCCTGGGGGATCAAAGACATACAAGTTTCTGAGTGAAATGGGAAAGCTCAAGTAAGGTCTGCTATACACTTTTGTGAAAAGTTTCTGTATTTCTTAACACCCATGCACCAGACACATCCAAGGGCCAAACTTGAGATGCTTAAGATTTAGCCTAGTGAACAGAAAAAGCAACAGAGCTCTGTGTCCTACAGGACAGCCTACCACCACCCCACCTGCTTCCCCATGTCCAGGTGACTTGCTAGCCATCTTTGACTACTGCTTCCATGGCACCTCCTGCCTGACAGCCTTGGTTACTTGGCTGGTAGAGAAACAAAAACCACCCATTTCCTAAAGCAGATGAATTTCCTAACACGCTTGCAATTCCTGCATTAACCTAAGTTTAAGGAAAACTAAAGCAGATTGACTAAAAATCTCAGTGCATGCTTAAGAAAAAAAAAAAAACAAACAAAAACAAAAACCCCCAAACATGTTATACACCTTGCAAGGAGTACATCTTATGAACCCAAGACAAAATATTTTATTTCTTAGGGTACAGCTGACAGCTTCTCATACCCTGGCTGGAAAAAGACCTGAAAAGCTCTCTGTACCACCATCTTCAATCAAGCTGCTTGAGAGTTAGTCACAAGCACTGTACTACTTTCATGTATTTCATCATCACCATTTCTTTCAGTTCACTGGAAAAACAAAATCTAATGCGTTCACCGCTACATCTACGTTTTACAGAAGCTTACAAGTATTTAAGTCAAGTAATCCTTCCTTCTTCCTCTCTCTATGGAAAGGATCACAGAACATGACCAGCAGATCAACAGGTCAATTTCTTGACTGCGAAAACTATTGTTAACCTCTACTTACTCATCCATGCTTTTCACCAGAAAGCTTTTCAACTTAGCCAAGACATTGATAAGACACCTAACAATGAGCATTCATTAGCACAGCTCACAAAAAATATCCCAAGACCTGAAAACTTTGAACAGCAGTTCCATCTTTTCCATGTCTTCCCCATCTCGTGTCTTTGCTCACTGAACTCAGCTCCAGCTGTAGTTTGGTCTGACCTGAAAACAGTGAACTGAAAAACCACAACAACGACCACATCTGTGCATACAGACTCGACAAACACACAGTACGCCATTCTACAACAGTGAGATTAAGAACACGAATTCATTTTGTTTTATAGATGAATTTCAAATGTCATTCGCTACTTTTTTTCATAAAGCTTGATTATAGGTCCAGTATCATCTAAAAATAAAATGCAGCCACAAATTAGTTAAATCAGTAGGGAGCTATCATACAGGCAACACGTAAATGCCATGACTTACTTGGAACTGAACTTAATTGTCACACCATCTAGTTACCACCCAGTTAAGAACACAAACACCTTATCTTGAGCAAACTCTTACTTGCTCTGCAGTCGGTGTTTCATTTGCCTTGAAATCACTGCATTGGCTGTGATTTCCCTGTGGAAGGGCAGGAACGCAGAGCCAAGCAGGGCTCTCCAAGCTCCCCCATGACTAGCTGCGCCGAGCTGAATGCCCCCGAGTCGCCGCGGCACGGGAACAAAGCCCCGCACACAGCGCCCGGCTCCGGCCCAGCGGCTGGCTCACGGCGTCCTGGACCGCTGCCACCTCTGGCTGCCACACAAACACAAGAGCCACCAGGCCCTGCAGACACAAACCAAGCCGTTTGGAACGCCAGCGGCACTTCAGACTGAGGCAGATGCCACGGCAAGATTCTCTGCTGTCCTGCTTTTCTAAGGCATCTTGCACATATAAATCAGTAAGAAGCAGCCCATCTCTTCCCTGCTGGGAAGAGCCTGCAGCCTCCCTCACCTCCACATCTGAGTGTAATTCACTGACCAGTTCGTCCAGGAGCATGACTGCAATTAGACCGACTGACTGGAATCAGTGCTAAAACACCCAAGATGAATAATTAAGAAGGATTTTCATTATCTTACCGTACAGTCTTTAGCTGTCTGCAGATACTGGTGTACATTTACACTCTGGCATACCAAAGGAGTATGCTGACATACAGACTTACTCGGCATAAGAACAACAAGGGACCAGTAAACTTCACGAGCACAGCATCTGAGATCCAACCTCTTACACCAGTAATAGAATTATAAGAGATTTTAGGCAATAATACTTCCTTGGCACCTGCATGGGGACAGGCAGTTCTTGAACCTCTATCTGGTACATGCTGAATACACTTGCATACTTCAAATTGGATATAGAGCATCTCTCAAGACTTGGCAGCACCTCAGTATTTGAGATTCCAAACTTCACACTGTAACATTTGACCATTTTAAAAGGTACACTGAAATTTTCTAACAGTCTAAGCAACTTGATAATTTTAAATAAACAAGCTACACTGCAATGGGCAACAGGATTCCAAATAGCAGAGTGAGCATTACCAAAATCATTCAATATCTCTCATATACCTCCTGTGTTTCAAGGAGCAGTCAACAATGCTAACTCAGAACAAGACAGCTATTTATTAAACAGACTGACCTGGAAACTCATGGGCTTGGGGAAGTCTCAGAAAATCAAAACGTTAGGAAACAACTACTATCTAAAGTGAAAGATGTCCTTGAGCAAAAATGCAGCTATACAATTTGGTGTCAGTTAGACAAAACAGCAAGTCCTAAGAAAAGTGTAAATTGTTTAATGGAGAAATCCAATACTTGAAGAAAGCACAAAGCTGGGAGGATAACACTGTGAAGTCCCACTAAGACAGATGAAACTTGAAAACAGTGAAACTAAACCAAGTAAGATGCAGCGAACTACTTCCTTTTGAGTTGCCAAAACAACATAAACTTGCTTTTTCATCTTCAGATCACCTAGGAAGACTTTGAGTAGCTCCTTCCGGGATCAAATGCTCCAGCTGTTGCTTACACAAGCTCTCATGAAGGAAAAGCCAAGTGACAATCCATCTAAACACACCCCAAGTTGAAGGCCTGAACTCTATAGACATAGACTGTGCTACCGAGCTCTACAGAGACACAGCAAGGCTCCAAGGGTGCTATTGTTTCATTTCCTTTTCTCCCAACAATTTATTTTCCTGCACGTGACACATAAACCAGAACTGATCCCATGTCTAATGCTGACACAAAATTTCATTCACTCCTCCTATTCTAGTCTCATGAACACACGTGGCATTCAGGTCAGGTTCTTACACGTACATGTCAGCAGAGCTCAACATGGTGCCTTACATTCTTTAATGATCTATTTGCTCTGCACCACTCTCATATGCAAGCTAATTTTCCAGAACAAGAAAAAATCTTGTTTAGCAACAATTTCTCTAAATAAAAGCACATTCAGTTTTTCAACCTGCAGGAATTGCAAAAGAACATAAGAAAATGTCATATTAATCACTGACTTCCAAAGCTATTTTTTGTTTCCTAAGAAGCAAAATGCTGCAACAATTACTCATTACAACTGCTGCTGAAAGACAAGATGCACAGATAAAAATTACAGCCGGAGTAACAGATTTTTAAAAATTAGTCAAATCAAGAGAACTGAAATAAAGCAGGAACTGGACCATCCCTATGTTTTGGCACATAACTGGCAGATTATGCAATTGCCTATTGAAGTTTCTAGGCACCACAGGAACAAATCCACACATTTAAGTAACACGCAAGTTTGGAAGGAAGCCCAACTTATATCTGAGTAAAATCTCCTCAAGCCCTCGAACATCCAAACTATCTTAGTTTTGCATGTGGCAATTAGGACACAGCATGTTACAGAAGGGACGAGGGAGAATCCATCACAGAGCCAGGATGCCTCCAGCTCTTCCTGTACAGACTGGTATGACTCGGGGCAAATCCTTCATCTTTGCTTCTCCATCTGTGGAGTAATGACTCCCCCAAGAGCCATGTGATGCTCTCCCATCAATGCAGCAATACCAGCTGAGACACCTGTTGAAGAGCGAGATAAAGACTGCTCAGAGATGTTCACCCTCACCTGAGTCTCCATAATAATTTCTTCAGTACTTTCACCGCTAGCCTCCTAAGCAAAGCGGACCTAATGACCAGAAAAACTAAGGAAGACTCTTCCATCTTTACAGGGAGAACACACCAAGTCACTGTGTTTTTCAGTTTCAGTGGACAAAGTGCTTTAAGACCTGATGCCCAAGGACAAAGCATCATGTTTGCTGCTATCAAACCTAAATAAGTATTGACTATTTCATTAAGACAGTCCCCTAGGATCAAAGCTGGCTTTATTTCCAGTTGGCAACCTTCACTTTTCTATTTTCCTCCACCCTGCCTCTGTTCAGAGACCCAGTTTCACAGATGAACCCAACCATATCGAAGACATCCCGCCGCAACTAGAATAAAGTAACCAACCTGGACAAGCATGAGCAAGGAATATGTGAACATGGGGAGGACAGAAGGGGTTTTCCACTGGCTGGAGGAGAAAACGCAGACCAAGCTGCCTCTTCTGCAGCGCAACAACACAGAGGTGACGTGACCCGCACCGGTGTGCTGCTGCTTGGCACTGCTGGGACCTGCCAACTACCCTCAGACTGCCAGCTCCAGGCATCACAAACAGGCAAATATCCCCAACCCCTCAGGAAGCGGCTGCTCATCCTGCACATTAACAGGTTAAACTAGCCCCATGAACACAAACGAAAAAAACCTTCCCTTTCATGATAGATAGTTGCAAACCTAACAGTTTCTTAGGAAAAGGACAACATCTAAAGCAATCAAGTTACAACCAGTCTAGTGAGCAACCCTGCCAGTGCTCTGGGTTAGTCCCCATGCTGTCACCCAGCACTCACATTGCCCTTTGGCAGGCACAGAGCATTCATAGTCTCAGTTAACACAGCTCAGTTTACAAGCACCAATTCCTTCGACTGTGGCAGCCTGCTTAGCTAGAATATTACAGAGGCAAAAAATAGCTACAGCAAGTAAAATATAGCACAAGGTTAAGGAATTAGGAGAATGAAGACAAATGAAACACTGTAAACCAAAGCAGTGGCAGAGACAAGCGGCACAAAATGAATGAGCACTTCCATCACCTCCCCTCTGAACCAGAGGTGCCATCTATTCAGCTTCAAGTGGGACACCCATCAAAGAGGGCACGTGCACATTTACACAGCAAACCAACATCTACAGCTGCAAAAGGAGCTGAGCTCACACAGTGAACATGCTTATGCAATATGACATGCTCATCCTTCCCTGCTGCAAAAGCCAGGCGGGCCAGTGACCGTGCTGCTCCCTAGACACTGAGCCCACCCCTGGGGCTCACTTCAGTTCTCCATGCACAGAAGCACTGGAGGAACCCTTCCCCGTGGGTAGCATCCAGCTTACTGACTGAGAGCTCTGCTACAACAACAACAGCCCAGAGAAATGCATACCCTCTTCCCACAATTACTGGCTCCTAGTTAACATATGTCTGGAAGGGAATTCTACTGCTTTTATTCAACAATTTTCCTTATCCCTGCTGACATGCAAAGCAGTGAGATTCAATAAAAAAACCCAAAAGATTAATTTTCAGTTAAACCAACAAAGCACACCAAAAAAACTTTAAGATCCTGAACAATTTCTTTTAAAGCTACACCATGTCCTCCGCAGACATAGCTAATGAAACCTCCATTCTTCAAATCTGTCTTATCCTGTGAGGGTTTCCAAGAGCTTCCTCCTGCAACACACCCGCACACATGCCCTTCCCTTATGACTACCGTAACATGAGCATACTTTACCAAAATGCACCTGCAAGGATAAAAGCAACTAGATGGCACATGTATTGGCACATCTGCCTTTCCTCAACATTCAGCAAAGGAAAGCTGGCTCGAATGCGTGTGTGATATTAACATGATATTGCTACAAATCCTTTTCCTTCTCCTTCTCCTGTAGCCATCTCAGTCACTAGCCTGAAAACTTAGCTCAGAATTGCTAGATTCCCAAGTACTTCCTCCTTTCTTTAACTACTTCTAGCCAGACAAAAATTAAAGGGGTAACATCGTCAAGAAAGACTATAACTGTGTGAAGTCAGCAGAGGTGTAACACGACCCGTCCACATACACACGATGCAGGAAGAAGTGTCTGCAGGGCATACAAGGACTAATAACTAGATAATCAAAGAGCATTGGCCACGTGTCCTAAGAGCTGAACTTGGCCCAAGCTTTACAACAGATGCCTTTGTCAGCCTACAAATGTTTGCCAACCTGTTAATTTCTCCACCCATATCTCAAAGGCACACAGGAGCTCTGGAGAGCACAGCAAGAGCAACTGCTCTGCCCAAGTGCCACCACGGGGGTCAGCACAGCAGATGCGTGACTGACTCGGCTGAGTTACAGCATTCCTTCTGTGCTCTACGTTATATGAAGATAGACATTTACCTGCATACTGGTGTAAGAAAGGATAACACACAATTCCCCAAACTGCTTTTGGTTTGCCTGCTCAAGAACATAGTTACATGCTGCACAACACTTTTTTCATGCTGTGAGCTGCCTGCATGAAGCTCAGAAGTCCCAAGAAAATCCCCACACATGACAGCACAGGCTCCTCATCTTTCAGCACCCAACAATCAAAAGCTGGTCTAGGATCTCAGCACCTGCTCGTCAGCAGATAACATTTGATGTAACACAGCCCTGACTATTTTGGGGAGGGTAGAAGAGCTTCACATGCATTGTATCATACTTTCAGCCAAAACATAAGTCAGTTTCAAGTACTCACAATGCTTTTACTTCCTTATATCTTGAACTGGAAAAAACTGTATCTGCTACTCCAATATTAGCAAAGCAAAACTGTTTGAGAGAGAATAACAGGCTTGACCTTTACAGTCATGTGCAAACAGATTCAGAAACATTACACTCTGGAAAGAAATGGACATGACCAAACCCAACTCAAATTCCACAAGTTAGCTTTCCAGACAATCTTCCAGCTCATAATCCACCTGAACAACTGAACTAGATGACAACTGAAAATAAACCAGCAGCTTCCGCAGAGCAACAAGTCACATGCAATAACCAAATCACTGAAGAGCACTACTGTACATGTCACCTTGTCTAATAGAAGAAGACTATCATACCACAGTAACAACAAAAGTAATCCCGCACTAGGTAAATTCATAACGCCGGCCACAAAAATAACCTCTCCCAGAGTTCAAAACTGGGGCCACACTACAGAAAACACTTGGAATTACTGAAGTTTACAGTTCTATTACAATGGCACCTCTCACTCTTTACCCCTCCAGAACAAAGAACAACAAACAAGCCCCACCTTGACAGGAGATGAAGCAGTGTCAGCTACACAGCAGCCTGCTCCCACATTTACAGCACCTGCTGGAGCTGCAAATCCTCACAACACCTCACTCTGGGAGCAAAAAATGACTGTGAGAGGTTAATTGGGGGGGGGTTTAACAAAAGCAAAGAGAATCTTATGCACAACAAAGTTTGTTCATTTGGATTACAAGCTGAACTACTATTGCTGCGACATAAGGTAGAGAGAGAAAAAAAGCAGAACGTTCAAGACTACCCTAATTTCAAGAGAGGTTTGGAAGAACTAAAATAAACAGCATTATTACCTATAAACACACAGCACAAGAGCTCACAAAACAGGACCAATTGGATTCCTCTCCACTAAGGTGACATTTTCCTTAAGCCTCAACTAGAACAGTACGAATGTAAGGGCAAACCAAACCATAAGAGTTACCAAATACTTGTAAAGACTACACAGAATTCAAGTAGAACAGCAGAACTCACAGGAAGCTCATTCCTTCACAGATGTAAGAGACTGGAGGAATGGCTGGTCGGCTCTAAACAAGCAGCTGGAAAGTGTGTGGGGTAACAGAGTGAGCTCTGCATAGGTGAGGCAGCCACTGCTCCCCCCCTGCCCCCTTCAAGTTCAGTCACTCTGCACTGGCCCACACTATAATGGCATTGACTGCCCCCCGGCCTGCCCAGAGCTCCAAAATGGCGGCGACTGCCCCACAGCCTTATCCAAAATGGCGGCGACTGCCCCACAGCCTTATCCAAAATGGCGGCGACTGCCCCACAGCCTTATCCAAAATGGCGGCGACTGCCCCCCCCCCGGCCTCCCCAGCGCCACAAAACGGCACTGAGTGCCCCCCGGCCTGCAGAAACACAGACCTGTTGGAAGGTTTCTTCCAGGAGAAAGTCAAGCTGACCCCCAGAGAGGGGAAATGGGGAGCAAGCCACTGACCCTCCGTGGGTTAATGACCACTTTTGTTACTGAACCTCCTGAGAATCGGGTTCTTTCTCCCCAGCACCAGAAAGAGTGACTCAACGTACCTTCCCCTACACCTGACAAATGGGCTGGGGCTTGACAACTGGTTCGCCAGTAATAACTTGTAAGAAAAAGGATAAAAGAGAGTAAGACATTTCCAGTTTTATCAAGCTTTTTTTCACTTTGTCTCCCTATTGAGAGGCCCCTTTTCAAAGAAGACTATGCTTTAACCACATTTACTAAACAAAGCAAATGTTCTACTATACAAACATGAACTAACGAACTTCTAAGTACTTAATGAAGCACCTAACACATGAACTTGACACCACTTGAGTGGCTTGTTCCTGCCTCCCTAGTCCTAGACACAACGTCACTCAGAAAAGCAACAGTCCCCTAAAAGCCACAGCAGCAGAGGCTCACCACCACACAGCCCCAGACTTGGAGCTTTATCAGCCCCGAGGATAAAACATAAACCACTGCACCCACTATCACCTAACTGCTTCCCACATAGACCAGGGTAAAGGAAAGTCACAGGCCCAGACCAGCAATGTGTCCTGTTCACTCTTTCCTGTCCAGAACTGAGCGGTGCTCGACATCCCCTCTGGGTACCTCAGAGCAAGGGGCACACAGAACTACCCCTTCTCCTTCCAGGGGCCTGGCACCTCACTGCCACCCACGCTCCTCAGCAACCCACTGGCCGGCAGGAGCGGCAACACTACACAGCACTGCTCTAGCTACCTAAGATGCAACAGCAAACGCCACGAGACCCCATTAACCAATTCTGAACAAAAACAAAAGGCAGACTACAGCCATCTTTCCCCATCCACAAATCAGCTTCCAAACCAAGTCAGTGGAATTCGAGAAGGAAGCTGGAGAGTCTGCTGCCTTTTGTTTTTTTAATAGCTGTAATTGTCTCTTTCTTGCTTCATCTGCAGTTGTTAAAAACATACCCATATACTCTTCGTCCGCTCGTGGTCCAAAGGCAACCTAGAACCCGGCAAAGTCTTGATTTATTCCGTTTAAACACCTCAAGCCCTGCCAAGCAAACAAAACAGCAATGCAAATGAACATCTTCCAATGCCCACTTTTGTAGTAGGCGGAAAGAACACTTTTGCTGTAGTTATTAAGCAAAAACGACTTAGGGAAGTCCAATCCAAGGCAAAGAATTAACTAAGTAGCATCACCATGTCAAGCCAGAACATACTTTCTCCTCCCCGTGAAAGACAAAAATACCTTGAGAACTTGCTCATTTTCACTCTTCACAACATAAACTATTCTGGATTGACACTTCAGAGAAATTTTAAACTATGGCTCATACCTGGCAACTTGCAGTTTGCTGCCATTTCTGAACTGTAAAGTCTTTTTCAGTATTCGAGTTCCCATAACTGGAGTTCCCCATGTACCACCTGTAACTTTCAACAGAGAACTCCCCATATTTTTATTAGATTTCACTTCCTAAACTTGAGCTGCATTGCAAATACTCAGGTTCAACAAAAAGACAGAAAGACAAGGCCTTCACTCTGTATCAGTCATTTATTCCACATATTTCTACCTTGCTCCCAAAATGGACAGGAAGTAGCTTTCTACATGAAACCTTAAACCAAATGAACTGCCTTTTCCCCCACATCTCTGACAAATAAAAAACACATAGCTCCATGCAACAACATACTAGGTTATGGAGGCCAAGAAGTCATCACAGAATAGGTGTGTTAGAACAAAAGAAACCATCTAAAAGCCTAATAACTACAGCTCTTCAAATTTACACCTTTAGTCAAAAGCACGCATTATACTTTATTCATAACAACTATAATGCCCCACACTTCTGCCCTTAGAACACTGCAATAAAACCATTTTGTCAAAGACTACAGAAAAGCATCTGGAGAGCAACATCTTTATCACCATGAGAAATCTGCCCCAAGATCCACCACTGCAGCCCAGGAAGGCCACTACAACCCAAACTTTTTGGTGTCACTACTGCCAGTCCTCTAGTTACCAGGAGCCTCAATCCTCTACAAAACTAGGAACTGCCTTGCTAAGATTACTCACAGCGAAATCAGGAAAGAGGGAAAGAGCGTGGGGGTTAAACAGGTTGTATAAAACAGACATATAATGCTGTTAATTCTAATAGCAAATACAAACACAATGTACCACACCTCTGCTAACAGAACACCCCCTTTTAAATAGATTTGTTAAGTTCCTTACATTCATTAATTTCATCTATCATTAATGCTTCATAACACAAGCTCTAACTTGGATATAAGAATCTTAAATGCTATTTCATCAGCACTGAGTAATAGGAACCACCTGACAAGTTTACAAGCCTCAGCTAAACTAGGTTTCAGAAACTGAAAGAAAAAAATTCCTTGTGCAAAGAAGACAGGAAAAAAAAAGTTTTCTCCTCCTCCCCTCCCAAGAGGAAGATTATTAAGCGGGGGATTTATAAAGTGTTCAGCATTAATTACAGGTAGCAACACGACTAATGTAACAGCAGTAACACGCAATTCTTACTAATTACTTATTGTTACTGGGGCAAGGGATCAATAGTCTACAAGCTACCCCGGATAAAAATCTGTCTCTCGATCCATGGAGCCCTGTGCCAGTGAGGAGCAGCCGAGGGCCGACCGGACACTCACTCACAGGGCCCTTTCCCCAGTGGTGCGGGGCACACACACCCTGCTACTGCGCAGCTGCCGCCCGACACGCCGAGGAGCTGAGAGAGAACTCTCCCTATTCCCCCACCCCTGCACTGGTGCCACCTGTTACTGTCTCATCCTCCAGGCCCCCTTGGCCTCTCCCTAGACCCGCCCCAGGGGTAGCCTGGAGACTTCCCTCAAGATGTGGCAGATATCAACTGCCCCAACCTTTATCAGTTCTCGTCCTAAGCATCTACACTGATGAGACCACATAAAAGCTGAAGAAAGAAAAGTGGTAGAAAACATCTTACAGACTCAAAACTAGGAAGTTAGGAAGTTAACAGTCACATGTTAAAATTTGGACTTCCCTTACCCACAGGCCCTTAAAGGCTATCAATTTGTTTCTGCCAGCTACACAAAGGAAAAACAACATAATCTGTAGTGACTCTAAACACAGAACATGATAAGAAAACTTTTAATGATGTGTTACACTAAACTAAGCACTATGCAATTTCTCTCCTTTCCACTATATACGTTTTCTGTGTCACCTCCTCAATTTGTTCAAGAGCCTATAGTTTTGTGCTTTTGCTTTTGGTGAAGGTTTTTTTTGCTTTTTTTTTTTTTTTTTTTTTTTTTTAATCTCTCTCTTGACATCAGCCCTGCCAAGACATGACCTGCGGGCAGACCACAACGACCTGGAAGGAGCTCCCAACAAGGACCACGCAAACTGTGGGCAAGCAGGTATGCAGTTGGCTAATTCCTGCACCATCTTCATACCCACAATACAAAAACAGAATTCTAAATATTGAGTACCAAATCCACTTTTCTATGAAAATCATTTCTAGACAGCAATGAAAACTAAGTGCCACTTACACGTTCCCATTCCAATTAGTAGTATTATCCGCATACACTTATTAAAACCACATCTTCAATCTCCACCAAAAAATGCACATGATCAGTTAAAGTTTTCCAGTACACTTAAGCATAAATATACTTACCATATGCTAAGCAACACCCCGACGACAGGGACAGAGATCAATTATTTTACCCACCACATCCAAAGCAGGGTGTAGTAAATATTCAGTATCTATGAAATACAGATTACTAGCCCTGAGCTCAGTAATCTGAGAAGTGAGTTACACTTGACCCGTCATGTCAATTATCAGCTCGGGGAGATGAACACCTCACTGTGTCACACACACAGAACAAAACTCAAAAAGGGCTGTTTTGATCGTGTCCCAGCACCTAGTGAAGCAGTAGAGCAAACAAGTCCAGCCAACCCGACAGCTACAAAAATTCACACAACTCTTCCTTCCGTCCCAGTGGAAGTCCGATGACACAAAGTGCAAGTTCACCACGAGAAGCAACACAAGCCGTGTACCCAGCAGCACGGGGAGGCTTTACAGCACAACCTGCCAGCACTGCACCTCCACTCGTGACCGTGACACCAATCTGATGCCTTACACCAAGGAAGACCAGGAAATTTCTTGTCGGTTTGTTGGCTTTTCTTGTTTGTTTGTTTTTTCCTTTCAGAGTAGGGAGCGAAAGCAAAAGACGCAGGCTCAGAGAGGTGCCGGTGGCACCTCGCCCCGCCTCACTCACCCAAAGCAGCGAGCGGGGGAACTCCGAGCGCCCTAAGGAGCCCTTGGCCCAGGGAGCGGCCGAAGCAGGGCAGCCCAAAGCCAACACCCGGATCGCCGCGCGGAGCGGCTCCGCAGGGCCGGGCGGGCCCGGCTCCGGCCCGTCCCCGCCGCCCCGGGCCCGCTCTTACCTTCGGCAAGCGGCTCCTCGGGGGTCACCTGGTACCGCCCCACCGCCAGCGCCCTGCCCAGGGCCACGCCGCTCCCAGAGCCACCGCACGCCGTCCCGCCGCCGCCGCCGCTCCCCTCGGACTTGGGCATGCGGGAAAACTTCTTCATGGCGAGCGGAGCCCCAAGAAGAACCGAGGAGGAACCGGAGGCAAGCGGCGGCGAGAGGGCTGCCCCGCTTCACATGCCGGTCGCGGCAGCCGCTTCTCCTCGCCCGAGGCAGGCTCCTGAAGGGGTCGAGGAGGAAAAAGGAAGAAGAGAGGAAAGGAGAAAGGAGCAGCCACAGCGGCGGGCGGCCGGGGCGGCTGAGGGGACGCCGCGCGCTGTGCCGGGAGCGGCCGCCCCGCCGGCGCGCGGCCTCACGGCGCAGGCGCCGCCCCTCCTCTCGCCAGAGCGCCCGCCCGGCCGGAAGTGCGGCCGGCTCTGCACGTGCCGCCGGAGCGAGGCGCGGGGTGAGACCGCCCCGCCCTCACGGGCCCCCCGCGGTTTCCCGCTCTTGGGGGGCCACGTACCCCGTGAGGGGAAACGGCGGGAAGCCGTGAGGGGGCGCGCCCCGTGGGACGCGCGCGTTGCAGATTCCCCGCCTCAGTCTGGCCCTCGGCGCCCTCACGGCGCCGATCGGGCTCCACCGAGCCCGCCCGGACCGGGACATGCCCTCGGGAAGTAGTCTGGGGAGCAAAGCGGTGTAGAGACGGTGTGGTAATGGTCGCAGTGGTAAAAATGGCTCTGCACACCCAGGGCTGTGGAGCCTCTTGCGTCTGTGAAGTGCTTTCAGAAGGGAAACTAAGGGGGGTGGTGGGGTCTCCTTCTTTCCCGTTGTTCCAAACTCATCTGGATACTTCCTATGTCACTTCTCGAGGTGACTCTGCCCTGGCAGGGGAGGTTGACTGGGTGGTCTCCAGAGGTCCCTCACAAACCTAACTTAAAAATCTCTGGAACAGCATTGATGGCAAGTATGAATTCCAGTGGTGTGTCTCCACATAAACTCTATGCAGAAATTTGAAGGTGACTGAAAAGAAGGGGTGAAATGGCAGGTCTGGACGGACAGGAAGCCATCAGCAGTGAAATTTAAAATGCACATTTCTCCACTGTTTAAGCATACTGACCAGGTACAATTTCCCTATAGACACTGACAAAACAAACCAGGGAATTTGCCAACATGGGTTCGTAGTGCCCAGGGGGATTTCACATCTTGGGAGTCCATCCCCACACACACCCCCCCACATCTGCAAATAAAAATGTGGTGCTTGTGTGGTTTTTTTTCTCCTTGCCAAATGAAAACCTACAGTAAGACCAAAACAGGTAAGAAGCACTGTATCAGTCTGTCATAGGAATGAGCGAAGCTGGGTTTTTGGTATTTACAGTGGTACTTTAACAAAACAACCTTTCCCACTAAAAATGTAGGTGTTGGATGGATATAATGTACGACCATTGGTTCAGTAAAAACTTCGCAGAGGTCCAAAGTGCAAATCGTCGGGATGATGTTTCAGTGTCCAGGTATGTTTCCACTTAATCGTGTATGTTTTCACACTTGTAAGAAAATGACAGTGTTTCTGTACTGAAGGGACAGCTGGTCGCATACGGAAAGCACTGATAAGCTGTTTGCATGAGCAGCCCCCTTTCTGAGGTCGCTGCTGTCCTTCCATTAACAGCAGATCAGTTTTCCAACAGCATACAGAGATTAGTTTGCAGTTTTCCTTGGGAGAGAAAGGTATTTTCAGTGCAGATGAAAGGAGCAGAGTTCTGCGAGAGGGATGACGTAAGCAGCAGCGTTGTGTTAATGAGGGCATTCCAACAGTGAGGTATGCCTGTGCCTCTTAGATGTCTAGTGATTTCTTTCAGAAAAAATGCAGCTAGGTGAAGGGCACGTATGTTTGGTGCTGCTGACCACTATGATTTTACTGGTTCTCAGTAAAAATCATGTATTTCCCAAAAGCCGCTGTGACTTTGAGAGTACGACCGGCTTTTAGGTTACCTGCTGAGTTTTTATTTGGCCTTGGGGTCCCCATCCCTACTCATGAATTCTTGTTCTTTTTAAAGTAGGAGGCTGAATTATTGCTGGAGTTATTTATAGGCCGGAGAAAATGAGCCCTCTTGTTACACTGGGATTAACGCTGCTAATCACTGTCTTGGCATCCTGGAGAACACAGAGGTCTGCTCCTGGGATAGCTGGCAAACAAGTGTGTCAGCAGTGCACGCTGAGCTGCGCTTCGTGAGCATGGAGTGGCTGCAGGGCTGGCTGGTGTCCTGTCAGGAATCTCCAGGAACCATGCCACCACTGCCCTACAGTGTTCCACAGCACCTTTCTCCTCAGCCTTCATGCCAAATGGGTTTTTCCTGTGACATGCCAGCATGTCTTGCTGTTAAGGAGTCTCTTTTATTTAAGTACAGGTCAAGGAAGTTCAATAATAAAGAGGATTTTGACAGCTCACTCAAAAACACGTGCCTGACCCTCCAAGCAGCTGAGTGATAATTTAAAATGCGTTAATAGGGCCTCTCTCTTTTATTTAAATCCTCACCTGGGCAGAAAAAAACCTTGTGACATTTCTAGAAGCTGTATTAATTTCCAGAAAGGAAGAGTTGTGAGTTGTCTTTCACTCAAAGTATGAAGCCCAAAGTAAGCTTTGCTATCCTTTGCTGAGGTAAAACCTCTCCTTTGGTTCAGGCAGAGCAGGGATGCTTTGGTCTCCTGTGTCTGCAAAGTGTGCAGCAAACCCCAGCTATTCAATGCAACACGTGTATGGCAGTGTTGCAAACAGATCAGAAAGGTGTTTAGGTTTTGCAGTACTTAAAAAACAAACAAAGCAAATTTTAATACCTTGAAAGTACTCACAAGCAGTTATTTTCTAGTTGATGTAAAACAGATAGTTTTAGATAGTTTTAGTTTTGTAGATAGTCTGAAGAAAAATCTGGTGATAAAGAGCAGAAAATCAGAAATACAAATCCTGAAGTTAGGAGAGATCAGCTACAAAGGTGGAGAAAAAGGAGAATCATAATGCAGAGGCTGCACCAAGGCCAGAATATCAGTGATCATTTGGGGTGGGGGGAATTATGGCCTATGTAATGTTGTTTTTTACTTAAACCTTCATCTTGATGAATTGTGACATCATAGGAGATACTCAGAAAAAAAAACAAAACAAAACAAAAAAATCACCAAAAAACAATATGACAGTGGAGGTAAGACTGAAGTTTCACTGCATGAAAACAAAGTCCCAGTCACCTGCTATGTATGTCTCCAACCACAATATTGGAACATTATGCTTCTTCCTTCCTTTTGTCCCTTGGGATCTAAAATGTAGATACGTTCCTCCTTTTATGTGTAATGGCAGATCTATGTGGCATATCAGTGATCCACGTCCTGGCTCTGTTCAGCACGTAGCACGCATCTGGAAGGCTCTGTCCCAGTTAGTGTCACAAGAGCAGGTCTGGAGGGGTTTCTAATCCAGTAGTAACTGTGTACTCCAGGTCCAGCCTGCGAGGGCTGCTGCTTGTGTCAGAAGGTGCCTCCATAACTTTATTTCTGGGTGCTGGAAATCTTGGTTCGTTGAGCAGAGCCTGGCCTCAGAGCTCTGACAGGTGTCCTGTCCGTGGGAGCAGAGTGAGGGAGCCTCCAGAGGCCGGCTCACCTCCATGCGCAAAGAGCTTGGCCATCTATAAAATCGCGCAGCGTTTAGATGGACCGCCGTGAATCCTGCAAAGATTTATGGAGGAAAGCTCTAGCTGAGAACACTGCTTGAGCATGAAACACCAGATATTTCATGTGAGCTTGGAGTGTGAAACGTGATGGTTTAATCCTCTTTAAACAGAATAGTTAAATGCCAGCACCTTGATTACTGTTAATCAAGCATTTTTGTCCTCACATTTCTCCCTACTCATAACTCTTTCCTCTGTACAATACATAAATTTGTTTTAAATCAATCCCATGAGGATTAAACTACTTCCTGTAAAAATATTTTAAAATCCCTTACAGAAAGTATTTATTAAGGCGAAAGAGAAGTAGAAAACTTCCTTTGTGTGGGTGTTGTTTTGGAAGTGTCTCTTGCTGCTTCTGGATAAACTCTTTTCATTCTAATTACTCAAAAGAAAAGCAAAGATCTAAAGAAACAAAAGAAAAAAAGATCTAATTTTATAGAAATATGTCCTTTATATATTAAAACTTTGAAAGAAATTGCTAAGAGAGGATCTCAAGTGTTCAGTGATTACTGCAGTAAATTGGTTTTTTGTCTTATGTGGGTATCTGAGAGTTATTTTCTATTTTGTAATAATTCAGTCAGTGCGAAGGAAGCCCTGCCAGAGAGTGGGTTTGTCCAATAAGCTCTTCTAATTAATTTTCTCCTCTCACTGCTTCATTGTTGTCTGTTTTGCTTCTGGTCCCCTGACAGCCATGAGAAACATCATTTTACACAGTTAAGTAGCTGTACAAACTTTCTGTCTCAGTAAATGCTGTGTCTTGGTTTTGTATGGCTGACCCTGATGCAGTCTGGTTTAGGCACAGTTACTGAAACCACACAAAATGTTTATGACGAGCTAAAAGCTAAGAAAACCCCAGGAGACAACTGGTTTGGGTTTGAGTTTGCATTTTTTCTAGGATGAAGTCATATCCCAGCTCCGCATCTTAAAGGCAGGAGTAGTAATGAAAGGCTCTTTTGCTTTGCTTTGTTGTATATGCAAAACTGCAGAAGGAGTTTAGTATGTTGTGAAATACCTTGGCATGGGAAATATGTTGACGTGGGGGGAATAAAAGACAAAGAAAGGAACTGGAATCACTTGGAGCAGAGGGGTGGCACAGTCACAAATCAGTCACAAAGCAAGTGCATCCTCTGAAGGCTGCTTCGGTTCAGAAGGTTTGAGCAGCCCTGGAGGCTTTGCAGTGACCTTGTGGACAGAGGCGAATTTTCATTCCTTTCAGTTTCTATCATCTCTTCTAATCAGGAAAGAAACAAACGGAGCTGTGGAAAACAACCAAGCTGCTGGTTTCCAGCTTTTACATGGAAACAAACTGAGGAGACAGCTGGTGAAAATATTCAAGGTGCAAATAGCTGACATCAGCTTTGGTGACACCCAGTGCAGCTCTCATTGACACTGAGGTCAAGAGTCTTTTATTGCAACACAGATTCAGTCATTTGTACTGCAGCCAGCTTCAGTACCATACAAAATACAAATTTCTGGTTGGAGATGACAACCCTTGGTCCATTCAAAACAGGGAGGCAAAGCAGGGAAAGTAAAGGCCAATGTGCTTCTAAGGGTCCTTGGTAGAAATCCCAAGGGAAGGAGTTGGAAAGAGCTTATAAGGGGCTCAGAATTGTTTGCATCTGACCTGCTAAATTGCCTTACGTTAACAGTAGTCTGTTTCCTTTCTGTTACAGAGCAGTCTCCATTGTTTGTGCTGATGAGCAGGCCCTTGACTTCATGTGGTAGGACAGCGTGTTCCTGCTCCTCTGTAAGAGCCTTCTGACATCCCTGTGTTTGGCCTCTTGCATGTGAGCTCCTCACCACCTGCTCTCGGGGTTCCTGGTCATTCCCAGCTCACCATCAGTCCAGTTGCTTTCATTCTTTCTTAGAAGCAAGGCCTTATATTCCCCTTGCTGTAACTACTTACTTTTGCATTCCTATAAATGTCTAAGGAGATTATTTTATACAAATCCCACATGCTCTGTGCAGCCTTTTCAAGGAAGGCTGCCATCCCAGCTTATTTAATGAACAAGTCCTACAAAATTGTTCTCTTCCTTGAAAAAGTTGCTCATGTGACTGAAACACGTGGCCTTTCTCAGCAATTCCTAATCACGGTATACGCTTTATAAAAGGCCTGCTGACAGTACACAGAGATCTGGCTGGTGGCAGAGTGTTCCCTTCCTGAAAGCTAAACTTTGTGGCAAGAAAACTAAAATGCCCAAGTTCCAACACTAATACTGCTTTGCTGCTTCTACAGCGGCTTTTGAGATAAAAAGGACAAAAGGTGAATGAAGGTCAAGCACAAGTGATCAGCCTGAATGGTATCCTACTTCCATCAGCATACAGATTAGACTGTAGCATCCTTTGTTTAAGCACTTTTGAGAACTAGATGCATTACTTCATAAAAAGAACTCAAGTGTCACTGAAAACCCCCAGAGGCATTGATATATCCCAGAATTACTTGTAGCAGTGAGAAGTCTTGGAAGAGCCACAGGCATTGAGTTTCAAGAAATAATTTTATTTTGAATCTTTTTATTTTACTCTATTTGCAGAGGTAGATTTTACTGTTGAGGATTGTTCTATAAAATGAGCAATGGCCTTCCCCCCCCACAAGGTGTTTTTATATTTTTTTTTTTTTCAGTCTTAGAGAACTGCAGTAATATGTCTGGTGATTAGCCCTTATGCTAAAAATTTTTAGTTCTTGATATATAGTTTTACAAGCTTCCAGAGACTGGAAAAAGCTCCCTGGAACTGAGAGCCTGGGAAGAAAGAATGGCTTTTGGGTCGCAGGTGAACACTGTGTGTGCTGCTGCATGTTAAACTACACCGAGTACAGGTCTCATTGCTGGTCGACTCCTACCTTTAAAAGCCCACTAATAAATACAGTTTAAAATTGCTTTAAAATAGTTTAATTTTGCAGACAGGTTATTTCCATTCACTATTTGTCAGCTGAGAGTACATTTCAAACGCTACGAAGATACAAAATCTTTGTTTGGTTAGAAAAATCGTTAAGACTTCCACAAGCTGTTCGGCCAATGGCATTTGCACCCAGGCTAGGGAAGGGGAAGAATTTTGTCTGGTGTCGTTGGAAGTTACATGCCACAACAAATGTGGTGGGAAAGATGGTGAAAAGAGCATTGCTGCAAGTTTCAGGGAGGTGTTAAGTGTACAGAGTGAGTGTACTGTAGTAACTGCTGATGGCTCTGCAGCAGCCTGTCCTGCAGTGCGCCGTCCGTGGTTGCACAGGGTGAGCGATGGAGACACGGCTGTGGCATGCCCTGGTGACTGCCGTTCCGTGCTCTGCCCCCCGGGTGAGCTCGTAGTGGCACTGGGTGAGTCTCGGACACGAGGTGGAAGTCACTTTCTGTCCCAGGTACGAGGGTGGTTCTTGGGGGAAGAGCTATGTTGGATGTCTGTTCATTTCCTTTGATGTAAGGGCTCTCATGTATGAGAAGTTGGTCAGTGTATCCTAGTGTTTACTACTAGGAAGACAGGAATAATTTGTCTTAATCTACAGGAGAGAAATTTAAACTAGATAATGGGAAAACCTTTCCTGTAATTAAAGTGTAAGGAATCAATAGAAGGAAACTCAGTAAATGCAATGTCCCCATCAAAAAGGTGGTGGAAGCTTTAAATTTTTCAATGTTTTATTGGTTCTTTTTAAAGGCTTAATAGATAAGTATTTGTTCAGACAAGGTTGAAGTTGAATTGTAGGTACCCATAGTGGAGCTGGGGAGGTTCATCTGAACTCAGTATTTTTACATATGCATTCGTGACAAGCAATCTCTGACTCAGTGGAACTTGATGTGACCTGTAACAGAAATGTTAGGAGCTTTAGACTCAATGGTTCCAGCCTGCAGTGTGCTGGCTGCTTTGTTTTACTCTCCTGTTCATGTGTGCTTGATTGGAATGGGCCTTCAAGCTGCCATAATGTGGAATTTACTGAGGACATTAGTTGAACTTCTGTTGCAAAATCAAGAAAATAATATACGTTACCTTCCAACACACATGAAAACTAGATTTAACAATAAAAGAAAAAAGTACTTGTGTGGCGGAAGGGCCTGCATAGGGCTGTAAATCTGGATTTGTGACAAGGATATATTTGGAAAAAGGGACTGGGAGCTGAACCCAGCAAGAGTGTAAAATGTTTTCCAAGTTCACTTTTCAAGTTTGCTTGGAAGTTGAAAGATGATTGAAACAATCTGTCAAGCCATCAAGACACTTTTTTTTTCTGAGCACGCATTGGTTTTCCAATTTTATTGGCTTTGCCTATAAAATTGTCTAATCAATTTTAAAAAGATCCTTTCTGCATTTTTTCCTTATTTTTTTCTCAGTTTGCACTTGCAATAATGATTTCTGTGCAAGATTCTGGCTTATCAGTTCCTTCTAGCCTTTGATTGGTCTCTACGAAATGCCTACAACTAGTCCAGTTAGTGAATGCTTATTATGTCAGCGAATTAAGACTTGCAGTGTCCTTGAGAGGAGAGGAGTAAAAGCAGTCTGGAGAGCCATGAACAACGCCTGAGCAGTGCCCATGTAGGTGTGGCTGCTGCTGAGTAGGCAGGAGACTGCACCCAGCAGGCCTGGCTGTCCAGGGTGAGGGATTCGTCGTTCATGAGGGAGTCCTACAGCCCTCCCAATCCGTCTGCGCCGCCAGAGGGACATCAGCACAGACAGGGGTAAGGAGAGAATTGGTCGAGGGTTGGTATCTGACTATCCTGTGGGAGCAAGGGCAGGATTTTAGGGACAGCCCAGCTATGGGCCGTGCCAAGTCCAGGTGTGGCACCAAGATCCGGCAGGGATGAAAACAGGGTGCGCAACAGCTGATAGCTCCAACATTTGCCACTGCCTACTGCAATTAAATTCTGGGGACTCAGGTTCACGCCAGCGGGACCGGTTCAGGCATGAGCTTTATTAAATCACTGCGGTGTGTGCGCCGCTCAAGCAGTTTCTAAACTGATTTAATTAAATCAATCCAGGCAGAGTCTTTATTCCAACTGTCACTCAAGCATTTCATCTGTGATCAAAGAGATCTTTTCTCCCTGCTCCCTGTGTGCCGTGGGTATCCCTGGAGTGCAGCAAGGCACTCAGGTTTTTTCGTTGCTATCCTGCCCTGTGTCAGACTCAACTGTTGAGAAGATAAATCAGACAAGTCCCACTTAGAGATCTAGGGCAGCCTTATGTGTTAAGCTACTATCTGTTAGCATTACTATATGAAACCCCAGTTAAAGATTGTAGGAGGAAGTCTGGTAAAGATTGCACTGGATGCTGTTGATAAGGCCATGACTCTGATATTGATATGTAAAACATGAATAAGATAAAAAATAATTATTTATTTAGTATGCTCTATATTTACATATATAAAAAAAGGCTAATTTACCCCAAAAGCAGACAATTTGATCTGCCTCTGGGAAAAATATATACCTATACAACAGCAGATAGACACAAATAAACACAGGAACAATTTTATCTATGTATTTAATACTGGACTAACCTGTAGAACCCTGTCCCACTAAGGTCATGGAGCTTAATAGCTCAGGTAGATGCAAAGAAGACATCTGCTTTGTTAACAAGAAGCCTGAATTACCTCAAGCAGGTTGATTAATTGTTCAGTCATCAAAGTGCAGTATTAACTTCAGTGTTTCATTGCAGGTGATGGAAGAGGTGTCTTGATTATTTCAATATCTGTTGTATACTTTTCCCTTTTTAGCATCTGGTGTGATGCACATTCAAAGCCTGGATGAGTCAGTGTCAGTTACCAAATTATACTTCACATGGCAGCATATTCTGATTGTTATGTAAACCCTGTGGTTTACCTAAAGAGCTCAGCTCATCTGTCTGCAGAATACATATCTGTGTGTGATAGAATTTTAAAGCAGTATTAAGATGTAAACATTTTTTAAAAACCCAAAAAACAGTCCATTTCTTTAAAAGCAAAACCTGTTGTCTTCTGCTGGGGGAAATAATGTTGGTTTTTTTTTTCTTAGCTTGCTCATGTTTGATGCAGTTTGAGAAATGAGAAAAAATATCTCAGTTGTGCTTCATTTAGTTTGAATTTGTTGATTCAGTAAGTGTCATTTCCAAAAGCGTTTTCAAGCCTCACTGTCATAATGAAGCCAGACAGTTTTCACTTAATAACTCTGGAGTTATCTGGAAATGAAAAACACTGGCTGTGACCTAAGAAAGCCGAACCTTCTAACATTTCCTCCTGGTTGTTTCCATCACCAAGAGATCCTTACTGACAGTAGCATCTGTGCTTAAATATCTCTTTCCATAATGTATATTCAGCTGGGAACGCATAATTCCATAGATAAAATACCAAAATCTTTAGCTGGACTTCTGCCAGCCTTAACTGCTTCTGAGAAGGTTCTGCTCTGCACAGAGAACGCTCTGCTGTCCACATAAAATGCTTTAGGACATGGAAGAATACAGAGCCTAGATTATCTTAACACAGGCTTGATAGAGAAGGCACCTCTGTCTACCTGAAAATGTCTACCACATTATAATGCACTTGATTTAACAACTGTGTGGCTAAAGTCACAGCTTCGTGGGGAAAAAGAAAATTAGAGATTGTCAGATTCCAACACCTGACAGTGGCCAGAAGGCTTGCTTGTACCACAGAGTAACAGAACTAGATTTAAGTGTGACTTGAAAACACAAATAGAGGATCCAGGAGATGTGAGGTAACCCTTCCATTCTGTATCCAAAGGAGCGTTGTGTTTGAGTGGCACACTGCTCTTCAAAATGAGGTGATATCAGTGGGAACCATCAGATGTCTGGGAACCACACGGCTTATGAGTAAACATGAAGTGGGGAGGAGTTGTTTAGCCCAGAAAAGAGTCAGCCTGTTATTGACAAAAACAGCAAAATGGGGAAGGGATCAGTCTGCCCAGTCACATTCCCTTTAACCAGGGTAGAGATAAGGGTACCTAAATTGTACCCAATGAAATTTAGATTAAACATCATGGACAAATTGTGCAGCTGCAAGGATAATTAAAGCATTGAATGAGTGGCAGAGGAGATGGTGGCGTTTCCAGCACAATGAGGAGCAGCCTAGACAATAGGTGCTCAAGAGCAAGCACATTAGCTTGTAGTTATTCTCCAGGCGGTCTCTTTTCCCAGAGCTCACCCACTGCTTCCCTGTGGATTTAACTGCTTTGTCACCACTCCACCTATGCTAGCTACCCTCAGAGGGCCTGACAGGCCACATATCCTGTGCAGTTCTTGGCAACTTGCTTGGCTTTGGAGTTTACTGCTTCTGCGCGAGACTGGAACGCAACCTTGTGTGCCTTATCATTGAAATGTTATCTGTCCATTGGTACTAGTTCACAGAATAAAGTTGCAACCTGCTCCACATCACAGGGTTCACCCAGAACCTAGACCAGCACCACTGTCGTTGTCCTCCCACTCCCACCTGAGCTGATCAGGTCAAGTGCACACAGCATTTTGCAAGGGCTGAAAACCAGACTAGAATGCTGGCTCAGCTGCCAGAGCCTGAGTACACAGCCTTGCCCAAAGACAGCTTCCTTTTCGCTAAGTGAGTATCACTGATGATCTGTTGGTGGTTTTCACTGTGTTTGTTCCTGACCTGGAAGCTGCCTCTTTTTAGTGTTCTGTGGTCCGGCCATGTCCAGTGCCTGATGATGGCTTTACAGACAGCTGCTACAGAACACAGTGGGAAGCACAAAAGAAAAAATGGGTGCATGTTCCAACAGCTGCTCTCCAAAAGGCCTTCTGGAGCCTAATGCACAGCGAGCGCTTTGTACCCGGCTAGAGACAGCCTTTTTTCCTCCATAGTGCCTGACAAAACAAAAATCGTCCCCTCTCCACACAGTCCAACTGTTTCATAACAGCTGATATTGCAGCAAAACCCCCATCCCTCCAACTGGTAACAGAGCCCTGATAGTAATGCAAAGTGCAGCAAAAAGTGCTGCGCAGCTCCTGGGGCCTGTTTGACCGAGGCCTTCCACCCCATTTCAGGGCGGGTGAGAAGCTAACTAGTTGTACTCATTTCCACTCACCAAGACGGAGAGAGCCAGGTTATCCACGATTCCTTACTGATGTGACATTTCAGTTGACACTTCCATTCGCACATGGAGGATTATGATAATACATAGCTAAAGCTCATGCCAGTTCTGCCTCGCTCTGCCCCCAGAAGATTTGGAAGTTTTTCTTGAAGGTGACCATTCAAATAGCCCAGTTCCACAGGGTTGTTCTGCTTCTCTCACTTGTCATTTGTTTCTCATGAAGATCCTATGTACCAGGAGCTCTAATCCTTCAGGAAAATCTATTTAAGTTGTCCCTGTAATCAGGTGTACAATAATGTATAAACTTTAAGGCAGGCAGCATACTCCCCATGCAAAGAAAGCACAGCACTTGCATTTTCAATGTGAAGCCTGCAAGACAAGTTTTCCTTAAACCTACCTCCTGATAAGTAGGAGAGCTTTAGCAAGGCTGTCAGAATTCCCTGAAGCAAAGGCTATAAAGAAGTAGTATTTGGCAAGCGCTGCTGTCATCTGCAAGACTGCCTCTTTGATCCTCCTTACACTTGTGTAATCATGCCAGCATCTCTGCAAAACAGAGCAACAGAGCTGTTGCACAAAGGTGATCTCTGTCACTTGCTTTTTTCCTCTGATTGAATTTTTGCTTGGTGACTTCTATTTTTATACAGTAAGAAAAGCCCCGCACCTCCTTTTCTACAGTCTCTACCTTTGTATTGCAGCAATTACCGTGTTACAGATATTTCCTTGATTTCTAACTGTGTTTTCAGTACTATATTATACTGCTCAGCAACTGAAAGGTAATTAATGAAGTCAAGTAGGAAACCTTGTCCTGAGGAGTTGCCCATTGCCAAGAGTTGATTTGGCTATGCCAAAAAGCTTTGGCAAAACTCCAGGCAGTCTCTTCCAGGGACTGGTACTCATGTTCTGCCAGTACATTCTTGTACCTTTCAGAACACTATCACTGAATACATTGGTCAGACAACATTAGTAAAAATTCAGGAGTGTTTCCTATCCGGACCTCTTCTGATTTCTGGACCCTGCAGGTAAGCAGCAGCCACACTTCTGATCCTTTTTGCCATGTTCTTTTTAAACATGCCAGCTATGAGTTTATTATCAGTGAGTTTACACAGAAAGTTAATCTTGAAAAGAAAATAAATGAGCAAGGGAGGTTCAAAGCATTTGAAGTCAAAGTCTCCCTTAACTCTTGTAATAAAAATGTTGGGTACCTCATTAAAGTACATCCACTACATTAATCATTCAATATGCACTTAAATATGTCAAGATTAACAGTATAAAAGTGCAGAACATACATACATATATATACATATATATATACACAGTATATGGAATCAAAGAGAAATTACTGTTTTACTTGAGACCCTTTGTACATCAGAAGAAAGCTGAGGGAGATATAAGTACAACTAGCATGCAAGCTTTTGCTTCCAATTGTGATCAAACTACCAAATCCTTTTGCTGTTCATGCTTCACTAGCCTGTTTCTGTTTCTGAAAGGAGCAAGCCACGTCCAAGCTGCTGAACTGAACTTATCTGGAAAGCATGAAATCGGAGCTTCCCAACATGTGCCTTTATAGTTAACATCCACCACAAAATTAGTACTTTCTTTAAGAACATGTGGTTTTAAGTGGGAGCGTCTTTGGAACCTTTGAGTAGGTATTTTTAGAATCAAAACCAAACAGAATTTGGGCACTCATAGCACTGCTTTTATTCTGTGTTGGTGTAGCAGCCAGTAGAACAGGTCTTGGTTGACAACCAGAGCTGCTGTAAACTGACATGGTATTAGTATTTTAAAGAAAACCAACTCTGTGCCATTGTCTGCTACGGTGGGAATTATGTCCTTCGGAGGATCCTGTATTCCGCACAACTCTGGATTATGTCCTTTTGGAACCCTTTCATTTACCAGTACTTTAAATACAAGGTGCCATTTAGAAAAGACACAATGTTGGGCTCCCTTTTCCTTTGGGACCTGCAGCACAGCTCAGTGTTTCTATGAAGCAGTTGCTGGAATATTCTTTAACAGAACTGGAATGTGGGAGCAAGTCCAGTGTTCATTGTAAACATGGCATGAATTCAGTGACCAAAGGCAGCAGACCAGGTCCAAAAGTTATCAGTTTGCATTTGACCTTAAATATTTGGCTTCCACAAGTATGTCTGTTTAACAGGTTTGTCCCCTGCTGGTGTATCTTATTCTTTGTACAGTCATTGATAGCAGCGCACAGAGACAAGAAGATTTATCCAGATCAGAGTGGTAACAGGCACTCACTTTACCCTTCTTCCTACATATTCATCAGTCCTTTTCCTTCTCTTGTTCTCTAATTACATCTAAGATGACTTTTTGGACAAGAGAGCAAATGAAAATATCATTATTCTTTGCAGCGCAAGGGCCAGATTTTCTGCTGCTTTCCACCATGCCAGGGAAAGAATTTGGCTTCACTGTGGCTCAAGAGGAGCACAGCGCAGCCCAAGTGCTTTGTGCCCCTTCTTTGAGCCAGCTAAAAGGACAGCAGGAGATGAGGTGGAAGGTCAGGTGTATGGTACATAATCTGTAACTTAAAGAAATGCCATCAGTTGGGCTGTATCACTTACGTGTGCCCTCTGGATGCGAAAATCTCGGTAACCTCACAGAAACTTTCTCAGGACACCTGAGCTGTAGGAGACAGCTTTCCCTCAGCCATCCTCAGAAAGGCACACAGCATTAAGTTGGTCTGCCTGGTTCAGCAACATTAGCAGGCTGCCTCACTACGCAAGAGCTCATCTCATTACCCAAGAGCTCATCTCCCTTGCAAACAGCAGGAAAATTCCTTGAATGCCAGAAAAACTAACTCTTGTTCTTTCTTGCCCAGGCATTGCCTACTCGTGTCTTTGGATCCAAATACAGTTTTACCAAAGTAATTGAAGTGACAAATCAGGTAAAATCTATAGCCGATTGACATGGAGATGATGTTGATTGTTACTGAGCTGCTTTGCAGCAAACAGGAAGGCAGCAAGCAGAAGCTGCTCTTTCACCCTGCTCTGCAGGTAAAGAACGGCTCAAGCTATATTTGACTAACAGAAATCTCTACAGCAAAATTTAAAACCCAGTATAATTGTATTGTTGGGATGCTCTTCACACCAGAGTTGCAGTGCCATAGGGAGGCAAAGCGAAGTCTTCCATTTATTTTTGAAAAGATGAAAAATCTCCACCAATATTAAGGGTAAGATTTGAAGTATTTAAAGTCTACATTAAAGAACATTAGTCTTTATTAGAACACAGTCTATATTAAAGAATATAGACTTTGTATGCAGCGCTCCCCAGTGATGCATGACACCCCAGATGGAAATCCTAAGGCTTTAGGCAGGATCAGTCAAATTGCTTCTTCCGACAAAACTGTTCTAAAACTCTGTTTCCGTTTTTCTGACCTGTGTTTTCATGTAATGATAATATGCAACATGTCGGTATTCACCTTCACTGACGGGTCAAACAAAAAGCTTTCTGCTGCAGAACAGTTTAAGCACTTGGAAGGGAGAACTCGGGCCTCATCTCTGCTCTGCAAAACACAGCCATACTTCTCAAATTTTTTATTTTTAGCCATTTCAGCATTAGTATATACTTGTGGTTGGCCTATTATGGGAGGATAGTACACATGATCTGTGCACTCACCATATTTCACCATTTTAATGAGCTAATAAGCGTTGTTATAAACAGCATATTTCTTGTTTTAATACCTCGATCCTGGCAGTCTGAAGTATGTCTTTAATAGCGCAGAAGCAGTCCTACTGTGAGGGGAATGAGGCAGTGCGAAGCAAGTCTGAAACATAAAAGCCTGTTTCAGCTCACCAGCACCTTGTGCCAGTGGAGCATTGCAGGCTGAGTGACACACAGGGCTTGGTTTCAGACAGGTGGCAGAGCTGGGAAGGCAGAAATCTTGTGGGCATAACTGCCATTAACCTCTGTACCCGTTTCCAAAGGGAACTGTTGTTTTTCCCTGTTGGTAAGTTTTCATCCGGGCTGTTGATGACAAGCCATCAAAGCATCCAGCCAATCCTGCTTACACAGCCAGTCGTACAGTCACAGGGGAGAGGACAGGAGCTAGACCTGAGAAGGCTTTTGGTCTCCTGCTGTGCTTAGATTATGATTTAATGCTAAAAAGTTGGCATGGCAACCAAATGCTTGGCAACAAAAGGCCAAGGAATGGGTCCAGAAGAGGGGCAAGCAAAAAGCACTGCCCAGCTCTTCCACGGGCAGATCTGTGCCCTGCATACCCATCTTGTCAGCACTTCTGTAGCAGCCAGGGTTACAGCAGAAGAAGGCATTATTAATAAGCTAGGCAGGTCTGCAATAAGTGAATAGCAAATTTCTCCAAAACACTTGAAATGGACCCTGGCGCCTCATTCAGGCTCCTTTTGCTCCGGCCACCGATTTCCACACGTTGCTGGGAGACGGTCTTGCTCCACAGGAGGACTTGCCACTGGCTGCCATTGTGCTGTCTCTCTATGTCCCCCTCCTCCCCTGTCCTGCTCTTGCTCTCTGCTGTAACGGAAGCCTGGCAGTGCTCTGCTTCTAAGTTCTGACTCAATAACTTATTTTAATTTGAAAGTTTTCAAAAGCTTTTTGTTTTTTTTGCAGCGATTAACTGAGCAAAATATCCAATCTGCACAACTCCAGGCTTGTGACCAGAACAGGCTGGAAAAGGGACACAAGTGCCTTAAAAGGTAGGGTTGATCTGAAGGGGGATTAGTGACATACACTGTGAAGAGCACTCCTTTGCTGCATGAGCACCTCGGTGTTGTCTCCTCAAGTCCAAGGTACTACATTTGGGTGCCTGGTTAGGGTACACGAGTTCCATTTAGTCAGACTTGTGCTGGGAGCTTTCTACAGTCCATTGAAGCATGCCCTTGGCTATTTAAATGTTCCCAGACTTTTTTTTTTATCATATAGGGCCTCAGAAACCTCTCTTGCCTTTGGATATTGGCAAGCTTAGTTATATGCATGTCACAAAACAAGCCATTCATTCTTCAGCTTTCCTGAGGCACTTTCCTTATACCCCCAAGGAAACCTTTTGAGTATAGACTCGGTACGGGCCAAAACAGCGTGACCTTCCCAAGTCTGCTGGTGCCACTGCCAGTCTCTAGCTTCAGAGAGCTGGGCTGCTAAGCAGGTAAGTGAAATTAAAGGTTAATCAGTTCCTGGGTAGGTTTGCCAAATACTGTGAGCCAGGGATCAGTTTATGCTGCCATTTGGCATCATCTTCTGTGGTCAGAGCAAACTGAAGGGTGGCAGCTGAGGAGGAGACTGCTGTTGCGACAGAGACCTCGGCGCTGAAGGGCTCCAACACAACAGTGTGGCCAGGGCGTAACTAGAGAACGTAGTGCTTCAGCTTCCTCGAGGACCCTGGAAAGCAGACTTGAAAATGGGCAGGGATTTTAATGTGCTGTTTGCAGGGACTTAATGACACAGCCTGTCTCTGTGTCTGTGGGGAGGGCAATGCCTTTGCCTCTTATTCTCAGTGCTGCATCCAGACTGAAACATCATTCTTTGGTCCAACTGAGTGTCCAATCTCTAACACTCCAATACTTCTTTTTTGGATTCCAGCATTCCTTTGCTCTGTCTGATACTTCACCATCCCACCTCTTTCCCCACCCTAATGTCAGAGGTTTCCAAATGCTCTTAAACAGACACACATCAGCTCTTCCCCTCCATATCATTTAACACTGACAAACTGACACAAAGAAAATAATTTTAATTAAGTGGACAGGCTAATTAGACTAATGTATTTCATTTCACCCGAATTTCACTGTTCAGTTTCCAATTCACTCTGGCACCATGGGACACATTCCCCTCATTCTTCCTTCCCATCGCTAGGAGCAGTGACAAATGACTTACATCTTGTTACTCTTCTGAGACTCCGCAATGGAAAAAGACATTGGAAAATAAATCATCAACCTTGCTGTTTCCAGCTTTCGCAGTTTCAACAGAGGAGCTGTCATGTCATCCAAGAGCACAGGAGTGGATTGTCTATCAGCAATCCCAGCTCCATGCCTTAATAGCTGAAGATGAAATAGTTGAGATGTTCCCTTGTGCAAAACGGAAGGGGAATTCAGAATTTCTGGCAGCAGGGTGACTCTCCAGGGTGCCAGGTGATACAGCGCAACTGATTGGTGTTGAGGCGCACGTGAACGTGTGTGGGGAGCACCAAGCTGCTCGTTTCACCCTCTCTCACCATGCAGTCCTAATGACCATGTTAGTAAACCACATTAGGTGCACTTATAAGCCTCACTTACAGCTGTTTTATTTGTAGAGCTCCGTCAGGTAATTGTAGCTTGTCCTGGTTCATGTGAACTTACTTTCCAAGTCTGTTTTTAGGAACGCGTGGAACTGCATATTGAAATCTTTCAGATAGACCAGAGACAGACCTGGTGCAGACAAACTGCAGGTCCCCGGTGTGTGGAAGGGTTATGTTTGCCTGTCACTGCCTGCCCATCCCTCTCCTTTTGTCTTTGATTAAAGATACAAGCCACACACTGACCAGCACGTGGACAGCCAGCAAAGTGAGTGCAAGGAGGTTCACAAGCAAAGACACATACAGCTGAGGCTTTGTTCGGGTCCTGTTTACTCGCAGGGCGAACAGTTGAGCATTGTTTGTGTTTGACAAATTGCAACTGTCCAGCTAGGAGACATCTAGTTCCAGCTGGTTAGAGCTGCTTGCACATCTTACCTCCTCCCCCTCTGTCATCCATAACTCAGAAATCCATTTTACCTAGGGGCAGAAAGAGCAAGTACAAGCTACTTGTTAGATTCCTTCCCACTTCGAATCGACACTGACCTCATCAGGGGCCCTACTCCAGCTGCCAGCAGAGGTAAGATGCTTATGAAGCGTGGCTCGAAAGGTGAACTCACTCTTGCAGGTGTCCCAAAGACCTTAGGGTCCTGTACTTGTATTATCATTAGGAGTAGTGAAGAGTGACCCTTTCCTAGTCCCCAAGTGCTCTCAACTTGTCAGGCCTGGAGAGCAGCAGCCACTTGATAGTGTTGGAGCACAGCCACAGGAATCTGAGAGCTATTTACTACCTAATTACTCTTCTGCCTTGCATAGCACTGATGCTGCAGAGACTGATTGTTCACTGTACAGCACCAAATGTCACCTATGATTCTCGATCCTCGTCACAGAAAATGAGTATCAGAGCACTCTGTTTTCAGAACAAAGCCGCTCATTTTCGGTTAGACAGACAAAGTAAGGCCAGAATGCCTCTAAGTGCTGGATTTGCATCCTCTTTCCATCAATTATGTTACCTTTTTCAAGACAACTTGCTACTTTAGAAGGGTATTGAGGCTCTAGGGCAGCAGAAAAAACAGCTGTCTCAAGGATTGTCATCTCAAGCCTTCACAGAGAAGGGGTGACAGAATCAGTTTGGTGCTAAATGACCTAAGATGTGTTAAAGATCTGGAAAGAGAACGGGTCAGTGGTTCTAGAAATACAGAACCAAACTGAAATTCCTGGCTTAGTGAGACCTAAAGTCTTACTCCTAAAGACATCAGTGTCATATGAACTCCATACAAACAGGTGTTTGCTAGCTTCAATGTTCAGTCAGAAAGGTGGATTCAGAAACTCTGTAATCCATTTTCAAATTTATCCTACTTACATAGCATTTCAAAACTGGTTTCCATTTTTTTTTCCCTCTGTAATTAGAAGCCAGTGTTCTTTACCTAGTGCTGAAATGCCTCTAAATAGACACAGACACAGGAAAGTCTTTGAGAGCATAATTTAAAGATTAATTTTTCCCATCATCCAGAACCCTGACCTTTGACCAAACAATAGTCCTGGATAGGGAGTGCACAATTCATGTATACATAGCTTGTGTCTGTATATGTAGTTAGAGTAATGGGGTTTAAGTGCCATAAAATGTGCTACAAAATTCATATGTAATTAGCAGAACAAAAGTCCTAAAGTTCCTTATTTGTTTATCCCACTATCAGTGCACAAACCAAAGCTGAGTGCAGTGCTAACAGTTCTGCTGTATTATATTTAATGGGCTGCTTTAAGCTTCTTTGCATGCCAGCCTTGTGTGTGAGAACACTGATTTGCCGTTTAGAAGGGGAAATTGTTCTTGTGGGCCCTGTGAGGGAAGCCATGCTCAGCTTCACTACCTTGAGCCTAGCTCCTATCAGCAGATCTCGGGATTGCCCCTCTCGCTTGTTCCTCCAGTTGCTAAGAATTCTGCAGATAAACTTCACTTCATCTGAAGGGAGGAAGTTGCCTCTGGATGCAACTTCCCATACAAATGGGGAAACAAGGCTGTTAACTACCCATGTGCCATGCCACTCCTTCAGCCTGTATCACTCTGGTAAACTGGAAGGAAAGGCCTTTTCCCTTATCATTTAAGGGGGGGGTGATGGAATTAGTGAAGCTTATTGGCAGCCTGAACTGATAGAAATATAAGTCTTGAAATTAGAGGCTGTGAGGCAGGGACTCCGTACCGTACCCCGGCCCTTCCCTCTGCTCTCAGCTCACCATAACAGTTTGGGCTTAGTGTATTAGCCAAGAACACAGTGCCCAGGAGAACTGATAGCTGCCCGTCCAGTTCAGCTGCCAAGGCTCAAGGCAGCTGGAGAAAGCACTGTCACTGTATGCTTAGGACTTGATCACACTGTGTTTTAAGAGTCACTCAGGCTATCTTTGGAGGACACTTGGAAGATTAGGCTGATCTGAAAGAATGCAGACAACCAGGACATTCTCTTTTCACATGTGCTCTGCTCAGTCGTTCTTTCTTTTGCTCAAGTAGGAAGTCTGAGGGCAAGTGATAGCTCCTTCCATATCAGGCTGCCAAGCCCTCAATATTTGTCACAATTATACTTTTGACAGATGGCCTCTGTGGCAGTAAAGCTCACAATGCCCACCTCTAGGTTCAGAGTGGATGAAGTGGCAACATCTCCAAGCTACAAAGGTAGACAATACCTCCTTGTTTCAGCTGCTAAGCAGATAATTTAGGGAGAATGAAAAAAAAAAAAAAAACCAGTAAAGCAGCCTTCCAGTGGTTATCTGTAAACACTTCTTCCTGGGAGAGCTGAAACAAGCAAACAGATGCAAGGGCATGTGCCTCCCAGAACCCAAAGACGAACCTCCCTGTACTGAAAAAGTGCTTTGCTGTATTCCAGCATAGTGTAGTGCAGGCAGGC
This sequence comes from Cinclus cinclus, assembly GCF_963662255.1. Lineage (NCBI taxonomy): Eukaryota > Metazoa > Chordata > Aves > Passeriformes > Cinclidae > Cinclus > Cinclus cinclus. The sequence continues at coordinate 73,842,271 of NC_085050.1, read as the reverse complement.
AGCACCAGGGCGGGCTCTTCTGTAGGAACTAAAGCAAGTGGATCGGGATCTTATTTACAAAGAGCAGCCACTTGAGTTTGGAGATGGTGACATTGAACATCAGAAGCTGGGAGGACTTGAAATATACCAAAGGATGCAACATGTAGTGTGTATCCCAAGCCTTGGTCCCTCCTGCTTGTGTCTGTTGCTTTATGGGGGCTTACAGTTCATCGTTTGCAACATCATTTCAAATTTTTATTGCTCTAGGATTTAAGTCCCTCAGGACTTGCTCACCTTAAGGAATCGAGGCCTATAGACTCAGTCTTTACACAACCCAAAATTTACCACTCGGCCAGCCTCTCAGAGGCCTTATATCTACATATCCTGATAAGATAAGGATACATCAAAGTTGTGATTAACTCTCCAGCTGCCTCTCCGAGCTCCTTCAGCTTTGTCCCTGAAGCATTGTTACTTTGAAGTGCAAGTCATTTGCTCCCTATTTACCTAAGTCCTTCAGGGAAATCTCTAACTTTCCTTAGGTGCAGTCTGTCTGTCCCTCTGCCAGAGAAAAGATACAGCAAAGCCCTACCTGGAGCCTGGAGGGAACAGCATGCTATAATCTCTTCTAAGCATGAACAGCCCCTGCTCAGGAGGACGAGGGTGTCACCTCACTAGGCTCTTGGTGCAGTGCTCCCCCAACAGAATTTTTCACTGGAGAACAGCATTCTTTGTAATGATTTAGAACAGATCTGAACTTAATCACATCACTGTGCCCCCCTAGTGCAACACACCTATATAAATGGTAGTTCCCAGCTCCTCTCATTCCTGGCACTCTTGGCTCAGTACAAAATCATTATCTTTCATCCCTTTACAGCACTTTGTCAGATGTCCTGAGTGCTGTTGTATACAGGTTACTGGGTGCAGGGTGCTTGGGCTAAAGAACAGGCAGCTGTAGCCAAAGGTAAGTGGTTCCTCCCCAGAACTGGGGCTCCATCCCATAGGTTAACCTTTCTTGAGCCGGAGAGCCGACTGAACAGCAAAGCTTCTTTGTGACTGTGATACCATCTTCCCTTCTGAGACCTTGATTTTTTTTTGTCCTTTCTGGACAGGACACGGCTAAACAAAGTGACTAGCACAACTTCACTGGTAGTCTCCTGGTCACACAGGTTAGCATGTTATGTCTCATACAGTGGTGTTTTAACATATTCTAAAAGCAAAGTCACACAGTTAGGCAGGGTGAAGGATGTTTCATGCTTTCTGAACTCAAAGTCTCTCTGTACATGTGCACCAAGAGACACAAACACCTGCTTGTCTCAGTAAGTCCTCTTCATAAAGATACATTTCCCATATCGAGTCAAGTGTCTGGAAAAAAAGGGCTCAACAATGAAATCTTAAAATCTGCTGGAAGCTACAGAAAATTTTTATTTCATCCTTTGAAAACATCTTGATATTAAACCATGCAGAGAATCCAGTGTTTGAGGGGTGGAGGGGGTTTTTTTGGGTGACAGAGAGGAAGTTGCATTTCCCTTCATGCACTTAGCACATGGACACCAGAGATGCAAAAAGCAAGATCCATTCCAGACAGGGAAGGGAAAGGAGGGGGCAGTGAGAAGCATGGAGACAGACCACGTAGGCAAAACAGGAAGTTCCGGCTAAAGAGGAAATGCTTCAGTGCTATCTTAAAAACATGTTGCTATGAAACTCCGTGCAGCTACAGAGAGGTGAAAGAAAAGCAGCTTTCTGCAGATTCAGCAGTCTGAGGTTCACGTCCTGCCACACATGGGCTGTTGTCACTTTTCTTGAAGAGGGGCGGCAGCTTGTGCTGCCCTGTAGGAGCAGCTGGAGAGAGGAACCAGGCTCCCGAGAAACAGCCTGAGCACAGACGCTTCCATTTCGCGTGTGCAGGCTGCTTGTGTCCTTACAGATGGTTTCTAGAAGTAGATGAGGCAGGCTCATAATCCTTCACTAGCCTCTTCTACTTGAGAAGCAGCTTGTCCAGTGACTAGATCAACTACATCACACAGCATCATTCCCAGTCTTGTTTTTGGCTGCCAGGATCCCACACAGGGGAATGTGATTTGGCAGCAGCCCCAAAAGCCTCAGTGACACTTCACTTCATCAGCAAATTCGTTTCCCCAGGACTCTCAGAAAGACTTCTGACTTACAGGTTTTACGAGAAAACGGATCAACAGGATCACAGTGAACCTATCTGCACAGACCCATTTAGAAACAATGTACTGTTCATCTGCTTTACCTTATTTTAGTGCCTGTGTAACTAGAGAGGAAGCAGACTCCTTTTTCAGGGCTAGGAGGTGAAAAGTGTGAGCAGTAATAAAAGGCCAGAAGTGGCAAAAGTCTAGAGGCAAGAACAGTCCTTGTGATGTCAGGTTGTGATGTCGGGTAAGTCACAGATATCACTAATGCCTTGCATGGTCACAGCCACACAGCTCCTTCTTTCTGTGAATTATAACAGGCATTTATGCCTGCAGACAGCCTTACTCTGAGCATGCAAGGGTACTGCCCGTGAATGAAAGACAGGATGAGAATCAATGAGCCCTGTTCTTCCTAATTCTGACATCTCAAGAAATAATTGAAACCTCATGGACCTCAGTTGTAACTTCCCATTTAGTTTGTTAAATGCCAGGACGCCTCTTGTGCAAAAGCAAGTGAGCCTCTTAAAGCCAATTTAGATAATCCCATGATCCATGGGACGACAAACAGGCAGAATTGCCGAGTACAAAGATAGCCCTGTAGTCAACATCTCTGAAGCTGAAAGACTCTTTGTGTTGTACAACCAGCATCATCTCTGAGTTTTCTCAGAAGCCAGCGTAAAGAGGCTCACTCCAGCCCCTGTTCTGTAGAGGCTAGAGCTCTCTTGCCTACTGTGCAGGGCTCCTCCAGCACAGAGGGCAGCTGTTGTGAGGCTCACACATGCCCAGACATACACGTACGCTCACATGCATGATCTACCCAAACTGCTTTTGTCGCTCTGGGGCTTCAGCAAAGCCTGTTATCCGTTTTGCTGAGTAGTCTTCTTTTTCTTTCTAATAATGGTGAAAGGCAGTTTTCAGTTCGCTGTCAGCAGTGATCTCAAAATGACAGGCCAGCGAAACATGGCGTAGACCACAAAGGAGTGTTTTCCTTGGCAGCATGCCCAACTCTGTCATATTAATGCTCAGCCAAGAGCTATTGTCCTTGACAAGTGACTCTGCACTGGCAGAACAGGATCCACTGCAAAAAAGTTCTTCCCATGTTCTATACTGCTGGTGTCTTCTGAGCCTTTAGGAAGGCTGAAATATCTGCCAGTGCTGGAAAACTCACTTCCCCTAAAACCAGTTATTATTTCACAGAGCTATGGGGCAGCAATTTGGTGCTGGAGAAGAGAACCACTGCCCAGAAGTTTGCTACAGAACAGCATTAAATGCAACCAGAAGATACCTAGGACAAACAAAACCAAGCAGGCTGGGGGACAGTGAGGAAAGGGCATGCACATTGTGCAAGGGTAGGCAGCCAAGTGAGCAGAGTAGGCAGTGCACAGCTGGCTCCTTTAGCAGCTGCCTTAGGGCAGGGGGTAAAAAGCACTTTGAAGACTACTAAAACTCCATGTTTTATCAACACTGAAATATCCTATCCATGCTCTGCTTTGTTAATGCCCTGTAATTTGTGATCAAAGAAAGTGCAGGTTCCCAAATACAAGACTGAAACATTTTCTTTTGGTGATGAAAAAATACTTCTCATCACAGAAACCCTCCCACACAAAATCTTCCTTCAATTTATCTGTGATTTCCAATTAATAAATGCTTTGTTGTAAAGTTGTCAGCCCTTCTTAGTGGAGCAGGGCACTATCAAACTGCTTAATGCTGACAATAAGGATTTCCTTTTGAATAAAGGAAATGAAAGAACATGATGTGAGTCACAGAAAACTTCTCCCATGTAAGATCTGAAGGGGATTCTGGGGAGCCACTGAGACCAGAGAGCACAACACCGGCATGTTTGGCACTTACACTTGAGATAGCTCTTAGCTTCTGTCCAGGGCCTGCATGTCAACAAGGCCTAGAGGAAGTCTGTATGCACTCGCTTTCACCAAGGAGCAGAACTACTTGGGTGTGCCCAGCTGGTGTTTAAGAGGGATGACTTTCCCCAGCAAAAGTTCAACCTTGGTTATGGCTGCTGCCTGTACACACACTGAGCCGCAAAAGAGAGGTGCCCCCAGCCAGCGTGGTGCGCAGACCCCCACTCACCCTTGGGGAGCCCCGTAAGCACTTCCTGGAGCCACCTGGAAGGTGTTCCCATGTTCAAGGAGATTCTCACGTTCCCTGCTACTGAGAATGTGGTTAGCTTGAGGTCATGACATGTTCTAGTCAGATAAAAGCAGGCTAAAGGACACCCATCTATGCTATGCTGGCTGCTTCTGAGGGGAGAGATCTCAGAGCCTGAAAAGTCAAACGGTTCCAGGCTCCACTCATTTGTCTCTCAGCTGAAAACTTCCTGGTGCCTTGTCTCATTCACAGAAGGATCTCACCCCTGTCACTTGCATTCTGCCTTTAAGGCAGAAGACGAAAGGACGCCTTCTTTTCATTCTGTAAATCTTGGAACAGAGCACTGCATCTGTTTTATTGAATTGTTGATGTTATTATCACTTTCTTATTTGGGATATTAGGCAAACCTGCCTTTCCCTGATGAAGGAGTGAGAACACCCACTGCATGTCTAAAGCAAGAATATAAAAGAGAAGTTCCATAAATGGTTTTGCTCTGTTTTAGAGTTGGAATCTGAAGAGGAGGTTCGTGAATGAAGTCTGAGTTTTATGGAAATGCACTACACTTGTGGATTTTAAAGAGAAATCTATGGCTGCTGTGCTCTGCCACTTGTAGCTTTTTGGTATTCTTTACATAGACCTTTTCTCTTTTCATCCTTAGACAGGGTTGTGCTTCCTTTCCCATCCCAGGGGATTGCCAGTGAGGTTTGAATAAAGTAATTTCTTTTCCTAAGTTCAGAAAGTGTTACCATTTCTTTAGCTGAGTCGCCTGTGCATGATCAAAGTTTTAAAGACACAGTTTTCAAAGGTGGCTGAGGATTTGTCTCCTCAATTAAACCAAGAGAAACTTTATCTCCCAATACTCTCAGGTGCTTTGGGGAAATCTCTTGCTAAATGTAGTACCTTCACGACGATCTAAAGATACATAAAGACATTTTCATCTCTTTTTACTGAAAAATCATGGGCTACTTCCACTCAGTGAAAAGTTGACAGGCATTAAAGAACATCACAAACTCTGCAGAGGCAAATCTTACTCCATTTTTCTGGACTGCAGCTCAGTTAGTAGCCCTGTTGTTTCTTTCCTGAAGTATGGCTAAATTATAGGGCTGGGGCAGTATATTTGCTGTATTTTGGGGCTGCCTTTCCACAGGAAACATAGAGAATGGCACGTCAGAAGTCTGCAGCATACTGTCAGGATACAGGAAGTGTTCATCGGGGTCAGGCGGTTTGATTCAAGTTCACATCTCCGTATTTCCATTCCTGTTTAGAAGTAAAATAACAATTGGCGTTAGAACGCTGACATGAAAGCTGTCAGAGCTCAGGTGCAGCTGTGAGGTTTTGATTGCTCTGTAAATTGTCATCACGCTTTGTTGGATGGTACATCCAACACGAGTCTGTAATCATTCCAGGGGACTTAGCTATCCTATTGCTGTTTACATACTGAAAGCTTTTTAGTTCACAGCTTTGTTTAGTGCAATAATTATTTTTTTCACTTAGTCCCTTGATTTATTTAATTTAAAGCTTGGTGAGTCATCTGATTGAGAAACTGAATTACAATCAGAGCAATAGCTAGTGGATTGTTCTGTTTATTGATAGGCTATATTTTCCTTAGCGTGAACTATAAACAACAGATGACTTATGGAAAGAAAATTTGTGGAAAATGATGGATATTATCTACGTAAAGGTTGTCTGTGGCATTCAGAAAACATGATTTGCACTAATTCTGAGCTCACACCATAGCAGAGGATTGTGAAGCACATCCATCTGGTAGCTCCCTTATGTTTTTCTAGGCCGAATCTGAAGTGGTTTGGCTTCAGTGATAATACAATCCAGATGTTGGCCTAGAGGGAGCAAAAGTATTTACTAAGCAGAATATTTCCCCTTATTTTAGTTTTAAATTCACTAGATTCCCCTCACCTTATGAGAACAGAGGACACTATGCTGAACAGTAGCACGAAGCCCTGCATCTTATTAAAGGGCTCACTTATACAAGTTGCTGACAGCCATCCAGTAATGGCATCAAGCTTTGTTTTTTTTGCCAACTATTCATGCTATGGGAAAGGGGAAATTTGGACTCATTTTACCTTACAGGCCAAAGTTCCTTGAAATCTGGTATATTCACTAAGCAGGACACAAGTTGGGGTGATTTGCTGTGACAGAGCATGCAATCTGTCACCAGTCAAGTGCTTAAGGGAGGTGGGAAGATTTGTGATTTATCTGCTTGGAGAATACCATATCTAAGTGTTAAGGAAACTCCTTTTTCCCCGAAGCGGGCTAGCTAGCATGATTCTGTATCTGTAAGCTTTCTACAGCACTTGGCTTTTGCTCTAGATCACGCCATGAGTGCATTCTGCTGGCGTATACAGAGTTGTTAAATGCTGTAACACTAAGTCCGTTCAGGAGTGAAACTGGGAGCTGAGTCCTGGTGCCCTGATAGTCCAGGTAACGGCTTCTTCGACATTGCATTGCAACTGTTTGTAAGTGCACTTTGCTGTAGAAAATATGGGAGTATATAGACCTGCGTTGCTGGAAAAACACTGCTAAAAAGACAGCCATTGGTGAACATTTTGGGGGGTGGGCAATAAAGCAGCAGGAGTGGAAGTTTTTTTAAATAGTCTGAGACTTGCTGTAGACTTCTTGTTTTCGATGCAGTTGAGTGCATACTGCCTTTCATGGCTGTTTTGTGAGCATTGTTATCTTGTCCTGAGTTCTGCAAGCTGAAATTAATTGACAATACTGGCAGCCAAAGCTATTGTCCCAACAGAGAATGAGTGTAGGGAGAAATCCAAATTACACTCAAGTCACAGAAAGGATATCTCTGTTGCAGTACAACCAACAATTTGCCCCAGGAAAATGCAGGCAGTGTGTTGTCTTCCCACCTGTTGTCTATAGATTTCAGCCAGTTTCTAGCCAGTGGTTACTTTTAATCTATTCCCTGTATGGGAGGATTTTTGTCAAGGTGGAAGCCAGACCAGTCACTGATTTTTCAAGAGGCTTATTTTCTTTTATTACATCTTGTGCAGAGTTAAATACAGGAGCTCTTGGTACGGTAATTGTTTTACAGACCTGGTCTGCAGGGAACTTAGTGGAGATGGCTTTTAATAAGAAGCATCTGGAAGGATGCCATGATTTAATTGAACAGCCACTCCAAGGAGCAAGGCACATGCTAAAACAGGAGGGTGTGGATTAAGCCCTGAACCATCAAGTCTGGCCATGAGCATGTCATCCTGTGACTGCAGTTTTCTGGCCCAAATGGGTACCTGCCCCAGCAAGTCTTTCCCAGCTCCTGCTGGGAATATTTTCTGGAATGCTGTGAGGGGCTTCCCAGCTGTGTGCCTGCGGGCAGGCGTGCCCTTGTAAGGGTTCCCCATCTCTGAAATGAGACTCACGGCTGGTGCCTTGCTATTCTTTATGTTCAAGAGGTGCTTACAGGACCTGCCAGCAGCACTGAGTGCCGACACATCAGGGTGTGCCTGGCAGCAGGCTGTGTGCAGACCCAGCTCTGCTGGAAAACCACGGGAACCAGGAAAAACCGTGCTGCCTAGATGGAGCTGGGAAGGTGACGAAGTTCCCTAAGCACTGTTGTAGTGAGAAAATGGGTAGGCAAGCTTCTCCTGCCCTTGTTTCTAAGCAAGTGCTTTGGTTTGATGTTGGTTTAGGGGCCACAGCAGTGCTGATCCCTTTCCTTACCTGGTGTGGTAGTCATGAGCTCTGGAGCTGGCTTCCTGTGATCAAGGGTGGGCACGTGTTCGTGGCTGCAGCTGTCCTAGGAGAGAAACTGGAGCTGGATCGGGGGGTGTTGTGGAGCTTGGCAGACATCTGTTTCTCCCAGTTTGATGCAGTCCCTCTTGTTCCATTCCCAGCATGTTTGTTCTAGTGAGGTGACACCACCTGGTGCCAGCCTGCAAAGCTGCCTCTTTCTCTCCCTGGATACAGCCAGCTGCTAAGAGCCTGTGCTGGTAGTGCACTAAAGCTCCAGCAGGGAAATTCAGGTGTCAAGGACCTGACTATTCCCATGTCTGGGTAGGATAGGGGTTTATGTGGACGTGCTGAGCGTCTCCATGAAATCCTGAGTGGATTTGGTAACTGGGAGATGAGAAAGCAGGTACTTCTCTCTGCTCTGCACCTGGTCTGCTATTTTGTTGAAGGTCATAAATCACCAGCAAATAGGAGACTGACTGTCTCCAAACCCCAGGGATGTAAAATCATGCACAGCAGTGTGTGGGGGGAAGAAAGTGGGAAGGTGTAGAAGACTTTATGACTTATTACTGCAGCTGTAATAGATTTACAACAAATAAACAAAACAAAAACCAGCAAATCCCACAAAACCCAAAACAAACAAAAAGGAAATGGGAAAATCCCACTAACAATACCAAAACAAACAACATAACAAACAAACAAAATCACATAACAAAACAAGACAACAACAAGAACAACTCCACAACTGGCATGTCCTCCCACCGCAGCAACAGGCATTTCCCTTTTGTGGTAGCCTGCTAGATTTAGGGGTTTTCTGGAACACATTATTGGAAAGGACTACTTTACAGCCTATAGCCTTAACTGCTAGAGAAAATAATCAGTGTAACAGCAGCTTAAATAACAGTGAGGCATAAAATCAGAAAAAGACACTCAAGCTTGCTATAAAAAGAGACAACAAAGAAGCTCTGAAAAACTATTGTTACTTCTAGAGAATTTCTGTGGGCATAAACACCCAAGCTGAAGTGGAAGTGACCGTACAGAATCTTCAGCTGTGAGAGGACAGGCCTCGCAACTTGGTCCACACGAGAGAAACAAAAACTTGCCCTCATCATCAGCTGGATCCTGCGGAGCTGCTCTGTGAGCAAGGACAGAATTGTGGGCAGTTTTTCTTCATCTCCGTGGTCTTTGATTCATGTTGGATAGAGCAATGCATTGCCATTTGCTTGCCAGTTTGTTATGACTTCTACCTGCAGTTTCAAAAGCTTTTTGTGAGGTTTTCCATCTCTCTTTGCTCTGATATCAGGACAATCTGGAAAGTTGTCTTTAAATGTCCAACTGCATCTCAAGGACTGATGAAATCTGACTGGCACTTCCTAGCATGAAGCAAACACATAAACAAGCAGAAGCAAAATATCATACTCAGATATGAGTGGATTTATTGGAGAAGAGTCTAAGATCTTAAGGCAGTTTGCTGGCAAAACTCAGCTGGACAATTGGGATTGGAGGAAGCTTTACCATTTCCAAAGTTATGTCACATTTCTTTGATGCCATACAGCAGCTGTAGGGCAGGTAGTGCTTTCAAAGATGCTTTTACCTTGCAGGCAGCCACAGACTGTATTTTGGAGAACCAGCAGCCTCTGACAACATTTAAGCACGGACCACAGCATGTGGCAAAATACCTGTTGGCAACTCACTGAAGAAACCCATTAAAATAAGCAGCTGTTTATTCTGATGCTTAATGAGAAAGCAGTTAGTGTTGCAATTTTACACTTACTGAAACATTTAAGAGCTCTTCAAAGCAAATGACGGTAAACTGGGGTAATGTAAGTCTTGTGTTTATTTAGAGCTTGCCTTCAGGTGCCTTTTTAGAGCTTGTCAGCGCAGGAGGGTGCGGAGCTCAGAAGCGTGAGACTGCCCGAGAGGGAGAAGGAGTCCAACCACAAGACAGCACAGCTTGGGGCAGCGTTTCTCTCAGGTACTGGAACAGCAGCTGTTGTCCTAAACATCTGGTTATGCTGTTGTTAACCTGGAACCCCTTGTCTTTTTTGATTTTTGACCTAAAAACTGATGTGTGGAGGTAGAGGTACTTGCTTTAAAAAAAACCCTAAGTTATTGGGTTTGAGGGATGAGGGGTGGGTAGAAGATGGTTGCAATTATTTCAGTGGAATTCATACTAATGAAAGATGGTGCACTAGAATGAAGCTGCACAGACTCACCTCTTGGAGGTTGGTTTTGTTTTTGTTTTGTTTTGTTTTGTTTTTTGTTGGGCTTTCCCCCCCCCCCCCCAATTTACTAAAGGACTAAATTTTTAGGAAGCTTGCTAGAGTTAAGTGCTTTTTAGAAACATAAGATCAGTGGCCTCTGTTATGATTTGTCTGGCAGTGGTTTAAACAGATCTTAGCAAAATGAAGCAGTGCTTTCATTGTAGCTGATGCTTTTAAGTTTAAATGAAGCTTTGTTTCCTAAGGTCATTATGATACCAATTGCAATTTATTTTCTAAGGAAGTCAGGTCCAGTGATATTTTAGATTACCCTGAAAAGATTCTCATTTAGACTACAGGAATGAAAACACCTATCTGTCGAAGGGTTTGCCCCAGGTCACCTGCATTTATTTTCATTGTCTTCATAGAGCCAACTTCCTTAAGAAAATGTGATTCATGATGGAGAGTTTCATTGGAAGATATATGTAGCTAACATAAAAACTGCTTATGTACATGTATTTGTAGAATATCCAAATAAATCCAGATGTAAGGGTACTGCACTTGGAATAAATGCAATGATGCCAGACTCTTGAGGGAAGAACAGGACCTGGAACATCCCAGAGGATACTTCCTCAGTGTCTGAAGTGGGTCTGCAGCATCTCTGCAGAGGACTAGGTCGCTCTGTCTTGATCGTGCCAGTCAGCGAGCCAAGGCTAGAAACCAGCACCATTCTGGGCAGTTAACACTTAGTGGGATCACGGAAAGGAGTGAGGTGTAGGACACAACCATGGCAACTGCCTGATCTTGCTGTTTCTTGATGCCTCAGGTGAACACCACTGAGAGAACCCAGGTAGTGAGTGGGCTGTGACCATGACAGTGATAGCACTTGAGTACTTCTGAAGGGAAGGGCTTCATCCAGTGAAAATTTTGTATTGATAGGTGTCTTTTGGTCAGAATACCGTGTTTTAAGCAGTGTGTTTGTGAGCTGTGGTGGTGCCCAGCACAAATCACGTTGTTAGCCAGAGGTTTGGCCAGCACCTGGTCTGTCATGCTCTGTGGTGACACCACTGTGTTAGAACTGTGCTACAGTCCAGGGTAGTGAGGAAATGAGGGAAAAAAGTTTGGCTGGGGGATTTAAGACTGGGCATCCAATCTTTTCTCAGCAAAGGTGAAGGAGAGACTTATGCCATTCTATGGAGCATACTAATTCTGAATTCAGAAGCACTCAGCTGGGGCAAACCGTGGTCTGCAGCAATTATTTCAGTTTGCAGTTGATTAAAGAAATTGATGTGGTGTCATCCATGCCATAAGTAATGGTAAAAAAATTAGGACTTAATACTAAGGGGCTTGAAATCTTCAAAAACTCAGACAGTGATGAGAGAACAGCGTTCCTGCCTTTATCAGCTCATCTCTAAATTCAACACATCACAAGAAGGTGTGCAGAAATATATCAACAAAAGTTTCACACGGCTGTCTGAGTAAAAGTGTACTTTATTTCAGATGTGCACCAGCACCACTCGTGCTGGCCTCTGTAATGGGTTGGACAGAAGGTAACATTCCTTGTGGCAAAGTGCTGATGCCTGCTCAGGACAAAGCTGATACATCTAAGTTACTGTCTGAAGTAAAAAATACTACCCAGAGTAATTACCCCAACAAATGTATCAGTAATAGATAATTATAAAGAATCGTTGCAATGCCAGTATTTCATTGCGTTAAACATTCCATCTCTTCTCCCAGCGTTCTCCTAGGAAGGTAAGCCAGCCCAGGGCCTGAAGTGATTGTGTTTAACAACAGCCTAAGTAGAACTGACAGCCACTGTTCCCTCCCACGTTATTCAGTATAGCAACACACCCAAACTGAGCTTGGAATATATATACATTCACTGGATAATTTCTGTATCGCATTAGCGAGCTGTGACACTGATGTTAATGCTTCACTAGAAGAAACAAGACAAGTAGGCTGGTTCAATGTGCGTTTAGCGCTGGAAGATTTCTATCACACACAGTGCTCGACAGCTTTGGCGATCTCAAATCTGTGCTCAGTCACGGGAGGCGTGGCCAGCAGTGCTGCTTTCCGTCCCTGGGCTGCGCTGGGGTTCGGGCGCTCCACCCACACAGCTCGCTGAGAGAGGGGACAGACGCGGGCGAGCCCCGCTCCCTCCCGTGACCGTGGCAGGGACGCACACACCTCCCAGCTGCTCCCCGTTTCCCGTGTGGCTGCCCACTCGTCCTTACCTCCGGGAGGAACAGATTGCTCTGGATTACTTCCATTTTTCCAGAGAAACATTGATCCTCCAGGAGGAAGGTTTTGGCCGGCTCGTAAAGGCTGCCCGCTGGGGCGGGACTCCCCTCATCCCCGCCATGCCGGCTGCCCTGCCTGCCCCTCTCTCCCGCTGCCCGGGGAAGCTGGGGCCGCTGCCGCCGCCCGGGCCGCTGGGATGAGGGAAACTCTGACTCGGCAGTTTGGTCTGTGCCTGCCGGGAGATTTGGCGTTTCCTTCTTTTTAATTTTGGTTTGGGTTTGTCTGTTTGCTTGTATTTCTAGGTTTGTTATTGTTAGCTTGATGCTACCTTTGGCTTTTGTTGCAGTGTCTGCAGTGCAAGTCTCTAGGGGATCCCCATTCTGGGAGTTTAGGGGATGAGGTCCATCCCTGTGTCCCCAGACGTGCTGTGGTGAAGCTCCCTCACCCCCGGGGCGTGAAGGGGAGGCTTTTGCCTGGGATGATTCTCATCCCCACATGAATTGCCCACCCCCGTCCGGTGGTTCTCGCTCCCGGCATCCGGTGACCATCCCGGGGGGAATACACATGCCCATGAGGCTTTTCCCAAGGCTTGTGCCCGGCTGATGCTCCATTCCCCGGGCAGCAGGGAAGAGCAGCAATGCGTCTCACAAAAAATCGTGAGTGACCCGAGGTCGGCTGAACCCAACCGAATTCAGCCGAACATTAACGAGCTCGACTGAACGCAGCGACTGGCACCGAGATCTGCCGAACCGAGCCGAGCTCCGCCGAACGCGGCGACCGCCACCGAGTTCGGCCGAACCGAGCCGAGCTCAGCCGAACCTTACGAAGTCAAGCGAACCGAGCCGAGCTCAGCCGAACCTTACGAACTCAAGCGAACTGAGCCGAGCTCAGCCGAACCTTACGAACTCAAGCGAACCGAGCCGAGCTCCGCGGAACGCGGCGACCGCCACCGAGTTCGGCCGAACCGAGCCGAGCTCAGCCGAACCTTACGAACTCAAGCGAACTGAGCCGAGCTCAGCCGAACCGAGCCGAGCTCAGCCGAACCTTACGAACTCAAGCGAACTGAGCCGAGCTCAGCCGAACCGAGCCGAGCTCAGCCGAACCTTACGAACTCAAGCGAACCGAGCCGAGCTCAGCCGAACCTTACGAACTCAAGCGAACTGAGCCGAGCTCAGCCGAACCTTACGAACTCAAGCGAACTGAGCCGACCTCAGCCGAACCGAGCCGAGCTCAGCCGAACCTTACGAACTCAAGCGAACTGAGCCGACCTCAGCCGAACCTAGCCTCCTGCTCGTCGGCTGACTTCGATTCTGTTTGGCCGAGTTCGGCTGAGCAGCGGTCGATTCCGCTCTGCTTCGCACCACGAACTGGTCTCGAACTGTGCAATGAGAGTCGGCTGTCCCCTCTCCCAGGGAGCGTCTCCTCTAACAGCAGCGGCCGCTCGGGACCAGGGAACAGGTGGGACCGTTTCCCACCGAGAGCGATCAGGGACCAAACCTCGGTGCCCCTGGGGTGACAGCGGTGCCATTCTGGGAAGGGGCAGGGCCCTGCAAGGACACAGGGGAGGGGATGGGAGGGGCTATTTCGCTCTGCCCACGGGTTGGGTTCGTCACGGGCAGCGGGCGAGAAGGAGCCGAGGCTGCGGCACCTCAGCCGTGAGACCGGCGCCGTTCTGGGGGCGGTCCCTGCAGTACCGCTGCGAGTCCCGCAGGGGGCGCCGGCGGCGCGCCCCTGACAAGGCCCCTCCTGCGCCTGCGCCATGTGCGATGCTCGCGGCCTTTTTGAAAATGGCGAGTGATGGGTCTGTGCCCGGCTCTGAGCGCGGCACGTCCGCTCCCCGCGCCCGTGACTGGGCTCTAACTCGGGGTGCCGGACGCTGCCTGGGCGTGTGGTCGGGGCTGCCGCTTGGGGCGGAGGAGCCGCTGCTGGTGCCGGGGCCGGGCTGGGGCTCCTGTGCCTGAGCTGGTTCCCCCCCCGCCCTTTGCAGGCGGCGCTGTGCGCACAGAGAGGCCTTTGGATGTCTGCGGGGATGGAAGAGGCGTTGCGGGGCTCGGGCCCGGGGTGAGTACGTGCTCTCGCAGCTCGGGGCTGTCCCGGCCTGCGGCTCCCAGCCGGGGTGGCAGGAGCAGCCGGGTCGGGGCCGTGCCGGGAGCTCGGGACTCGCCTGGGGCCTCTTCTGCAGGCGAGCGGAACCCGGCAGAGAAAGGAGACGGGCCGTGCTCTGGGCCTGGGAATTTGCGCAAGTGCCTTCCAAACTTATTTGCAGAGAATCAGCTCTGGGGAAGCCGCAGAGGAGGCTGCCTAGCCCAGCCTCCCAAAATGAGCCTCCCCCGATGGAGCTGCCGCAGAAGATGGGGCGATTGCAGCCCCCTGGCACTGCCGTGGAATTCGGTGAGTCTGGGGAAGGCTTTCCTGAGTGTCCCTGTCTCCAGGCAAGCTGTGCCTTGCTGTGCAGAGGCCCTACCTGGGCAGCCCGACCTGACCCGGCCCGGCCCAGCTCCGTTCCCGCTGCCAGGCTCAGCGGAGGGAGGCAGAGCCCCCAGGTGCGGGTCAGGCTGGAAAGGGGCAGGTGGGGCCTGCGGCCACAGCAGGGGGAAGGACAGGAGGCAAAGTCTCTCCACAGGCCCTGGGCCCAGCCTGCCCAGGAGAAGCTTCTGAGAGGCACCGGGGGCTCTGGTTTGCCCGGAAAGCTGCAGCCGTTGGGTGTGGGGGGTGGCTCGGGTGGTGACCCAGCCTCTGTAGCACTGCAGGGAAAAGGGGCACGTAATGGCCCACAGGGGTCGGCTGCAGTCACCACTGTTTCTTTGCTGCCTGCAGGGACCTGTAGTGCGGGTCGGGTGCTCTTGCTGGGGCAAGAGCTTCATCTTCCAAGAGGCAAAGCTGCAACGTCTTTGTTACCAGGGACTGGCCGAGAGGCTCAGCCTGGGACACGGCCCCAACAGGAGCAGCCCTGGGCACACTGACTGGGGAGCATGAGCCCAGGTGAGGAGCACGGCCCTAGCGCGGCACCAAGAGAGGCTGGCGCGGGACGGTGAGCCCAGGTAATTGCTCTGGCCTGGGCAGCTCTGCAGTGAGCTTGTGGAAGGTGGCAGGATCAGGAAGGAAGGGATGCCCCAGATGCACGTGAGCTGAGGAAGTTGTGCCAGGCTGTGGCTGAGAAGAACGTGCTGGTGGCTCCTGCTGCTGGCCCTGCTGCGGGCCAGTTTGCGGCCGGCACCGCTGCCAGGCTGCAACAGGGCCGGGGTCGTGGCCGTGCCCAGCCCCTGCATTGTGCCTGGCTGCTCCTGGGGAACGGCATGGCTGCGCTTGTGGTTTCTGGTTGTGTGGCTTGTCCTCTTGTGGTGTGGACTGGGGCTGCAGTGGCAGTGCTCCTGAACAGGGCCCTAGCTGTAGGGGGATCAGGACAGGACCCGGGGCTGGGATTTGGCTGTGCCCCACAGCTGTGGGAGCCGTGGCTGTGAAGGCAGCCGAGAGAAGGTGCTGCCCCAGAGCAGCTCTGGGGCCCCTTTCATTTGATACTTCATGTTGGGCTTGGCTCATCCGTGTTTGGTGAACGTGCCCTGTGGCACGTTCAGGCTGCGATGGGGTTTGTGCCGTGCCTGGCTTGGTGCTGTTTATCAGGACGTGCAGCACAGTCCGTGGGTCCCCAGTCCTGCTCCAGGGCAGGGCGAGGGTAGTAGGGCAAAGGTGCTGGGTTGGGCCAGGCCCTGGGTGGGCACAGCCCCCCCTTCTGCCCCAGTATTGTCTGGTGGCTAGCTCCAGATATGACCCTCACTGGGCAGAGGGGTTGCAGCAATCTGTGCCTTCTCCTCCTCCTTTGCTCTTCTGGGTGGAAAGACGCATTTTTTGGGCTGAGTCCTGAAATTTCCTGTTGACATTTCTCCCTCCCCTCCCCATCCTCAGTGCAGAGCACCGGGCAGTCTGTGTCCAAAGCGAGGGCAGCAGGGAGGGAAGGCTTGCCCCTGCCTGGGAGGGTTACAGGCATCTCCTGTGGGTTGTGTGGGGCTGTGCTGTGCGCCCTGGAGATGCTGACTGACCCCCTTTGTGCAGAGACAGAGGAGATGCTGCTGCACCCTGTCCCCAGGAGAGCCCCTGCCTCACTTCTGCTCTCGGGGACGGGACTGGGAGATGCCTCCACGCAAAGAGTGGTGCTTGGCATGGCTTCAGTCCCCAGTGGAAGAGGCTGGGCTCCCTGCTGCTCAGAGCTCCTGGTTTGGGACATCCACGCCTGCGCCTGGCTGGGAGTGCAGGGTGCACTAATTCCGGATCCAGCCGCCAGATGTTCCTGCTGCAGCTGCAGGTAAGCTCAGCTCTCCCTCAGGGACACCCGTGCCTGTAACAGCTCCAGCTGATGGACCCTCTGCACAAGAGCTGTTCCTGGCTTTCACAGCTCCTGCTGCTGGACCCCCTGCTCAGGATATTTGAGGGCCTGGGTGATTTCTATTCCTTCTGCTTGTTTCGCTTGCAGATGTTTCCCAGTCCAGCTTGCTGAACCTCCAACTCTGGCCGTGGCGTCTTCTCCTTTCCAGCCCTGGCTCTGAGCTGCTCCAGTTGATGGCTGCTCCAGTTCCTTCCAGCTCTGGCTTAATAGCTTGTGTCTCTTAGGCAGTGTGTGTCTGTGTTCTGTGGTTCGTGTCCGTTGTGTTCTGTGTTACCTTTGTCGCATCTCGATGCTTTATCAGCATCGTTCCAGGCCATACTGGCCGTACTCTACTCGTGTACTTTCCTGCATTGTGCTTACTTCAGCATCTTTACCTTTTTAGTTTTTGAGACAGAAAGAAGTACACAAGATGTTCTCAATCCATCTTCCTTCTCAGCTTTGGTAGTGCTTTCATTTCATGTGCCAGTCTCTTGGCTTTCTCTGGGGAGGGTGTTAGACCCTCCTTATGTGCCCTCCGTAGTTCCTTAGGTTCTGTCTTATCAAACAGTATTGGGCTTGAGACTTAATGCTCCAGAGAGTTCTCCCCAGTCCTCACCTATATTGTATGTACCCAGCCTGGCTTATACTGTCTGTACCTGTCTTGGCTTATCTTGTATGTGCCTGTCCTGCACGTGCCTGTACTTGTATTGTGCCACTCACACTCGGAGCTGCCCTGCCCTGTCACACGGTCACGGTTTCGGTAAAACAGTTATAAAACTTCATTGGTCGTCTCTTTTCTGTGGGGTTTTTGGGTAGAACGTGTGTGGGGATAACTCCTAGCTGTCAGGTAACCACTTGTTGACCACCTCCTGTTGTCTCCCAGGTCCCCGAGGCACATTCCTATCTCTGTGTCACCAATGCTGCCGATTTTCCTGGAATGTGCAGTTGGATGTGGAAGAGCAGCAGGTGGTAGATGTGTTGAAACATCCTGTTGAGTGCAGTGTTTCAAGTGAGGGTTGCAGTGTGTAAGCTGAAGTGTGTGTGACAGTGAGAGAGCGTGACTGTGTCTGTCTGTCTGTCTGTCTGTGAGAGTTTGTGTCCGTCTGCATCTGCTCGTGTCTGCCTGTGTGAGTGTGTGTGCTGACTGGTTCTAGCCTGGTGTGTGTGTGTGTATGATTTTTACCTTCTAGGTTATTCAACTCATTTTTTAATTTAGAAGAAAAAGTCCCCAGCCGGGGGCTTGGTTCTTTCCCCCCCCTCCCCCCCCCCCATCTGGGTATTTTTTCCCAGGTCCCAGCTGGTGAGGTGATGTTCATGGCTGAAGTTTGGGCACGGACAGTCCCAGTACTGGGCATTTTGTCAGGCAGGAGGGTTTTTGAGGCTCCTGGGAGCCACGTTCCTGAGGAGCACTGGTGGCAGTGATGTAACAGAGTGGTGGAGATGAGAGTGAGGGTGAGTTTGTGTGTAAGCTGCAAGAGTTGTGTGTGGTGGACAAGTGCTATGTTTTCTGTGTGCTGCTTCTGTTCCGGGTTTCCTGTATAGATAAACTGTCATCATTACGTGAGAAACAGAAAAATGGGTCTATTGCATTAATATAGAGCTGGCTTGCATTCCCCTCTGTCGTTCTGTATTTGCATTTGCTGCTGCGTTCTCATGCATTGCTCTGTATGTAAATTCACCTTTAACAGTGTGTCCATGGATTGTATTGGTAACTGAATTTGTATCTGTACTTGCCTTTGTACACCTTGTTTTGCCTAAGTGTAAATAAAAAATGAATTCAGTCAAGGTAAATCACCCCGAATCAAGACACCCCTTTCCTTCCCCTTGGCTGCTGTCTTTCTTTGGTGTGATTTAGTCATTTTTTTCACTGCTTTTCTTGCTTTGTTTTTCACTTGACCTTTCAGTCTGTTTCTGACTGTGCTTTTCTCTTTCTAATTTTATATCTCTCTCTCTCTAACCCCATCTCCGTGTTTCTGTTTCTCACTGTTTCTAACGCTGTTGCTCTGTCTTTGGTTCTCTAACTTCTCTATGACCATTTTGTTATTTTCCTGTACCCCTCTTTCCCTGAAAGTCTGTTTCTTTGTTCTGTGTTTCTCTATTTTAGTATTTTTCCCTAACTCTAACTGTATTTTGCTCTTTCTCTCTCTTTCACATGTGCTCTAGCTTTAACTGGGTTTTTTTCTGTAATTCTCTCTAACTCTTCTTCACCGTATATCTGACTTTATTTCTCTCCTTCTGACTTATCTCTATTTCTAAGTGTATTTGTCTATCGCTCTATATTTTCTTCTCTCTTGCATGTTTCTCTATTTCTAACTTTGTTTTCCTTTCTAGCTTAAAAAAAAAACAGTAGAAATTTTCGGGTTCCCTGTGTCTAAAAAAAAGAAAAATCAACCCCCCCCGCTACCACTTAAACTGTTATTTTATTAAAAATATTTACTCCTCCGCAGCCTGAAATTTTCTACTTGTTCTGCTTGTTCTTCTGTACAGATACCGTGTCAGGCTCTTATTTAGTATTACAGAGGGGAGTAGCCGGTACTTACCTTGATTGAACATTACCTGCCTACTCCTATGTGTAGTACAGGAAAGTAGACAGTTCAGTAATTACATACCTAATGAGGTAGCTGGGTAAATTCTTAATTAGACAATTAGCTAATTTGCCAGTTTTTTTGTGCGACATCGCCCTTAGATGTGCCTGTTACTCCTCCAAAGCTCCACCTCTCCCAGAAGCCCAGACCCTCCCGACACGGACATGTGTTCCCCCGGGTGTCACCCTGCACGCCACAGCGTCTCCTGTCCCCAAGGCCCTCCCCAGACACCACCCCTGACCCTAACGCCGCCCCCTGCCCTGGCAGGAACCCCGGCACCATTCCCCAGCACCGCCCCTGACCCGCGCCCCAGCCCTGGCTCCGTACCTCGCCCCTCACTCCACCACCCATCGCCGCCCTGTGGACACAGCGCGGTACTGCAGCCATGGCCCGGAACGGCGCCCGGCTCCTCGCCGCTGCTGCGGGGGCGGTGGGGGAGCTCCGCGACTGCCCAGCGTGGGAAGGGATAGAGGGGCGGGAGCGAGCGGCGAGTGGGGCGGTGTCTGTAAAGAGAGGGGAGGGATGAGGGGTGAGGGCGCCGTCAGAGGAGGAGAGCTCGGGGTGCAAAGGGACGCGCTGGCTGAGGAGGATGACAGCGGCCGTGGCTGCCGAGGGTGGGGAGGGCCGCAGTGCTGCCGCCTTGTGGGAAGAGATCGGTACTGCAGCCGTGCCCGGAGCCGGAGCCCGGGCAGTGCTGCCGCCTTGTGGACACAGCGCGGTACTGCAGCCGTGCCCCGAAGCGGCGACCGGCTCCTCCTCGGCGCTGCTGCGGGAGGGCGGTGGGGGCGCTCCGCGAGTGCCGAGCGCGGGAAGGGCGGTAGAGCGCGATATTGTGCGCGTGACCTTCTCAAGATGGCGGAAGGCCCAACGTGACGACGCCGTTCCACTGGGGCTGATGCGGTCCTTTCCGCCATCTTGAGAAGGTCACGCGCGCAGTACCGCGCTCTGCCGCCCTTTCCGCCCTCGGCAGCCGCGCGGCCACGGCCGCTGGCATCCTCCTCAGCCAGCGCGTCCCTTTGCGCCCCGAACTCGCCCTCACCCCTCCCCTCTCTTTACAGACACGGCCCTGCTCGCCGCTCGCTCCCGCCCCTCGCGCCCTTCCCGCGTTCGGCGCTCGCGGAGCGCCCCCACCGCCCTCCCGCAGCAGCGCCGAGGAGGAGCCCGTCGCCGGTTCGGGGCACGGCTGCAGTACCGCGTTCTGTCCACAAGGCGGCAGCACTGCCCGGGCTCCGGCTCCGGGCACGGCTGCAGTACCGATCTCTTCCCACAAGGCGGCAGCACTGCGGCCCTCCCCACCCTCGGCAGCCACGGCCGCTGTCATCCTCCTCAGCCAGCGCGTCCCTTTGCACCCCGAGCTCTCCTCCTCTGACGGCGCCCTCACCCCTCCCCTCTCTTTACAGACACCGCCCCACTCGCCGCTCGATCCAGGCAGCAGCGGGGACACCTCTGCAAACAGCATCTCCCGTGAGCAGAACAGCGTTGCTGCCCTGCTGCACTGAGAAATCCGAGGGCAAGACCTTGGAGACCTTGAGGGGATGGGGAGCTGAGCCTCAGGCTGGGTTTTGGCAGCGGGAATTGGGTGTGGAGGGGAAAGGGGAGATCCCCCAAGATTGGTTAAAGCCGACTCTGCTGGGTTTGGGTATCCCTGCCTCAAAAATGGATGCCACTCGAAGGGGACTGGAGGAAGCAGCGGGATGAGCTGGGGGACTGTGCTGGAACCCTCAAGCCCCGGTCAGCAATGCTGGGCCGTGCCAGCTCCACGGGGACCCGGGCTGACCAGGAGGGTTTTCCCATTACCGTCCGTGGTGCTCAGCACCTGGCATTTCACTGGGGTCCCTCGGGCTGAAAATCCCACGGGACAATTGGAATCAGAGCAGATCACACAGAAGCCGGTCCAGGCTTGCAAAGGAGCTGTTCCACAGGTTTATTTTTCCCGATGCGTTTTTAAATGTAAAGCAGAAAAGCCCTGCCTGCCCCTTCTACTTCTCCACTCACCCCCCGCCTCCCCCCAGTATCCTTTATTTTTGGGGTTTCTCTAGGAGAATTCTCTGCCTACGCTGGATAAAATATTCCCCGCGCCGCTGCCGGGACCGGCGGGGCTCGGGGTGTCCCGGGCCCGAGTCCCGGCGGGGCCGCAGGCAGAGCAGGAGCGGCAGCGCCGGGCTCGGCCCCGGTCCGGCCCAGGGGAGAGGGGCCGGGCGGCGAGCGACGGTCCCGCCCCAGCCCGGGCGAGAGGGGAACCGGGTCGGGCTCGGGGCGGGGCCCGGAGGGACCGGGGGCGGTGATTCGGGGGCGGTCCCGGGCCCGGCTCAGCCTGTGAGTGGCTCCAGGTGTGCGGGCGGAGCCGAGGTGATTTAACTCCCGGAACTCGCCTCGGTCACCATTTTGTCGCTCTGATCGCGGCGCGAACGGGTGTCTGCTGTCGGAGCTCCGCGCACAGGGACACGACGGACTTTGGCTTCCCTTCTTCGCGAACCCTCTCCACCTCCTTTCTCCTCCTCGTGTTCCCCTTCTTTCCCCCCTTCCCCGCTCCTTCCCAAAGCCGACTCTTTCCCTTCCCCTTTCGGCCTCCCCTCCTTCTCCCCCCTCTCCCCCTCCTTCCTCCTCCTCGTGTTCCTGTTCTTTCTCCCCCAAACCCTCCCTTCCTCTCCCCCCAAACCAGACCCCCCCCTATCCTTCTCCTTTCCATGCCCAGACAACCCCTTCTATTCCTTCCCCCTCCTTTATCCATTGTCCGTCTTCCCCCATCCGGCCTTTCCCTTCCCCTCCCGCTTCCCGCCGCTCCCCGATCCCTTCTCTCTCCCTTCTCATCCCTGTTGTCCCTCCTCCCTGTCGCTTCTCATCCCTGCTATCCTTTCTTTCTCTCTGTCCCTTCTCATCTCTGCTTTCTGTCCCTTGTCATCCCTGCTATCCTTTCTCTCCGTCCCTTCTCATCCCTGCTATCCTTTCTCTCCGTCCCTTCTAATCCCTGCTATCCTTTCCCTCTGTCCCTTCTCCCTCTGTCTTTCCCCCCGCAGCCGCGGGGTTCGGGGTGCCGGATAATAAAGCCCAGAGGGCCGGAGCCGGCGCCCCTCCCTGGAGTCCCCCAAAAGGGGCCGGAGCCGCAGAGAGCGGCTCCCCCCAGCAGATTCCAACACTGCCCTACACTGCCGGGGTTCCGGCTTTCCCTACATCACACTGGGGGGGGCTGGGGGTCGGGGTGGGCCCCCTCCTCAGGAGGGGGTGCTGGGGTGGGTGGGGGGGGTTGGGATGGACCCCCTCCTATCGAGGGGGTCCTGGGGGGAGGGGGGATAGGTAGGGGGGTCCCCCTCATTAGGAGGGGGACCGGGGGGTGGGGGGGGTGGAGGGGTCCCCTCCGGAGGAGGGGCCCCTGGGGAGGGGCGGGGGGCGGGCCCCCTCCGGAGGGGGGGGTCCAGGGTGGGAGGGGCTTGGGGGGGTTCTTCCCCCCCTGGCTCTTCCCACCCGGGACCCTCCCCTCCGGAAGGGATCCGCCCCCCGGGCCCTCCCCAGGACCCCCTCCTCCGGACGGGACTCCGGGAGGGGAGGGAGGGGTGGGTAGGGGTTAGGAAGGGGGGAGAGTGCTGGTGTTTGTCATAAATGTGGAATTACGGTGCAGAGTGACGTGACCCCCTCTGCTTCCCCCCCACCCACCCCTCCCTCCCCTCGCCCCCGGGGTCCCGTCCGGAGGAGGGGTCCTGGGGAGGGCCCGGGGGGCGGATCCCTTCCGGAGGGGAGGGTCCCGGGTGGGAAGAGCCAGGGGGGGAGAACCCCCCCAAGCCCCTCCCACCCTGGACCCCCCCCTCCGGAGGGGGCCCGCCCCCCGCCCCTCCCCAGGGGCCCCTCCTCCGGAGGGGACCCCTCCACCCCCCCCACCCCCCCGGTCCCCCTCCTAATGAGGGGGACCCCCCTACCTATCCCCCCTCACCCCAGGACCCCCTCGATAGGAGGGGGTCCATCCCAACCCCCCCCCCCACCCACCCCAGCACCCCCTCCTGAGGAGGGGGCCCACCCCGACCCCCAGCCCCCCCCAGTGTGATGTAGGGAAAGCCGGAACCCCGGCAGTGTAGGGCAGTGTTGGAATCTGCTGGGGGGAGCCGCTCTCTGCGGCTCCGGCCCCTTTTGGGGGACTCCAGGGAGGGGCGCCGGCTCCGGCCCTCTGGGCTTTATTATCCGGCACCCCGAACCCCGCGGCTGCGGGGGGAAAGACAGAGGGAAAAGGGGGATGGAGGGTAGGAATAGGGGGGCAGAGGGGCTGGTCGGGGTGGGTGAGCCAAGGGGAGAGGGCAGGTGGAGGTGTCGGGGTGTGCAGGGCAGCAAGAAGAGGGGAAGATGGAGTGGGGGGAAGAGAGAGTGGAGGAAGGAGCGGGAGGACTGAAGGAAGGTGGGAGAAAACTGGGGGGGTAGACTAGGGAGAAGTGGAGCAGGAAAAGAAGGCAGGGGGATCCAGGATTGAGGGGAAGGAAGGGGGGAAAGAAGAGCTGGAAAAGGGATGGGTAGGGTAGGGTGAGTAGGGGCATGAGGGGTACCGGGATGGGGGGAGCCGGACCGGGGGGGAAGGAGGGGAGGGCTAGGGGGGAGAGGGAGGGGGGGGGTGGGGGGGGGGGGAGGGAGGAGGGGGGTAGGGGAGGGGAGGAAGGGAGGGGAGAAAGAAAATATAGGGAGAAATACAAGTAAAAGCGAAAAGAAACACAAAGAAAAAGAGCTATAGAGCCCGGCTCAGGTAAGACCTCCCGTCCCGAGCGCCGAGGAGCAAATGGCTCCGCCGGCCTCTCCCCGCGGTTTAAATCCCCTCAGCCCCGCCCCGCGCAGGCGCTCTGGGGCCCCGCACACCTGGGCAGGTGCCGCCCCCCCCCCCCCGGGGCCCCGCCCCGCCCGCGCCCTTCAATTGCGGCCGAGCCGCTCCCGCCCCGCTCCGTACGCGGATGTTCCTCTCGGGATGCGGTGGGATCATCGCTCGGAGCGCTGCGCCGATCCCAACCCAGGGGCCGCTCCCGGCGCTGCGCGGAGCCCGACGTGCTCGGGCTGGGGGGGGGGCCAGGGCTCGGCTCTGGGTCTTGTCGGGGTCCGCTGGGGGTTCCGAGCGGTGCCGCCTCTCCCTGGGCTGGCCGGGTGCGGATCGCAGGACCGGCATCGGCATCGGGATCGCCGCAGGCAGCAGGAGCCGCCCCGGGACGGGCGCCGGGGCCGAGCCCGGCGCTGCCGCTCCTGCTCCGGCCGCAGCGGCCGTGGGACTCGGGCCGTGATCCCGCTGCGGCCGCAGGGAGCCGGGGCTCTGCCGGTAACCGTGCCCGGGAGAACGGCGGCGGAATCTCCTGGTGCAGACGCCGGAGCGCGGCTGGAACCGGCCGGGGCACGGGGCACGCCGTGCCATCCCGGGAACCCCAAGTCCCGCCGCTCCCGGTGTCCTCATCCCGCAGGTGTGCGAAACCCCCGGAGCCCCCACAGGAGAGCAGCTCCTGGATCCCCCTTCCCCGTATCCGCCCAGCCGTGGGGCTCCAACCCCCCCCCCCGCTTGTGGAACGAGCGGGGCTAGAGCACCGTGGGTGGGAGGAGCTGCTTGCCCCGGTTCCACTCAGGCTGCTTCTCCAACACCGGCCAGGTAAGATGCTACCCCTCCCCCTTGCTTTGTAACGCAAAAAAGTTCTGCAATGGTAAAACCTCTTTTATTTAAGTTCAGCTGCGAATTCTCTTCTTTATTTCCAGATCACAGGATGTATTGAGGGTGACAGGAATCCTAAAATTTGACTCTCGAAGACATAGCCTATATGAGAATAGAACTCACCACCTTGGCATTACCAGGATTTTGCTTCAACTGACTGAGCCAATCTCTGCGTCACAAAGAAAAATTTCCTAAGGATGAGCATCCTTGGTACTAGCAAGGGACCTGTAGCTCCTTCGGTTTTGCTAAAAACTGCTTTACACACCAGCCCCCGAGATGGCTGTAGGGTAAAACTGGTCGGCACCTGATGTGAGAGCCTGAATCTCTTCCCATACCCCTGACTGTCCTGCTCTTTCCAGTAATTACCCAGCAGATGTGAATTTGTTGTTGTAATGTTCTTTTGCAGGAAGAACTAAGCCGGAGAAGTCCTCAGGCTTCCCTTGCTGCATGACAGAAGCTCTTCAGGAGAGTGGCAGGGGGTGTTTCCTGCAGGTGAGCGTTGTCAAAATGAAGGCAGCTGATGAAGCTTTTCTTGCCCAGAGCTGTACAGAGGCTTCTGTGTCTCCTGCACGCTGTCAGTAACCTTCTTTGGTGTTTCTGTGTGTCCCTGCTGGTGGGGAACGTTGGGCAGGAGGAGGCCAGGAGCCTTCAAAGGCAATTAGCATTTCTTGTCCTTGGGCTCTACAGGGGAGGAGCTGTGCCTGCACCGTCCTGCCTGTGCCAAGCACACGTCCCGGGATGGGTGCTGGGGTGCCTGCAGCTACTGGGCGAGGGGCTGCTCTGAACAGGCACCTGGAGATGCTTCAGCCCAGACAGAGACCACTGACAGCCCAAAAGCACTGCAAGGAACAGCTGGCATTTCCTGGTGATGGCAGCACGGGCCGCTTGCAGAGGGACTCAAGAGAGCAGTGCCGGGTTCTGACCTTCCAGAGCTGCCACGCAGCTGCCGGGTGTGTCCCAGCCACCCTGAATCCTTTTCCTTCTTGCCTGAGGCTTTCATCCAGCAGCAGCATTAAACCCAAGGCAATCATCCCTCACAGATCTTAAATCCCAAGCAATAGCTCACAGAGCTGCCTAAAAATCGAAGGTTTGGGTGGGATGAAGTTTTGTTTGTTTGGAGTTTTTCAGGGAGCCAGCTGGAAGTGCAGAAGGGATGGAAAGCTTTCGCAGGTGGCTGCCACTGGAGGGGTGCTGAAGACAGGGATGTGCACCCTTTCCTGAGGGAAAAAAAATTGCAGAGGCCACTGCTGAGGCTCTGAAAGGAAATGAGATTGTGCAGGGACAAGTCTTCCCAGGGGCACAGGGGCTGCCTTGGCACAGGCCCCTGCCTTCTCCTCCTTTAAAATATCACCGGGAGCATGAGCTAAATCAGCGGAATTCCAGGCAACTCTGTCAAGTGTCCCCCAGGGATGTCAGTGGGGCTAGCGAAATGAGGGTTTTAAACAGAAAATTGTTGGAATACACACCTGTCCTTGTCCTGCTGCTGAGCTGACTTGGAAACTCTGCCGGTTCCTGGCACAGCTGGCGTTCAAGTGGCAGCTCTGCCTGGGAATATCCACACTTCATGAGGCACTGGGAAGTTATTGCAGCGACAAGTGAGCAGGGAATCTGGGGCTATGGGATAATTCATGGGAATTAGGAAAGCTGACAGTGAACCCCAAATCTGGGCACGGCCCAGAGAACCGTTTTTGTGCTGCCCTGTCAGCTCAAGCCCCTGGACTGGGAAATTTTGGGAGTCAAATGTATGGAGTTATGCAAGTCACCTCTAGTGGCATCACCCAGAGAGAAAAATGAAAATACCAGGCAATTCCCCCTCAATCCCCTCTGGGGCAAAATACCCTGTGCCTCTCAGGAGCTCTGACCCTGCTTTTCCTACCTGCCCCTGAGCAGCGTCAGGGTCACCATGAGCACTTGAAAATCCAGATCAACCCCAAATCCTACACAGTGACGAAGCCCATTGAAGAAGCGCATTGCTGGCATCAAAAGCTCAAAACTGTTCAGAATTCTATGACCACAATGTAATGTGATTGCCAGGAATTCCATTAATGCCCTTGGTTTCATTTTCATGTATTTTCAATCCCTCAATGGACAGCTTGTGAAACTTACCCTGGAATTCAGAGGTCAAGCAGGGTTAGTATTAAATTGACCTTCACCTCTGCTCCTGCTTTGTGCAAACACAACTTGGGCTGAACTCAGAGAACTCATTATCGCCTCAGCTTCTCCCTCCAAAAGATCCCCTCCCTCTTTCCCTGCAGGTGAACTCCAATCCTCTCCTCACCTGCACTGCTCATCCAAGTGTCCATTCTGTGACTGCAGGGAGGTCCCTTTGCCTTTCTCCTGCCCCTCTCCAGCCCCAGGCCGCTCCTCTGCTCGCTCTCTCCCACGGGCCTCATCCCACACGGAGCCTCTCCTCCCTTCCTCGCCGGCTGCTGCCAGGGAAGGAGGACACAGAGTCCCGAGGGCTGAGCCCTGCCTGCTAGCCCTGGAGAGCCCTGGCTGCGCTCCCCAGGGCCCTCGCAGAAATTTCCCAGAGAAATTCTCTGCTGGGCTCCCTTCACCTCCCTCAGCAATCCCCTCAGAAATGCCTCCTCGCTCCCCTGGACATCCCCTCGGCATTTTCCTACACAAACACCTCTCGTGTCCCCTCTCAATGACCCCGGGCTTTGCGGCTCCATCCACGGCACGACCCGTGCCCGCTGCTCGTGCTTCACCCGACCACAATCAAGAGCAAATGTTGGCTGGGCTTTCAGAACTGGAAATGACTTGCAAGCAAAAGAAATCACCTTTTTCCCTTCTTTCTCCTGCTGGACTTGCCTCTGGGGATGCGTGCTGAGCTCTCGCTGCAGGGGACTGTCAGGCCTGAATGGCTGGGAGTTCGTCCTCTTCTCCCTGGGCAAGCAGAAATTGGCATTCATTACACCACAGAAATGCTTTCTGAAACCTCTCCCCTCCCCTGCCCTTGGCTGCTACATCTTCTCTCTCTGCCTCGGAACTGACAGCTGTATCCCTGAGGTCATTTCCCCTGCCTGGCTTCTGCGCAGCTCCAAGCTGGGACAAACTGGGATAACTTAGGGGGGAGAGAGGTGAGACACTTATTTAGCAGGATTTTTCTCCGACTTCTAATTACAGCCAAAACCTTCTCCAATCCCCCACTGAGAAGAGCACAAACTCACAGCCATTCCGGGCTGGCAGTCGCTGAGGGAGATCTGACACAGTATCAATAAATAAGTGACCTTTCCTGGGAGCAGCCATCACCCCAGTCCTCCAGCCTCGGCGAGCTGCTGCAGTCAGTGGACCCAACTTCCAAGGCTTAACCTACATTTCGCTCAGCTCTCGTTCGAAAGCTCCCGGACAGTAAATCGCACGACAGAATTTTAAAATGGCACCAAGAATAACAGAGCCCAGGCCAAACCCAACCACCCCCATCGCTGCTCCACCCCGCTCTTGGCAGAAACAGTCGTATCCTTTAGAAATCCTCTCCTTTCCCTGCTACTCAGTCCTTCGCTGCCCATCCCCAGAGAGGATTTATTCTGCCTTTGGCTCCCTGCAGCACCTCTCTCCCCAGCACAAATCCCACTTGGCACAGACACAGACGGAGCAGACCTAAGGCAATGGATCCAGCAGCAGCTGCGATTCCGAGCTCCCCGTTCCCCGCACGGCTCATCCATCCAAGCACTCCTGGCAATCTCACCTCAGCCCGGACTCTCTGTTCCTCAGAGGCAAACACGGCCTGATGGGGCACGGCTCTGGCACCCCATTTCCTCCGGCTCCTGCCGACCTGGAAAGCCACAGAGAAACGCAGTCCCCCGGAACCTCACGTCCCTGGATACCAGCAGAGCTGCAGTTTCACCCAGACCCCAGATTCCATAGACACTTCATCCCAGCGGGGAGGAAAAGGGGAACCCTGCGCGGTCAGGACCGGGAGCCCTCCAGTGCAGAGCCCTGGTGCTGAAGGCACCTTGGCTCTGGCTCCTCAAACACCACAGCTTTTGGCAAAGATGGGAGGAGTGGAACCATTTCTCGGGTCCTGGAAGAGAAGAGGAGGAAAAGAAAATGAAGTCCCCTGCAGAAGTCAAAGGATCCCAGCTTTCACACTTCAGCTCTGGACTGCTCGCTGTGGGGCTTGATCCAAGACAGGTGACACCAATTCAAATATAAAAGTGCCCTTCTCCAGCATTCTTGTTCCTAACCCTTTCAGGCATTCCAAGGATGCTCGTTTTTCTTATTGCATTCTTTGCTCCACTTTAACAGAACCATTTTCATGCCAGACCCCACTTGTCACTCACTCAATCCTTCACCACTGGACTTTGCACAAAGGGACACCCGGGGTGCTGCATCACAAGAAATCCCAAAGAGAAACCCCTCCAAAACCTGACAGAGAAAGGTTTCAAGGCACTGCAGAACACAGACACAGCTGTTCAGGACTTCTCAGGCCACACCAATCCTGTCCCCTCCACCTGAGCACTGCAGGTGAGCTGTGCAAAGGCTCCCCTTCCTCCCAGGCCATCGCTGTCTGAGGCCACAGATGTCCCTCCTGGGCAGCACCTGGAAACAATGTGGGAAAGGCAAAATGAGAATGTTTTCTGTCAGAAAATGAGGAACAAGAATAATAATCATCATCATCACAACTTCTGGACAAATTCAGTAACACCACTTTCATATGATAAATACAGGCCATGCCCATACTTCCAGCCCAGGTGAAAACAAGGAGAACTACAGGAAAAGCAGAGCCCCTACTTTGGAGGTCTTTCCTAAAGATTCTCTGCACTGTATGCTCTTGGTGCTCTTTAAATTAATGAATTGCTGCTAAAAAAAAAAATCTCAGGCCTCTATTTTCTCAGACACAGGCAGGACAAGGTGGGCTCCAGCTGCAGAGCCAGGGACATGCAGGACCTTGACACCCCAGGGATAAGGGCAGGGGAAGCAGGGGGGAGAGCTGGACAAGTGAAGGAACAGGCATTTTCTTGTTCACGTTCATCAGTGCTGGGAACTTGGGAAACACGTGGTGCTGCGTGCATCCAGGACACAGTGCCCACGGTTTGGTTGTTTTCCCTCTGCTCATAAGCCCTGCCTTCAGACCCTCTCCAGGGGAGCAGAGAATTCCTCCAGGCTAAGGGTGAGTCCGGTACCACACCCCAGGGATGGGTCCGGTAAAGCAGGGGAGTTGTTTACGGGAACTGACCGCAAAAATCAAACCCAACAAACACTGAAATGGGCTCTGTGGAGCTGCAGCACCAAGTGTTGGCAGCAGGCAGAGGCATGAGGTGCATGCAGGACCAAGAAGTAACACCTCACCTGGTTCTTCTGCTTACCTGTATTGCAGTCCTGCTTCACTTCACAGCTGCTCTTCTGCCAAGGCCATTTCCATTTTCACAAGCCTGTGTCACGCGTGGTCAAGGCTGGAAATCCTCCCTTAGGATTTCCACGTCACATCTGGATTTGCCAGGAAGCACCACCTGGAAATACATGAAGAAGCCAGAAAAAGCAACAACCAGTCAACAGCCCACAAATGACACAGCTTAGTGCAGCTTCATCCTAATATTCTGCCCAGTGATGGAGAGAAAGAAGGAGGAAAGCTGTTCTCCCACTTCTCCCAGTTCTGCACCAAGCAGTTGGAAACAGCCAGCACTGCCCTCACCTGCAGCTGTGGCAGCTTCCCTCCCTCCTTCAGCCTCGCCCTGACTTCTGAGGGGCCACAGGCACCACACCACCCAAAAGCGTCAGCGCTCACACCCAGTGCCAGTACGGGCGTCTTCATGGTCCAACTTTGGCCAAACAAACCTCGGGGATGGTTTTCCTTTCCTGACAGACTTGGCCAATCTCATTCCCATCTATCAAGGCAACGCACCCCCCCCCCCGTACGGCTCTGGGGTCGGAGCCCCTCTGGCACAAAAACTCCAGAGAAGGTTGCAGGGAAGAATCCAAGAGCCAATTGAAATCCCACATATGCAATGCAGGCCGGCTTCTGGCAGGCTCCTCGTGGCTTTCGGGACGCAAGAAAAGCCTTTAGACCATAAAAACCTGCGTGAGAACCCCACACCGGGCACTTGGCTTTAAAGATATTGTTGCACTTCACGTTACAGACATAGAATTGCTTTGGGATTTGGCATTTCCTGCACCCACACAAACACATTAAAAGAATTAAGTGCAGAGTCCTGAAGCTCGGTTCTTCCAATCTTCTTTTGGTGGTGTCACTTGACATACCAAAATCCAAAGCAATACTTGAAAAAAAATGAAAAGCATCTCCCCTTCCCCCCCCACCCCAATTCAGTTTTCCAGTTTAGGGCTCCTTTGAAGAACAGGTTAAAGAAAAGAAGAAGAAAGTATATCAGTGAGTGTACCAACCCCGTTTTCCATACATTCTCATTACACCTGATGGCTTCTCTAACAAAATTAATTTGTACATGTAAAAACCCGTCCAGCAGGGGCAGCTGATTCTGAGCCCACACCTCGCAGGTGAAGGATTGGGGGAAGAGCAGCACAGAGGGATCCCAGAGTGCCCAAGAGAGGGCCAAGTTCACTGTGTCGGGGCAGCATTTTTTGAAACCGAAGTGCTCTGCAGCTGCCCCAAGCCTGGAGTTCACAGAAACAAAACGAGCTCCCCCTCCTGCCTCATTTTCTGCCTTCTCTCATCAAGGGACAATTACATCATGCCAAAGATAAGAGAGAAGATGCTAACACCAGCCCAGTGTCCCCAGGAAGCCCCCTGGCACCAGAGTGCTCCCTGTTACCTGACCTGTCCAGCTGCAGGATCAACGTCCAAAAGCAACACTGGATCCTTAAGGGCAGAGTCTGGCACCCTCTGTAAAAGCCAAGGGGAGAACAAGGCTCCAAAGGCAGCCCCCGATGCCTCCAGCCCCTGCTGCTGGAAACGCTGCCCAGGACTTTGGACCGACGGGATCGAGCCTTCGCACAGCTCGGTCCCGTGGCACCGAGGGTGGCAAACCCCAGAGACTGAAGGAAATCAAACAAAGGGCTGATTTCAATGGACGCCCGGGAGGCTGAAAGCCCCAGCCCAGAACGGCTCCCCGCCCAGCTCAGCAGCTGGAACTGCTGCTGCGGGGCACAAGGTCCGAAGGAACGCTGCAGCCGTGACGTTAAAGCCAGCAAAAACAAGGACTAAATGGAAACAGATCCTTACCTGCTCCAGTGACCCAATCTGGGGCTCCTCCTCACGGGGGGACCCTGCTCCAGGGAGCAACCTCCGCACAGCCCCCGAGACCTGGGCTAAGACGCTGCCCTAGCAGCAGAAGACAAGGGGTTAACCAAGCTTTTGGCACACATTCTGTCCCCAGAGGGGTTTGACAAAACATCCATCAGTGCACATTTTTAAGAAGGACAGCTTGTCCTTAGGCTTGCCATAGACTTTTGTACGTTATTCCTCCAAAGACTGTGTTCTAACATCTTTTGATATTGAAAGTGTTGAAACAAGATTCACCGTGAGCTCTGCACCCTGCCGTGCTCCCAGCCCTAAAGGAGAGCTGGGTACCCTCACACTCACCCAGGCTGAGGCAGCTCTCGTGTAAGGAGGGAGCTACTGCTGCTGCTGCAGACAAACATTTAAATATCACCCCTGCCCTGAGGGTGTCCAGACCTGGGAGAAAGCCCTTCCCACCCCCCTGCGTTTCCCTCCCTGCCACTTGCTTTGCTACCAGCTTGGGAAGGTTTGTCTTGGGGGCATTTCAGCATCACAAATGGCTTTTCCAACCTCAGGCATTATTCCATGGGATGCCCAGTGAATGACCCAGCTGCACACACAGGCAGGGGAAGTTCTCGGCACACAGATTATCCTGCCATGAGTCAGAGCACTCCAGGGCATCCTTGAAACAGTGCAGAGAGCAGGACAAAGACACAGCTACACCAATGATTCTACTGTGTGCTCTCCCAGTGGGGCATGAACACAAATTCCTCCCGATCCTGAGTGCTCCAAGGAAAATCACTACTAAAGTGGCACTGAAAATGCCACCACTCCTGCCCCAGAACCACGGCCCAGCAGGCTTCTTTAGGAGAATGTATTATTTGTGCAGTTCAGAAGCTGCACATCCCAAAAGCCTTCCCTTAGGAACGTGAAGGTTCCCCTGTGGATTCTGTAGTCCAGGGGAATTCTGTAGTCCAATTAGTAGTTTAAGCATATTTCAAGACAGTTTAAATCAGAATGAACTGACTTGGTGCCAGCACAGTATTAGACATGGGACAGCAGAAGACTCACCAGGCAATATTTCTTGCAGACTCTCCATTCCCAGCACTCCAGCTGCAGTATCCTCATTTCTCACGGACTCTCAGTTCTGTTTCCAGGACTCCCATCAGGAAAATGACGGCTGTTTCCAGATGCAAATTTCCAAGGTATCGTTGATCACAGCCACTGCTCCTCTGCCCACCTCTGCTCCATCCTTTATCCCTTTTATAACCACGGCCCCACCCAGGACACAAAAGGAGGCTCCCCAGGTACCTCCTGAGACTCAAATCATTCCAGCTGGGTCAGGAAATAAATATAAATAAACTCGTCCCTTTTGGGGCAACGTTTGTCTTTGTCCCCACTCCCCCTTCTGTCACCTGTTCCTGTTTTCTAAAGCAAAACACACAGGTGGGCTCAGGGGGAAAACGTCAAGTCCAAAACCAAACAAAACTTGTTTTTCCATAGGTTTCCATCAGGTCTGTTCAGTTTTTCTCACTGAGCCTCGGCCGTGGCCACAGGAGCAGCTTCTCCCTGCCACCCGAGGGGATGGGCACAGGAACACCCTTCCAGCTGCTTCCCGGCAAACGGAGCTCAGCGCATCCCACAAACGTTCTTATCGCAGCTGGGAGCGCGGCACGAGCTTTATTCCACGAAACGTGGTCCCAGAGAGCCTCAGGTCCCGGGACCAATTCGTCCCACATATCAGTGCTGGAAGCGCTCACATCCATCCCCCTGCGGATCCCGCCCGACCCAGGGGACCCCAGCGCAGCCGTCCCTGCCCTCCGGCCACTCACCCGCAGCCGCCATTCGCTCCTTCCCGGCTCTGCTGCCCGAGCCAAGGGGATTTTTCCCCGTGCCGGGCTCAGGACAGCCCGCTCCCGGCACAGCTGCCGCTGGCACAGCAGGAGCAGGAGCAGGAGCAGGAGCAGGAGCAGGACAGCGAGAGCCGCGTTCCGCGCTGCTCGGGCGGACCCGGGCGGGGGCCGGGTCGGAACCGCGGCCGCCGGTGCCGCAGCTGGCCCGGGCCCCGCCCCGCGGTACCGCCCGCGGCTCCCGCCGAGCCAGCTCTTCCTGCCCTTGGCGCCTGCGGTGCTTCCCAGAGGCAGCGGTGTCTGGGGGTTGTGCCCCCAGGGTGAGTTTCTCTCCGGGAGAGGGCTGTGCACCAGCAAGGGGATGCGCGGCGCAGTCCGGACTGCCTGGAGGGCTCGCCCCCGGCTCCCTGGGGGTGTAGAGCTGCTCCACAGAGCCCTGCAGCCCCATGCGGGGGGAGGCGCAGCTCATCCGGCTCTGCAGCCCGGCTGCCAGCCTCACCACGGTGCCCAGTGTCCCCAAAACAGCCCGGTACTCCACGGAGCTGATGGTCCGGGCCATCCTCACCTCGCCCGGCATCTGTGGGGTGCTCCGCCGAGCCGAGCCGAGCTCTGCCGAACGCAGCCTCCTGCTCTGGGACCGTTCCTGAGCACGTGTGATGGGCTTTTATATCAAGCATTTTCCCTGTTTTGTCTCCCTGCCGCTGTTTCCCTCCTGCCTTCCCTGAGCCCGTTGAGCTTCCTACCCCACAATTGCTTTGGCTCCTCCTTACCCTCCAGTAAATCCCATTTTCCCTGCTTCTCACGTGTCCCTCTCTTTACTTTTTCCCTTAACTTAGCTTTAACAAACCATCTACGATCCGTAAGCTTTGTTATTTCTCCCCCCCACCCAAATCTTGGATTAAAATGATAAAATAGAAATAATTCTCGTATTAATTAAAAAAAATCAACTCTGCATATGCATGAACAGCACATCCCCAAAGGATTATACC
Source organism: Cinclus cinclus (assembly GCF_963662255.1). Taxonomy (NCBI): domain Eukaryota; kingdom Metazoa; phylum Chordata; class Aves; order Passeriformes; family Cinclidae; genus Cinclus; species Cinclus cinclus. The sequence continues at coordinate 73,807,314 of NC_085050.1, read as the reverse complement.
GACTCTTCCTACCAGAACTGTATTTCAGTGTTTTTCTGACCAACGCCAAACTTAAGGCCACCTCAGCTGAACAGCAAGACAAATGTGCATTCACAGTGATCAGTGTGTCAGTGCTCTGCACGCAGTGTTGTGTACACCTTGCCAAGGTCAAAGGACAGGACCTGCTGCTGCCACCTCACTGAACGTGTCACAAGCACATCACTCACCCTCCTGACAACATTGCTCCCTGGGATTTTCCTTTTTCTAGGGCCCAGAACTCATCAGAAGGATTGAGAAAATGCTGTCAGCATAAGGAACTGCACAGTGCATGGGAAAGTCCTGTTAAAAAAGAACTGCAGTATGAGATTGGCTTTCACATTAATGTATTAGTTTCTGCATTGATCATAAGTATTTAGATACAGTTTCATAGATACCTTTAATTAGCTGTTTGTTAGTATACCCTAATCCAGCAGTTTAAGTATGTACTGCGTATCTTATTGAAATAGTAGTGTGGTGAATATACAATATTATTTGCCTTAACTGAACACTGGGTGTTAAATACCTCTATGTAACCAAAACAAATGATGTAAGGCAATCATGTCAGCCCCCTTCTATGAGTGTTAACCATGACACAAACCAGAGCACCGGAGGACAGTTAGAAAATACCATGTTAAATTTAAAAAAGGCATAATAAATCCTTACCACAGGAAGTAAAACAACAGGATGGAGACACAAGGAGAAATAAAATATATTAACTTGACACACAGGATGTCATGCAGATGAGCCAGAGTATGAAGAAACCAAGCAGAACTCCCATAGCATCAAACAGTTCCCAAGAATGTTTGAGTAATGTGTGGACTGTATGAATATGCATGTACCTCAGTAATGTAACACTATAAAGGTAACGTTATGGGGACTACGGGTGTGATCTCTGGCTCTATGCCAGGGACACCCCGGCACTGGACTTTTCTATCTTATTTTGTTCCCTGTTAAACTTAAAAATAAATAAATAATCCTGTAGTGCTATTCGGTTTTTCACAGTCCTCACTGGACAAGTGACACAAATGGCGCAGGACGCATTTAAACCAAACCAAATGCCAAAAAGCCACACTTAGTTCAGAGAGAGGCTGAATCACTGTAAGGAAACCACTCAAGCAATAAACTAAGCGATGTAAATTCAGGGTTTGGGTGTGACCACCATCTTCTGGTATTCAATGTTATTTTATTATCCCAAATAGTCATAGACCAAAACAAAGTAAGATTTTAAATCCTAAGCTTGTGAAATGTAAGTGCAAATGAGATCAAATTAGAGAAAATCTGCCTGTAGCCACTTGTGAATTACTTTCCAATCACTGAATAATTATTTTTGTAATGCTGGCGTTGCACTAAAGCGTGTGAACTCACCAATCTGGGCCGCTCTGGCTTGTTGTAATGTTGTCTTTAAATAGAGAAACATTATACTGGCACCTCGAATTAGGTGAGAAAGAAAAAAACCAACAAGTAAAATGTCACAGAAAAGACAGGCAAGTGACTGCTGAAGCACCTGGGGAGCAAGGAAACTTACAGATTCAGGTAAAATATAGACTGTAATCACTGTTTCTGTGATTAGTGGCTTCAGGTCCAAACTCGAGCGGCCCCCATTTCCTCTGTCACCCGTGTGTCCTTGCTGTGCTTCCTTGAAGGTCCTGTAATGCTTTAGAATAAATTCTTCCCCTGCTCTTGTCTGCATTTGTCAGAAATGGTTCATTTAGACAGCACAGCACTCGCAGGGAACCAGCCCCACAAGAGTCACAGCATGATTTCACTCATCCTAAAATCCTGGATGATGGCATCAGGTCCGTGTCCTATCCCAGAGTTGTCTTCCAGCAGTTTTCAGTCCCAATTCAGCAAGACAAGAGAAATTAAAAGGATTCAAATCTTAAGCATCAGATGGTGGCAAAAATGGCTTATTAGAGGAACAGCGGATGTACACAGGGGATTAGAGAACCTGCTTGGAAACGCCTCTTTTCCACATGGGCTGTGTAAGCAATTATTTAATATTCCAATACTTCCTCTTAGAGGCACACCCTGCTGTTTTAGCAAACTTTTATTTGCAGCTGGAAGGCAACTGACATTTAATTCCTTCCTCTTAACCTGGGATTATTTTTATTTCTGCTCTCTGTTTTGCCTTGTGCCTAACCATTTTCCTAGGCAGGATTATAAACTGTACTTGGAAATAACACACTTAGTCCAACCTGAGGAGCTTCAATCAGCACCTTGACTTTAACTGTCTGAATTCACATCCCAGTAACATGATTTTGGGCAGGGTAAAGTTTTAAAATTTGATTCGCTCCATACAAATTCTAGGAAACATGTTCTGCTCATTCCTTTCCTCCCTCACAAGTATTTGTTACCTGCCTAAGACAAAGGCAGCTGAGGTAAGTCACAGATACCAGGTAAAAACCACCAACTACTTCAGGAGGGCAATGAACAGTGCACAGATTTATTTTATTTACATCTCTAACAGTCAACACAACTCACTCAGAAAGGAACTGGCAGTCGGCTGCTGTGCCCCAGTGGGGCTGGGCTGGACCCAAACTGCATCCCTGGGGAGGCCGTGAGCCCAACCCTGCGTGGCTGTAACACCAAGCCTCTCACTGAGCACCTCTCAATTCCCTGTCAAACAGAAAGCACAGGAAGGAACACAAGCATTTATTGCAACTACAAAAGCACTGACATGCCTTGCAGGACCCAAGAGTGTTTAGCCAATTCTTACTTTGCTGTTCACGAGGTATTTCAGCGATCAATTCCCTGTCATTGCTAAGAGCTGAGGAGCCCCTAAGTGGGAGGGTTTGCAGTTATATTTTTCTAACAGTAGCTCAAAGCTTAAGCAGTTTCAGCCTGAAACCAGTGGATTTCAGGCATCTTGCATGGATATTTTATAACTTAAATGAAAATTCCACCTGCAGTATTAAATACGTAAATATCTTTTACCACTTGGCTCTACTGAAAAGCTTTCTGGAAATATAGTACAATATTTCTCTAACAGAGGGATAACCATATTCTTAATTTGCGTATTTTCTATCAGCAGATTGTTTACTGCAATATTTTTCTACACCAGCCTCTTGGTGCCAGGTCATACATCAGGAGGATTTCAAGCCTCGGGCTTTTCAGGGGATGCTTTGCCCAAGTTCCAAGTCAGATTCAGCGTGTGTTGTTCTGGTGAAGCAGTGCACCTTTTCAGGCGATTCCAGCCGGTGCAGGAGTGGGGGCAGTTGAAGCTGTCACTTGCCCATTTTGCCCTCTGCCAAGCTGAAGCACTGCTCAGTCCCAGCCCACAGGAGGCAGCAGCAAGGACTGCCCTTCAGCAGCCCGGGCGTTCCCAGGGGCCATTCCCGGGTGGATCCAAGGGCCATCCCATCATACCGTAGTCTCTGCTTTTTTAACACTTCGACTGCGAAGCTGTTGCCGTATCAGGTTCTTCTCTCTTAGGTACCTGAGAGGGAGAATGCATTGAAATTACCTCTGCAAACTTTCAACCCAAATCCCAACGAGCTGGTCAAGTGGCAGTGAAAACTCACCCAAGGCAGGCAAGTTTAGTATCTTCTAAACACTTCGTGGACACTTTGATTCAACATGGTTATCAGCCCATCTTCCAGTAATGGGTTTATGGCTGCTGCAGCCTCTTAATGCTCTTGGACTCAGAGGCTCACAAATATGGGAGCCCCTCTGGCTGGGACCTGTGGGGAATTCTGGACTACTGCCAGGGGGATCTATCCTGTCATTCGCTTCAAGTTCTGAAGGGGCACCTGGCACTGATGTGGCTTAAATGCTACAGAACAGAAATAGTACCACATGGGTACTGCATTTATCCTTTCCAAGGGAATACACAGCAGCAAGTACAAACTGAGCCAGTCAAAAGCTCAGAAAGCAAACAGCAACCAAAATAAAGAGAAATTATCCTGAGGGTCCAAATTTTCTGAGGAACCCTCTCTGTGCGCAGTCAGTATTAATTCTGGAATCGTTAAGAGTAACAGGATAGGGAAAGGATTGTAAACCCTCCAATCCCTTCAGCCTTCCCATCAGTGTTCTACCTGCACTCTGCAACATCTGTATGTTCTCCTCATGAGCCAGGCCACAGCTGTACAGATTGCCCTGGAGTCTGTGACACCTCATTTTGTGTCTGTTTACCTTGACTTTGTCCGTTGAATCTCCTGCTTCTCCTCTTCATTTATTCTGTGCAGAATCGACTCCAAAAAGGGAAGATGAAATGAAATGTACTGAGCAACCTAACGAGGAGAAGACAGGAAAGGCACTGCCAACTGTGCTCTTTAAGAAAGATTCCATGAACACTAAGAAGGGAGGATATACATACGTCACTGCTGATCTCTTCCACGTTCCCATCCATGAGGAAGAACTTGGCAATCCCCTTAGAGGGCCCCAGCAGCAGCCTGTGCAGCAAGGGAACGTCTTCACTCCTCAACTGTTTCTTTTCTGGAATTTATAAGCAATGTCACAGAACATGGAACACCCCACAAGATCTCTGTCTACCACCTGCAGTCCTGAACCTTTTTTCCTGACACACATCCCATCCTGACTTAAGTGCAATTATCATATACCTTACAGGTCCTTAATAAGGTGCGATTTAAAGTACCTTCTCTTCAGTTCCCTCCTACTCTCTCAGGTGTTCCCATTAATTAAGATCAGATCTCCCTTTTCCTGAAAAAGTAAGAGTAAACTGCTATGCAAGTAAGCTTTTTTCACTGAACAATGAGTATTTTGAACTCAGCACATGCAATCCAAAGCTGCCAGCTGAAAGGGCCCACAGTACAATTATTCCGCTTTTCCTCTCCAGAGGAGACACCTCTGAAGGGTCTCTGAGAATGCAAAATGCCACACCACACACACAGTGCATAAACGAGACAGAGGCCTGGGATGAGTCCTGTTACTTCAATGGACACATTCCACACACACAGAGAGAATGGTCAGAGATCAGCTGGCTTACCTCCAGATGCATGGATAACATAAAGTGCGAATTCATGGGGGCTGTTTTCTATCTGTGGGAAAACAAGAAAATCCATTCAGACTCACAGATCTTTGCAGCACTTTCTTCTCAGCACATGCTCCCTGTGTGTCTCAGCTCAGAGATTTGGACCCAAGTCTGAGACAGGGATTCTGTCTGTTGAAGAGTTAAAAGACACTGGATCTGGGTAAGACAGAGAGCTGTGCTGCCATGTTCACTGTCCCTGTGCCAGCCCTAACCCTCACATTCCCATGCTGCCCAAACTAGTAATGCACTGTAACCCCGGTTTGCTCCTGCCTGGCTTCCTTGCAGCATCCTTCACTACTTCATAGAACTCACTTCTCCCATCACATGTAGGTCTGCTATTTGTGTTGCCATCAGGGTAAACCCTGTGACCTACCCTCGTGGTGGGTAGGTCTGACAGCCACATTCAGAAAACAGAGGAGCTTTTGAACGCTTCCTTTGCAATTTATTCCCTACAACTTTACACCCTGCTCTGTAATTCCTTTCCTTATTATGCCTAGAAGTTAAGTTTCCCTTCGAAGACACTCCCAAGTCCTACTAATCTCAAGAAGTAATTCGGCAGTAGTGAAGTCTAAGTTAAATGGGAATTTGAAGACCATTGAAATAGAAATTAAACACTAAGCAGCCATTCAAAACCAAGACATTAGATAAATACGCAGCAGTAAGGGCAAAGCTGCTTCTGTTCGACGCTGTTGGTGGGAGATGGTTCCAAGGAAATTCCAAGCATAAAAAAAAGGTAGTTTCAGGCAGTATGGCACTGACCTTGAGCAGTACTTTTAACTCTCCCTTCCGCACCTTTCCCTACGCCCGGCTCCAAGGGAAAGCCCGTCCCGGACACCCCGGCGGCAGCCGCAGTTCCCGGGGCTGTCCGCGGGAGGGCAGCACCGCCACGGGCGAGGCGCAGCCTCTGCCGGCCCCGGGAGCGCCGGGAGCGGGGATTGAGAGAAGCGATCCGGCAGGTCCCCGATCGCAGCACACCGCGCACCCAGTGTCACTTTTCTGGCCTCCGAGAGTCCTGAAGCATGGGTAATATAAGCCCAAACCACGCATTTAAAATTGCCCAAGTGGGCTTTTTTTTTTTACGCTCTACTCCATGCACTATCCCCGCCCAGTTATTCCCCGTCTTTGCCGCAATTCTGGAGTGTGCATTGAAATTAACGTTTCCAGAGCACAGCCACACTTCCTCCTGCCAGCAGTCTTACCTTAAACTTACGAAGCAGCTGTTCTATCACTTGTCTGGTTGTCATCTGGCTGTTGATTCTTATTTTGGTTTCTGATCCAAAAGCTGGAGTGAAAATTGATGTCTGGGGAGAAGAACAGTCACGGTGTGAATGTAAGGCAAAACTCACGGGACAGGGTTCCCTGTCCCTCAGGTGCCAAAGCCAAGCCTAAAATTTCTGACCTCGTGGTTGTAGAAGTGGCCGTTGATTGAGAACCTGTGAGTTTCTACTTGTGTCCTGGCTATCGTGGGGAGCTTGGTCCTCTTGCGCACGGCCGCGGCATCGCTGCTGGTCCGGGGCAGGGTGGCACAGTCGAGCTCCTGCTCCCTCCTGGACTTCAGAGTGTGACTTTCATAGCATGGATAACCTGGGCAGAATAAAAACCACATAACGTGTGCAGCTGCCCACACCATTCCCTGCCAGCACCTCCAGAGGAAGGAGGCTTTCGGTGAAGGGCTTTATTTACTATTTATTATTTCTTTTAGTGGAGGGGGGTGGAGCAGGAAAGGAACAAGGCATAGGCATAAGATGCAGAATAGGCTGATTGCAGTGGTTGCAGTTAGCTGTTCTGTTCCCTCGGCAATGATTTCTTGGATAAAAGCACGGCTCATTCCCACCAGATGTTCACCAAGTCACCTGCACAGCACTGCTGGCCCTAACCGGCCCTAAGTCGGCGTTTCCCCAGCTTGCAGTACATGTTACACTGAGCAAAGAGATTTCCTGTCGCAGGTAAGGAAGGCCCGACGTGTGAGATTGCTTTCGCACTGCCACAGAACAAAGAAATTGTTGTTAGCATGAGAGCACCGACACTAACTTTGCTCAAGGTCTGGCTGTTCCTCAGTAGACTTCAACGTATCCCCGCTAATGTGGTGGAGGTCATCAAATTCTCCCCAGCGAGTCATTCCCCTGAAAGACCAAACACATTATTAATTATCGTGGACTGCTCCTCATTAACTCAGCAATTTCAGTTTATCCAGCGGCCAGGGTTCATGTAATACATTCCTATCCCTGCTCAACTCACAGACTTCAGCACGGTAATTTTAGTTTAAGTCATAATAAAATCAGGTATTAAAATATGGTATGACCAGGGATCCCAAATGTAGCACATCCAGTTTAGAACCTGTTGAACATCAACCAGGACGTAATTTAAACAACTTGCAGTAATTTCTGATCTGTTTTACAGCAACAAACCCTGGACGAATCACACTCAGACTACCAGGCAGGCACACAAAACACATATATTGTTGTGTAATAGCTAGAGAACACAGGTCTGTAACACAGGTTAAATTACACACAGCCCCTGGTGCTGTCCAAACTAGTTGTGTATGAGAGCAGGAAGTTCCATCCAACCTTTCAAAAAAACGATATTCGTGTCAACATTTCCATAAATCATTGCCTAAATTCTTCAGCATGAGGTCTTCTGCCAGTTACTGCTCTGACTGAGAATAAATCAATTTGTAGCACAGTATTAAAAATTAATTCATATATTCCCAATGATATTCAACTATGCCCAATTTACATGCCAAAAAAGGTCTTGGTTGTATTCCACACATTTACCGAGTTCATTTAAGATCAGACAGCCAAGCTGCTCTGCATGCCTTAAAGCATGTCAGGGCAACCCCATGTTTCTAGGATCATGAGTTAATGTTTACTTTGGGATAGAGATTTCCACCAGTCAGTTTAAGAACTGCCATGCAGGCCACACGCACCCCACACCAGCAGACCTGGTCAAGGTAAACGGAGAGCCAGATTTGCCTAAAACTCAGGCTCTTTCCTAGTTACTCCTGTCAAAAGTCATCCCTGAATTTCAACAGCCAGAGATGGGAAGAAGACTTTACTGGAACTCCACAGCTGCCAAGGTGGCAGAATTAAATCCCCAGTTCCAACATGTCCCACATACAATCCAAGACCATGAGCAGTTAGAGAAATAAACTCTGCAATACACAGTTTAGCAGGGAGTCATTCAGAGTGAACATTGACTCTGCCTCTATATTACAAGATTCAGATTCAGCTCATCATATTACCTAACCCAGGCTTTGTTCAAAACAAAGCAAAAATACACTGAGTACCTGTATCAGCTGAGCACAACACACGGGGCTATAAAATGTCATTGGCAGCAGATGGAACAACTGGACTGTGGGCATTTTAAGGAGTTTTTACACTAAATTTTGCACAGACAAAGCCAGTGTTTGTTCCCTGACTTGAACTTCACCCGAGCAGCAAAGGTTCCACACCCCATATACCTGGGAAGGTAAGCTGGCACAGACAATCCCTCAGCACTTACCTGCCAGATTTTGGCTTCACGCTCTAGTGTGTGCACCAACATGAAGCTTTTCAGGGGCTATCAGTGACAGGTGTACATGGAAACACGTAGGGTTTGTTTAGGTCTTTTCCCATATTTTTACATACATCAATTTCCCAGTCAGGAATAGTCAGTTCCCAAGAAAAATAGCAACTTCCTCCAGCTCTGCAGCCAGAGGGCCAAACACAGAGACTACAAACACAAACCTTTCTGGCCAGCAGAAGCTGTTGAAAGACTGCTCTCCAGCAAGCACCACAGCCTTTGGGGAATCTGGGATATCCAGTGGAGCCACAACATGAGCGATCTTGCAATGCTAGCCTCCTTAGGGAAGTTCATACATTACCTTTTACTAGGGAAAAAATCCACATTCTCTGTTGTCTTCAGGGTCACAAAAGAGGGAATCTGCTTCTCATCCTGAATTTTTAATCTGATAGGATGTCGCACTCCCCAGAATATTGAGAAGATTCCTTCAATGAATGGTGTGCTTCCTTCTTGCTGGAGAAAAACAGTGAAACAGTCAGTGCTGCATAATAATGGGGTAAAAACAATCAACTAATAATAACCTATCTCCCCTCAAAGTAACAGGAATACAATGCAATCACTGAGGCTGACACAGCCGTGGAACAGATTACATGGAGAACACGAAACCTCAGTTTTGAGCAATTTCCAAAACAGCCAAAGCTGCAGGCTGACCTGATCCGTTCAGGAAACCAGTTCTGGTTTACTCTATTTGATGGAACATGTCATGCAATAAAAACACCACAGCAAGTGCTGAAGTCCAGTGCTGTGAGAAGAGAGCACTAATTGGTGATGTCCAGATTAGTGGAGTTCCTCACCCCTAAATCCTTACCTGACTAAATGTCAGTTGCAGATTCTCTTGATCTGAATAGTAAGAGTTGTAATTCTTCAGAAGAGAATGCAGCTCCTCTCTACGATAAAGATCACAATGAAACAACATTTTTAACATCTCTGTAAAATCCAGGTGCTATGTGGCAGGGTAACACCCCATAACTGTGCTACCCACTGCATCCTTGTAGAGGTTCGCTTATGATCCATACCTCATTTTCTGAGAGTAAAGTTTTGTCAGGTTACTGGGCTGCTCGTAAGTTGCTCCTTTAAAGACCCAGAGGAAATTAATTAGTCAGTCCCACATGACCTTAATAACACTGCCCCAGGATAGCTCTCGTACTTTGCACCTCCGTAGCAGGCATGAGGAGGAAGCCAACAGAACAACATCCCCATGCACCAATGTTGCAGGTTACTTGGACTAGGCTACTCTTGGTTTTCCCTGCATGATGGTTTCCATTCAGTTTTAATACTGCTTCAGATACTTTTCTAACCTCCAAACACCTACAGGATGTCTAACGTTTCTATTTCCCTCTGCTTGAAACAAAACAGCCTTGCACCATGTCTTTGCTGAGAGGAAAAAGGAAGGCGATGAGGAGAACTTCTGCCAACAAGCAAGGAGCCATGAAGACAAGAGGCCAGCTGCAGCTCAGGCTATGGAGGGCTGAACAACGGCAGAATTAACTGAAATGTATTTCAAGGCCATCGAGACTGAAACACTCCTCCCCACACCATTTAAAGATGACTCAGACTGTAATTCAAGCGAGCAACTCTCACCAGCAGAGGTGGTTAACCATGGGGAACAACTGCATGGGAGCGTACAAATTCTTCCTTATGGACTAACGATTGCAAGGGTTCCATGTCCTGCCTCACAGTGATGCGTGAAGACATCAAGTTTGTTTCCAAATACTGCCTCTTATTTCCACGTTTGTGTGAGCAGTTGGAACAGCAGGCCCACAACACCTGCAAACTCTGCATCACACATTCCTCAGAGAGCTGCTGAAGCCATTCATGTACCATCAGGAACACTATTACAACTCCTCCACCAATTTTAAATGAGAAGTGCCCCAGAGGAACTGACGGCCCACCGTGGGGACAGGCCCCAGGAACGTGGCCTTGGCACAGCTGCCCACACACCAGAGAGGAAGCAGGGACAGCCAGGAGGGCAGGCAACAAGTCCAGGCTGGGCTTGGGGCAGAGGGCCTGGCAAAGCATGATCATGCAAAGTTTTCCCTGGCATATCTATCCCTCCCCTCTCCACTTAATACACAGGACAGTGTCCTGTTGCTTTAGAAAGCTTTCTCCCATGGTGAGAAGGGAAAAGATCAAGTGGGCTTTTACCTAGCAGCTAACATGAAGATAAGGGCTGTACCACTAAACTCAAGGTCCATTGCATTCCCTGCTAATTCTGTGGATGAAAATTAATTTGCTTTCAATTACTGCAATTCCACACACAAAAATATTTTTAACTAGCTTTATCAACTGGACTCTAAGCAAGGATTTTCAAAATTTACTTCAACTGACTTTGGCCTTAAATCCTCAAAATACTGGTGACAAAACCATTTCTTTGGTTTGGGCTGAAATAGCTCATTACAGGTTCTTTGAATCTCATGAGCCATAAGGGACCACGTTCAGGTGATGCCACCAAAAGGGAATACAAATAGATTTGGGTATGAATCAGACACAAGCCCAGTTCTGATCACGCTGGCTACAGGTAAGCAAGATGAAGCACGTCTCGGCCTCGTACACAGGCAAGCTCCAGATGCAATTAATGGTTAACAGGCAAGTAGGAGATAGGCAGCTCTGCCTGACAGATGTTGTGACAGACCTGCTGATCCTTCTCAAGAGGTGCTTCAAACTCAGGTCTCTATGCACTTCACAGCATTTGGCAATCATTCTATTGACAACTGTTATTTCACAAGTATTTTCCAAGTAGGAACTGGGGAAGGTGAGTTTTGATACCTGAAGATGTATCAAAAATACAGAAGGACTTGGGTCAGACTCCGAGGCCCACCTATTTCTCTTAGTCCACGTTGGCCGCAAAGGCGAATAAAATCACAGATTCATAGCACTAAGTGGTCTGGTGAGGGTCATCTCTGAAGCAGATGCTGTTTCTCAGAGCAAGCTCTCAAGATTTTTGCACAGTTTCTTGCCTTGTCTAGAAAAATTGCCATTACCTTCCTCAGAAGTTTGCTTAAGTAAATCTTTCAGGTTTCAGCCTCGCATTAGTGCAACCAACAGTGACAAAACCACACAAGCAATTAGAAAAGCCCCGAGGGAGAGATTAACAGCAGCTCACTCTGACTTGTTTGTCCTTGTGCAGTAGAAACATAAGAGAAAAAAGGGGGGGGGGGGGGGGGGGGGGAAGAGCAGAACCCCCCATTTTCCTTCTTTTTGACCCAAAAGGGAATATGTGCACCAGTCTAATTCCTGGAGTAGTCTTACTGTAACACATCTTCCTACTGCCCTGACCTAGAGACAAATGCCATTTCTGCTGAGTTTGGCATCTGGAAAATCAGCAGCCATTGTGTTGCAAGCAGCTTTGTGACAACAGCCAAACACAGCCATTAACAGAAACCAAAGCCAAGTAACTGACAGAAAAACTCACTCCAAAAACATAACATGCACTGCAGATTCACCACTTTCTTCATAAGCAAAAGCAGGTTACAAAGGAGCTGCAAGATCAGGTGCCCCAGGGATAAACCACAACAGAGCCCAGGCTGCTTTCTGGAAACACTCACCCAGGACAGCTCACCTGTGCCCTCCCCTGCCCAAGCCCTACACACAGTCTGTGAATATTTATGGCAGTTAAGCTGGAGAGGCAGCAGTTCTGCCAGCCAAATCATCCCACAAGCTTTGGTCAGCCTTTTCATCCAGCCATTGTGCAATCCCCAAACAGCAAGCTTGCCCCATCAGCAAGATTCACAGGACAGAACTGGAAGAGAAGTAGTGCAACAGCAGATTCAAGGTATAGATGAGGGAAGACAGTCTGGAAATTGCATTGGAAGCAAGCCTGAGTGCATATGGAATGTCAGTGGTTCTTGAAACACTTATTTCCCTTTATGCAAGGCAAAGAAATCTTAAACCATGGCTATCAAGCAGAAAGGTCTCACCTGGGACGCACATCACATGAACAGCCAAGTATATAGGGGAATAAAGCCCCAGAGACACTGGTTTGTCTGGCACATTTCCAAATGCTTTTGTATGCCAAGTTCACACACATTAATTCCCTCTGACACGAAAGCACTGGGTCCCAAATTCGCAGCAGTATAAAGGGAACAACTCTTGAAGAGAAAGGGAGTGATGCCTCTGCTGCCTCTCTGCTGTGGGCAAAGCCCTGACACACTTCCTTGAAAAGGGAGAAAACAGCATCGCTCAAGCCACGTAGGAAAGTACCAGGATTCCGGAACAAATCTCTATCGCAGCACAATGAATTCCATTGCAGACCCCATCCCTGGCCGAGTCTACAGGCATTTTCTATCCCATAGGAAGATCAAGTGGGATGGAAATGAAGATAGAAGAGAGGCCCTTCTGTGTGCTCTTGTCAACAGGGGAAAAGCAGCTCCGTATGAAAGGGGATGGAGCTAAATGCCAGGTGGCTCAGAGTCTGGGGCAGCAGTAGGAAAACTTCCTCCCGGGGAAACTGAACTGTGGAAAGCATTCCACAAATTACAGTTAGACTGCAATTCCAAGATTTTTTTTTTTTTTTTTTTTTACAAGCAGGTGAAGGAGACACCTCCTCTGACCACAGGACAGAGCTAGTAGCCCAAAAGTCTTTCTGCACAGATACCCTGCAATCCGGGGCTGCCAAACCCCAGGCTGCAGACAGGCAGAGCTTAGCTCTGGAACTTATGGTCAATTCCAGCAGATTTCCAAGACAGGAAGGTCTTCTTCCCCAACTTGTAATTTTATTTCAGAATCCCCTAGAAGGACTGTTCTCCTTAAGGAACAAAACCCACAGACCCAAAGGTTTAATGCTCTGCTCTTTTAACTCCATGTAAAAGCCAACTCTGTTCTGTAGACAGGTTTAAACTAAGAGGTAGGCATTGCTGTTGCTAGAGGCTCAGGTCTCTGCAGGATCCCCTGTCAAGGAATAAATGTGGAATAACTTGAAAGAAAGCAGCAAAGTCATGAAATATTCAGGGTTTTCATAATTTACCTGGTTATGGACTTGTCTTCATTGATGAAAACAGAAGGCAGATGCTGTGCCTTCATAGTCACTTTCTTCATTTACTCAGAAGAGATGTATCTAAGAAAAAGGTGAAAAAAAGTAAATACGTTCGCTACTGCTACTACAAAAGACGGAATAGTAACCAAGCACAGAGCTTTAGTTGGCCAAGTGAAGCAGGCTGAGACACTCAAGCTGAGTGCTCACTCCACCATATTTTGACTACTTCATACTTTGCCTTAATACCCAAGTATTTCCCACTCCTCACAAAGAAAGCCATAAACCATTCCCATCAAGTATATAAAAGTACCTTAAATCCCAAGTATTGTATCTACCAGGACTTTCTCAAGCAGTTTTAGGACTACTTCATCTCCTGGATTATGCTAGAGTTGTTAGCAGTCTGAGACAGCAGCCTGTCTACTGGTCAGGATCCACGTGTCCACTATGGATAGGGCATTACTCAAGGTCACCAAACCACACCTGCAAACCACCCTCATCCACATGGCTAAAACCAGGCAAGGGAAGGAGTGTTGATGATCAGCTGTGTCCTGCAGCGCACAAAGAAAGCAAGTGGAACAGCAAAGAGAGACCAAGATGGTAATTTCAGGGAGGTAGCAACACAATTCACAGATTTCCACATTGGGATTTGAGCATCTTATGCAGGCAACGAGCCAGACCCACGAGACTTGAACAATGTATTCCTCAACAAGCTTAATTATGAGGTCTAGGCTCTTTCGTTCACCCTCAGGAACTAAAATGAAAGGAAGACTGAGCAGTTAACTGAACAAGTGGCATCACACATGGTGCGGAGGAACCCTCAAAGAACCCCATGGAAAAGAGCAACATCTCCAAGACTGCACTGGAAGTTGATCGTTCGACTTCCATTTCTCTTATTTGAGCATGATGACAAAGGAGTTTGGCTCACAGCACTCCACGTCCATTGTCCCTTATGCCAGGGGACTGAACTGAATCTGATTTCAGACTGCAATGGACAGGGCCTGGTCAAAGATATTTGCAAAATAGCAGATGGTCTACAGTCCCAGTGATGAGCAGCCTTCCACAAACTGATCTAGGGAACATTCAACCTTGAACAGATCATGGCTGGGCAAAGAGTAAACACCTCACCTCTGTGTACTGCACTACTGAGCTGCTTTTTTTAGATGTCACAGATTTTCCATAATCACAGATAAACAGCTTCTAACAAACATCATATATGGACAAATGAGATGTTTTGCATATGAACACCATGATCTTCACCCTGTAAAATACACAGGAAGTCATTTCATAACCCCTAAAACTAGAGTGCACTACCAAAAGAGCTTTACCTGAGCAGCTGATGTTTCTAGCAGGGCTCTGTCAGGAGCTCACTGAAAGGAGCAGCACTCCCTTTGTGCTTTGGGTGATATTCATCAAGACAAAAACATACTTGAGAGCCTAACAAGCCCAGGGACTTGTGTACAGACATGAGCCTGTGTGTGAGGAACACACTGCTGTATACCACTGCTTGGGTTTTCCCTCTGAAAGGACTTCAGTAACCACTGGCCACACCTTGAAATCTGGTTTCACGTCATTTACTTAAGACCTCTAAGTGAAGCAGCTGCCTGTGTCAGCGTTAATTTCAAGACGCTTTTACAAGATGCAGAGGGGTTTGTGTACTTTGGCACCCCAATAACTGCACATACACTCCAGCTTGCTCCCACCTGTCAGGAAACAACACGTTAAGAGCCGAGTCACCTCTATTAGCTGTAGAGCAGCGACACTGGCAAGCTCCAGCACTGCTTCAGTGCTTGTGGTTACACTCTTTTCTACAGTATTTGGCCTTAAAATGATTCATCTGAAAGAAAAAGCTGATCTCTGCACATGGAGAGAAGTGACCTTTACACACACAAAAAAGAGATGAACGCTGTGTTTCACTACGCAGTGGATGGCTCCTAGTAAATTATTTCCTTAAACGCCTTGAATAGATTTTAATCAGCCGGGTGCCATTAAAATGCTGAAAATAAAGTTAACTGGAAGAATGGGTGGTGATGGGGATAATTCCTCACCAATGCATCTCTCTTTCTCTCCCTCACAGCTCCAATATCCAGGACAAAGCCTTCTCTCCTCTGGCTGGCAGAGAAGCACAACGCCCACTGTTTTCCTCAGTTATGTGACCTGCTGGGCTTATCAGCCTTGTACCAAACACTTCCACACCAGCAGCTCACTCCAGAGATGAACCTCTTCTCCCTGCACCCTTCCCATGGGCACATTCTGGCTGCACTCCCCTCACAGCTCTTATTTTTAGCCAAGCCCTAAACCTGTATGTTGCCAGCACGCAGTGACTTCCCCAATGCCAGTACCTGACACAACAGATGTCAGGATATTTGCACTGGCGCTCCCTAAATCCACAAAGCTGTTAGATTTTCCATCACCTCCTGCTATCTTGCTGCTTTCCATGTTACTTCCCTGTAGCCCTCTTGAGGAAGCGAAGTGAAATGCCTTTTCCTTTGCTCCCTTTGATTTGAACTAACCAAATCATGCTAATTTTCTAGCCATATCTGCCTGTGCCATTTATTCAAAGGCAACTCCTGACTTACTTTGTATCACACAGGTGTCTTTACCGTTATGCTAAACTGGACTAGAAGGGCAGAATTTCCTTACATAGGTTACACCTGGAAAGTGGGATCTTTGGCTGGACTAAACTGAGACTTAATCAAGTAGAAAGCTAATGCTGGAAGGAAGACTGACTGAAGCCTGAAATACGTAGTGAAGGAAGGAAAGGAAAGCAAAGGAAAAGCCAGGAGGAAACGAAAACTGGGGAAGCTGCAAACTGAGCATCTCTAGAGGAGGACCGCAGCTATTGGGGGAGTCCAGGAAAAGCTAAGGGAAAACAGACCAGTGCACATTGCAAAGCTGCAGGAGCATCAACACATCAGGGCACAAGACACATCTCACAGCAGTACTGAGCTGTACTTGTTTCTAAGATTCGTATCTTTCCTGAAATGTGGGGCTTTTCTCCCAAATAAAAAGTCCAAGTGTCAGTGCAGAGGCAGAGAAGAGGACTTGCTCCCTTTTATCCAGTACAGTGATATTTATGTCATTTACTTAAGGGTACAGAGCAGGGACAATAGAGTGCAGGCATGACAAAGCAAAAGTTAAGAGCAAATGGCTACACAGACTTTTAGACAAGGATTAAAAAAGGCAGCTGCAGAGGAGGACTGGAAGGAGAGGGAGACTCTGGATCCTGGACTGAGCCAAGCAGGAGCAGCAAGGCAGCACCTCAGTTTGTGTAACAACCTGGATGTGCTTTCTGGTGCATCCATATATTAAGACAGGCCCTACAGAGTGCAGCGTGCTACACAGAAACACTAGTTTCTGCCAGTGCTCGAGAACCTAAAACCCCAAACCTGAGCAAAGATCCCTAGGTATTCTGACCCAGTGCTTCCCAAAGCTCTTCCACACCCTCAGGAAGTCAGGATAGGGTGAACCTCTTCCATTTCTTTTATAGAAACCACAATGCTCAGCAGTCTGTTAACTCAGCTGTCAACTACACACACATGGAATAGTTTGTACAGCGCAAAGCTTTGCACCACAGGCACAACACTACATCCAGCTGCCTCTTCTAAACTCACAAATGTCTGGTACTTAGCAAATTTTTCAATCATGATTGGTTTCTATAAAGATGGATTTAAGATTTGTTCAGATAAACTCAGTATGGGCAGAATAATTGCTCTAGATAATAGAGAACAACAATAATGGAGAACAACTCTAATAATAAGGTACAAAGAAGTACAATATTACAAATATTACAATAAGTAATAGAGAACAAACTCCAGTTATGGGACTTGGCTGTTCCCTTTCTTTGTTCCTTTTGTTTACTTTAGATGTCCCTATCACCAAAGAAAGAGGTGGTAATTAAAACTAAGTACTTACTCTGATCGACTGTGTTGTGCCCATTTTAAAAAAGGGCTTTGTTTTTTTTCTTGGGTTTTCAGATTTCTTCACACCTTATTTTACTAATTAGCTGTTCGGTACAAAGCATTAGGAGCACTCCTTGAGCACAAATCACAGGATAAACCCTCTCTGCTCAGGCAGGCTCGGAATGGGAATGGACAAAACCAGCAGTGAGCTGGTTAATGCGAATACGGCCCCTTAGCTTAGCCAGGAACAACGCAGGAGACGCACACGCTCCCTCCCCGCAGGCACCGCAGGAGAGGGGCTCGCACACATCCCTTTCAAGCACCTCGCTACCCCGTTTTAGGAGCAGAAGTTACTTTCTGCTGGCAGCCGACCGGCGCAGGGCGTTTTCAGCCGCCGAAAGGAGCGCACAAGGTCACCCGTGTGTCACCGCCCCTGAGCCACAGGCGCGCCGGCCGAAGGGCGCTGCGAGGGGCAGCGCTCCCTGCGAGCCACCCGCGGCAGCCTCAGCTGCCTCCCGCACACCGCTCAGGGACTTGTGCCGAGCCTTTCTGAGCAGGCGTTTCCCCTTCTCTCCCGAATGACCCCAGAGGAGTGTGACCGGAGCTCCGCGGGGCTGCGGAGAACCTTGCTCCCCCGACAGTGCAGCTTCCAGAGCAGCTCCTGCCTTCCTCCGCGCTTACCTGGGCGTGCGGTCCGAGCAGGAGCAGCTTCACGTACCCTTCCCTAAGCCTTGCAAGAGGCATGGCAGCATGGCCCTGGCGGACAGCTACCTCGGCTGCTGCATGGGACCCTCACAGATAGGCATTACTATTTTGCTTAACAAACTGGGAATGCTGGAAGCCCAGGACACTCCCCGCACCTCGGTGCACGTCGGGAATATTTACCTACCGCTTTCCTCTCTCCAGGCGCCGACAGGAGCCCGCCCTGAGCCACGGTTCCACCTCCAGGAGGCTCCGGTTAACACTTTAATCACTAACTTGACAAGGCGAGGCAACCTGCCGACTCCCTGGAATCATCTGGTGAAAAACATCCTGAGCCCAAAGCACTTGTTCGGCTTCAACCTCTTCTGTTTTCGAGTCCATTGGATAAAGCATGCTTTCCCTCAGATACGTGCCCATCTTCAGTGTTTGGGGGAATAACTGTTCATGCCCCCGTGTAGATTAATAGATTTAGAACATTATGACAAATTGTGACAGCACAGCTTGATCCCTTAACCCCACAGTTATTTTTGCTGAACTGTGTAATACCATTATGAATATTACTGGGCAAGAGTTGCTTCTGTAAGAAGGAAAGCATTGCTTCTTACTTCAACTGCTCAGCAGTAAATCGTATGAGCAGGTACTTAAGCTAGAAAAGTGAATTGAATCAAGACACACCTTCCCAGTTCCTACTGTTTGCCCATCTGTTTCCACCAAATAATTCATTCACAAGATAAAATTCATTCACAAGAAAAATCCCAAACCAAGAAATTATTGGGCCGCAGAGAAGAGCATGAAAAACGCCAAACCTGAATTTGCCTTCGCACTCATTTTACTGCACTCATTTATATCAAGTTACTTTTACTTTATGTAATTTGATGTTAGGGAGAGGCAGAACAGACTCAAATATTTGATTCCTAATCACATCCTATTCTGCGGTATACTTCTCTCCAGAGATGGACAAAACATGCACCACAGTAAGCCTGGTACTTGGGATTAAAGTCTGTGTTGCAGTTTCAGGCTTTGCACCTTGAAAATATTGACACAAGGATTTGATTAGTATTTACAATATTGAGAATCAGTCAAAATAGGAGGGAAGAAACACGCAAGTTTTTTTTACTCAGTTCACAACAACATAGAAGCTCTGTGCTGGGGCTCTGAGCTTCATGACAAGCTCAGTCTCTGGAGCTTCTCCATCTCAGCTGGGACAGTTTAGTACAAATCCACATGGCTTCCCAATTGCTGTAAAACCAGAGATTTGATTTTTCCTGTCCCAGCTTCAGATACTTGAGCACACTGCCTGATGCTCTGGGATCAAAGAGCTGAAGCAGAGAGCAATAGTAGCCTGACCCCTTCAAGTCTCTGACACAAGATAATGTCAAATATCTGTTTTTGACAAGTCTGCCACCCTGCTAGACACTCACACCGTGAAGCTGTTGGGCACCAGGAGGTACCTGAGTGTTTTTATGACTGAAGACCACACTATTGGCTTACAGCAGCAAAATGTGATGTTACCCATCCCCTTCCAAGGATAAATCAAGCTTCATTCTGATACCAAACTTTTCAGCTTCAAAAGCAAACAAAACCTCAAGCTTCCAGAGATAGCTTTTTTTATTTTTTTTTAAGTTCATAACCAAGTTTTGAAAAGCCAACGCTTAAAGTAGTTAGACTAATGCAAAGATGTCACAGTAAGAAAAGAATACGATAAAGCAAGGAAACCTCTAATTGTAATAAAAAACTACAGTTCCCATTTCTAGTAAAACCAGGTGTGTTGGTCCTTACCTTGGCCTGGGCAACGTGGCTCTGGTTTGTTTCTAATTTTCTATCTCACCCTTGAACTCTTCCTACCAACAGACAAGTTTTGACCTCATCTGAGTCATTCAAAAGTACCTGGTGAGTACTAGGGAAGGACTGGTCAGTGCAGGCTGGGAACAGGTATGGGGAGGGGAAAGAGCTCTTCAGGGCCACAGAGCAGGAGCTGCTTTACTGTCAACTCCAAGGAGCAGAAGGCTTTGATCCTTTTCATAGATATTAAATAATCAGTGCAGAGAGACAATAATTTTTTCATCTTTTATAATCAGCATAGTTTGCATGCCCTGGAAATCTATGAACAAGTTACAGCTTGGTAATACTATTTCACCTCTTGAGTAAAAGGGTAACAATTTCTTTAGAACAGGCAGGGAATGTGATGATCCTGGAGTCTTTAAGGACTGTATTACCCTTCTGCTTCTTGAATGATTAATCACTGAGTAATTTTAGGTTAATAAGTTATTGGAAGTTGGAGCTGAGCTACTTCATAACTTGGCCTCAAATAATTAACAAACACACTGCTAAAGATAGGAGAGAACCTGTGAAAAAAAGGAGATTCCTGTTCTGTTTTTGTAGTAGACAATCACAATAAGCAGGCTGCCATGGCAGCATCACACACACGTGCCGCACTTCAGTGAAAGGACTTTGATAAACACGAGATATTCCTTTGTTTTATAGTAAGAAGGAAAATCCCTAATCCTGTTTGCAAACACCTGTTTCTAGACAACTCATTAACTTCAAACGCAGAGAATTCTTTCAGGATTTTCTGAGCTAGCTACTCCAACACAAAAGAAGAGCCTCATCTGCAAAAACCTGAAGTTAAAAAACAAGTGATCAATTCTTTCATTCTCATTACAAATGCTGCCAGAGGGGTGGCATGATCATAGGAACAAATCAAGAAATTGAAACCTGATTTTGGCTGCAGAGGGCCTCCCACTCCTTAGCAAGATTATTTTCTGTCATCACACCAAAGTGCCAGCAGCGATACTTGTGTGCTGGGACATGTTCTGGAGGCACAGCTGATAAGCACAGAAACCAGAGATGGGGGAACAGATACCAGCTCAGATAACAGAATACACAGTGCACACAAAGCCTTATACACTGTCACAGCCCATAATCCCTCACACACCCCATTTGGCAGATTTGAGGGCCACGAGTTTTTAAGGAATAGAAAAGAAGCAGAGCTGAAGTTGGCAGCAGCGTACCTACAAAAGGCTATGGTTTTCAATATCACATCAAGGACTGGAATTTACCAAAAACTGACCTTTGCCTGCATGGAAAACAGCTTGGATGTCTCACTGTTATCCTCACGAGCTGCTGCTGGATGGGTAGGTCTGACCTAAGCATCTGAAACACCTTTAGTAATGCCTCAAGGCTGTCATTGCTTATCCACACCCATTAAGTCATCCATTTAATATTACAGGACTTCATAGAGTCACACAGGGATTTTTACTGCCAGGAGCTACAAAATATCATGGAGGGCAGAACCAGACGGCACTGCCCGGTCCCAAAAAGCTACAGTAATACATCTTGTCACTTAGAGCTCAGCGAGGAGTAAAATCATTACACCCAGCCACCTTGATCAGCACTGAAAACTGTGACTTGGCCACACTCAACGTTTTCAGATGTGCATTTTCTTAAGTCCATTATACATATTTTTTCCAATTTTTTTTCCTGTAAATCATGCTACAAATCTGGGTTACTCTGTTTCAAAATACAAAACCCTTTGTCTCCCCTTACTTTTGAAAGCCACTATTAAGACCCTCCCAATCCCCACACAGCAAACATGCACTGATGCCTTACAGGATCCTTTTGTGCTCACTCACCCCTCTGAAATGACTAGTTGAGGCCATATGACTGTAGCTCCTGACTCCCTTTTCCCATTTACAGTGACTTGTTTTCATTTTTTTTTAAAGGCAGGTCTGTCATCACGTGGACTGTCTCCTGTCTTCTATTTCTTTAAAAATGTCTGTCCACAGCTCCCTTCAATTGAACAGTCACTGTCTAGAGTTCAGTGGAAGATTCAGGTCTTAATCCTGATCTGAAATTGTTACCATCATTCCTGAAAAGGCAGACTCACCTGCTACAGCTGGGACATCCTTGCAAAATAACCCGTTATTTTCTTCTGACACTTCAATTTAGATTAGGTATAAATACATATTCTCAATCTGAAAAGTGTTACACATCAAAGCTTCTCCTGTACAGACAAGAGGACAGTTTGTCCCTGCAGGAAAACCCGCTGAAGTAAGTGTCAGTGTTCCACACATTTGTAACAATTAGTGCAATAGAAGAGGGCTAAACAGCTCTCTCTTGTTTTAGCTCTGACTGTGCAGCAGGGGATCACAGGCTGGTGGGCACTGGGGAATGCTGGCAGTGGCAGTGTGCCTGAGCAGCTCACACTCCTGCACTCGCAGCCCCTGTGCACTGCAGGCATTCCTCACATCGTGTGCCCTGGCTCTGCAGGGCACACAGCTGGGCATTGTGTGCTGCTGAGCACAAATCCCTCCGCTGATACCTCAGACTGCCACAAAGCTGTGAAAGCAGCCACAGCTGGGAACTAAAAAAATCTTCCTGTACTGAATATTGGCAAGCAACAGCCCTGAGGCATTAGAAAAATTATTTACAGAGGGAACTACGTAATATCTGTGCCTTAGAGATCTATACAGACAGTGGAACAGATGATCTAGATACATCCTTGACACTTATTTATTAATTTGGTCTTGAAAACATGAGCCCAGAGGGAGAAAATACAAAGCAGAACAGATGAGGCTGACTCCCTGAAGCTCTGCCCTGAGGTGGGTGTGTAGAGGGGACAATTGTCACTCCTCTCTAAAGAAGTTCATGCTCTGACACAGACGCTCCTCACCTCAGCTGAGCCTTCTCACTGGAAATCACCCTGCAGACACTGCAGTTGCCTGCTCTGTGTCGCTCCTGGCCTTCCATAATGCTGCCTTTCCCTTACAGTATCAAATAACCCCTTAGAGCATTGTGCTGTTGAGCACATTTTACCAAGAATAAATTCATTTATATACTTACTGCATCACAGTCATATCCTTCTCCCAGGTGTCTGACTGTATGGATCACATTTTTCTTCTCATTCAGATATTCAAGGCCCAAATTCTTAGGGTCCTAGAGCTTATGGTGGAATTTATATATCCCCTCCAGGGCAGAGGCGGTGGCATTTCAGTGTCATTGGAGGAAACAATCGAGTCTCTAATTTGAAGGGCCAAACCCTCTTTCGTGCTTGGCTCACACATTTACCAAACTATGCTAGGCTTTATGGGAATTAAGGGGGCTACACTTTAATTTGGCTGCTGAGGACATCTGAATGTCTTTCTGGTGTAGAAGTGCTTTGGAAAAATGAATCCAAATGAGAGGCCCATGGAACATGGTGGAATATCAAACTGCTATCTGGTTTGTACACGAGCTCTGCCTGTGCTTGTGTAAGGCAACATAAACAAGTCAATAGTTGTTTAGGAGGTGCTGAAATTCTGGAAAGATTCTTTCCTGCGCAGTTGTTTGGAGGGTGTGTCTTCTAATTTGGAATTTGATCCACGTGAAACTGTCATTCTCAGCCCCATAGGCAAAACCTTGATTCTAGCAAGTACACATGTCCTTACAAGTGAAGAATCTGAATGCACCGGGAAAGCAGATTCAGCCTCTGAGATGATGTTACCCTGGCTTTTAAAAATCATGCAGGAAACCACAGGATGCTGGGTGACAGAGCCCATCCCCAACAAGAGGATGGTCAATCAGCTAAAAAGCTGCAGAGTGTTTTTAGGATTGTAACCTGGAAGTTGTGCTCACCCTGGTCTGTGCAGAGAGCACAGGTTCCAACAGGTGCAGGAATGGACGCAGTTTCAGGCGTGAAAGGTTATGCCTAAATTATTGCAGAAACACGAAGTGCATTGAGCAGTAAACGTCAGAGGTAGCTTCCAGACGAGAGCAAAACCTTCTCGTTCCTAAGTCCGCGCATAGCTCGGGTGAGGTGAGCTCGGCGCGCATGACCGGGGCCAGCAGGACAGGCAGATTTTGGCGGTGTCAGATTTTGGCGGTGTCAGGTTTTGGCGGTGTCAGGTTTTGGGCCGTCTGTACGAAGCAGGGCTGCGGCACCAGACACG
Source organism: Cinclus cinclus (assembly GCF_963662255.1). Classification (NCBI taxonomy): domain Eukaryota; kingdom Metazoa; phylum Chordata; class Aves; order Passeriformes; family Cinclidae; genus Cinclus; species Cinclus cinclus. The sequence goes on along the minus strand of NC_085050.1, from coordinate 73,783,245 downwards.
AACACCAGGGGGTGCTGCTCGCCCGCCGGATGGGCCGCGCCCGCCGAGCGCTCCCGCCGCGCTGCGGGATGAGCCTCGGCACTCCCGGGAGCAGCGGGTCCCGAGCCTGGAGATAGCCCGGACACGAGGGGGTGCCGCTCACCCGCCTGACGCGCTGCGGCTCCGGGATGAGCCTCGGTGTTCCCGGGAGAAGGGTGGGGAGCGCTGCCTTACAGATCTGTCGCCCACCTCCTCGCTCAAACATACTCGGGAGGGAGCTCGAGTTCCCGATCAGCCAGCCCCGAGAAGCGCTGTTGTTGGGTTTTACTGCGCCGCGCTTTGCGCGGTGACCCGCGGCAGAGCAGAGAGGGAGGCACGGCGGTGCCGCTGCCCTCCGCACGCTGCGTGGCGCTCGGTGAACACCCGCACCCGCGTTTCCCTGCCAAAGGGCTGCCCCGTAGGGTCTGAGGCTGCGGGAGAGGATGCGAAACTTAGAAAAGGAGTCCATCCTCAGCGATATTGGTACATCTTCCTGCACGAGAAATAAGCGCAGGAAAAAGGGCATGAAAGATTCAGCTTTGGTTACAAACTCTACGGTGGCTCGCTGACAAGATAGATGGTCCTGGACAATACAATACTACAGACTGCCGCTAGGTTGAGGTTGTTAAAGAAGCACTTGCAAAGAGAAATCCCAATATTCCTAGAACAGCCAAATACTATTGAAAGAAAAACAATTCTGCACCAAAAATGCTGAGTCCTGGACAAAACAAGAAATGGACATGGCCAGTGTAGCCTGTTCTGTCCTAAGGGCAAGATGCTGCTTCTGCCCTTGTTGTGAACAGGAAAACATCCTTTCTTTGAGCTTGCAGATTAGTGAGTTCCCATTTAGGAATCAGTACCCTCTCCCACCAAACACTGCAATCACATAAACAGGGGTGCTATTAACTAGATCTAAAATGTTTGAGATACTGGTGTGGGGAGGCAAACCAGCCTTGGGTCTCCTCCAGGAAGAGTAGAAACTGTTTTTAATCCCAGCTGCTTCTCTCCCTGGCTGTTGGACGCTGTTTGCATTGGCTGCTGAATGACACCTCATTACAAATTGTACCCTTCTGACCAGTTATGACCCATCAGGATAGCCTGACAGTTTCTGGGTTCAAGCTGATGTGTCTCAAACTGACACAGCAAAATGTTACAACCACAAACCTCAAAACAGACTAACAACACAATGCAGCACTTGTCTTCAAGAGAAAAGGCCCAGAAAGGCAGTCAGCAGCTTGCTATTTCCTGGGTGGTTTGTGTGTGCATGCACGGACTTGTTACTGCAGGTTACTTCCAGTGCAACCTCAGAAATTAATCTGTTTCTAATAAAATAAAACATGAGTACCTCTTCATCATCATTTCTCAAAGTCACATGGGCATTAGTTTGTTCTATTTCTGTAGAAAGCAATCCTCAAGAGCACAATTCAGGTTCGTGTTTGGACACTGTTGGGGCAAAACCCGAAAACAAATGGGAAAGCTTTTAAATGTGCAGTTCAAAGCCTCTACAAGATGCAACCAGTTTATTTTAGGTATTTTTATCATGCATTTCGCTGACAACATTCTGGTTGTTATCAATGGTCCCTGCTACTGCATTGTGCCTTGTTCATAAATAAATACCAGCCCAAAATGTGTGGGAAAACATTTAATCTCAAGGTGTGTGATGTCAGGAGGAACTACTTCATTCTTTTTTGCTATAGTAGTAAAAGCAATTTCCCAGGGAAAAAAATGTGCAGTGGCTATTAATAGTAACAAGCTGCCTCTATGTAACGCCCCTCACTTGGGAACAGGAATGAGTTTAGTCTAAAGCTTCTGCATTAGTGACTGGAGTATTAATATTAAAAACCTAAGGAACAGCGAAATCCATGGACAAGGATTTTTCCAAATACTGACATGACTTTGTGTACCTGAGATTCAAATATACCTGGCTTACAAAAAGAAGAGAATGTTCACTCTAAAAATCACACCACATTCAGGCTTTCAGGAACACCAAAAACATTTGCAGCCAACAACTGGACCAGGATGCATACTAGGAAATTTCTGCCACCACAGCCAAGAGACAGAAGATCAAGCTAGAGCAAGCACATGTGATTTAAAATTGTTCGGTGTCTCATGCTGAGCAAGGAACCTCATGTAGGAAAGTAGCAAGGGCCCGTTTATGTTGATACATGTATTAGAGACAATTAAAAAATACCAAAACCAAAACCAGGGATATGTCTCTAAAGCTCAGCTGGCATGTAAAGATGGAAAGCCAAGGGATTCAGAAAAGGGTTTTCTGCTGTGCTAAAACTCAAAGGAAAACCTCTCTATTTTACCTTTGCTGTTCAGAAAAGATTTAGATTTGCATTTTATTTATGTTCAAAAGATTTAGGAAAAAATCAGACATGCAGAAAGGTTGAAGATATCACAAGCTGAAGCTTGTTTGCAGTCTGTAGCTGAAGGAAGCCGAAGGAGCAAAGTCCATCGAACCTTTTCCTCCTTCAATATTTCCACCTAAATCCTTTCATGACCCCTCAAACTCCTCTAGCAATTACCTTCACAGTCCTGGGACCTCTCCGTGCATCCCTTCTTGCCCATGGACCAGAAGCCTATTTAAGCTTGGGCTTTGACAATTTCCCTGTTTTTGAACTTTTTGGAGGAGTGCTTGTGTTGGGCTCAGCCTCAGCTTCATGTTTGCCTGGCCACGGATGGCACCAATCTGGATGCCTGACCTGTCATTTGCTTTTCTGGCTTGTCCTGGCACCTGCCTCATTGCCCTGAACTTTCCTGGGGATGCAGGCTCTTGGTTGCACCTGGCTGCGTTCTCTAGGCCTGCCAGGACCTCCCTGCTCAGGTTCTGTGGGAAGAAGCCTGGGTAGCGAGGTGCCTGGCCAGCCTGCTGGGTTTGGGTGCTTGGCTCCCAGTCCCTTAGGGAGCAGCTAGTCCTTCCTGGGCCCCAATATCCACCTGCTGGAACTTGAGCACTTGCTACAAACTTGAGCACTAACTCATGGTAGTGTTTGCTGGGTGCTCTCTCACTGGACATGTAAAATCAATTGAAAAAAATGTGGAAAAAATTAAATATTGCAATTCATGTAAGAGTAGGGCAGACACATAAAGATGCTTTCAAGTGGATGCTGTGAATTCTGAGTTCTGCTGGGAGTAGCAACAGTCTCAGTTGGTACCCTGCAATAGCATCCCCTTCTTAATGGTGTCTGGTCATCTAATGCTTCATCCTGGACCTTTTGAAGTGAAATATTCGTATGGTCTCCCGATCATTAAATGATCACATGCTTACTATATTCACCTCTTTCACACCTTCTGAAACAGCACCATGAAACCTTTGAAGCCCAAAGAATGGTGGAGGATGCCCACAAGAAAGGAATGCAACACGTGCCAACAGGAAGTCATGATAGTGTTTTTTACTTCGGGGATCTTGTTAATGCATGTGAGATGGGAGGAAAATCATCACATTACAGAAGAGGAAAGTGGGACAGGGAAATCACCTCAGTGACTTCAGCGGGGTGAATAGGACCCTTGCAATCCCCAACAATGTGTTAGGTCAAATAATGCAGAAGAGAAGAGAAATAAATCATGCAAATCCTTCTTTAAAGGATTGGTACCCGTGTCAGCTTCAAGCAGGAATTTCAGCTTTCAGGTGGTGTCTGTAACAGGCACTACTATGAGAACAAAATGGGCTGCCCTGAAACCAGTGTGTCACTGGTGGCTGAATTTCCTGGCTCTAAGGTGTGGAGTGAAATTATAATCCACCTCAAATCCTTTTTTCTTGTGATAGTTTATTTGTTTGTGAGATGTGGTGAGGGTGAAATATATTGCTTGAATCCTTTCCAAAGGATTATAAGGCAAATCTGTCCCAGAAATGAGGAAAGCAAGTCACTATTTTTCTGAATCACAGATTTACACTATTTTTTTTTAAGTGCCTGAAACATTAAAGATAAAATTATGTACCCATAATTTGTATTGTTTCACACAAAGCATGCAGAATAAAGTTGATATTTCTTTCAAAGATCTTCTAAAGACATCTAGGTATGATTGGTGGCTTACAAACCTTACTTTCGAAAAACAGAAAACCCAGTATCACTTACATTGTCCGAGGTCTGTACTACTTGTGTTTGAGAATTGTGCCAATTCCTTATTTAATCCATGTAATCCATGGCAATCCTCTAGTCCTGTCTTTTAAAAATGCATATATATGTATAGAAATATTAAAATATTAATTATTAAGTTCTCAGGGCTGCTAACTTTTCTCCATACTGTGTATTTCAGTGTTTCTTTTTCTGAACCTCTAGAAATGATTCTGAAAGCCTCAGTAACTCAAACTCATTTGCTGGGAGACAGGCACCTTCAATCTGTGCAGCCAAGTAATTGTGTTGAGGAGAAGTCAGGCTCAAAGAAACACAACTTCAGTGTTCAGCAGTAATTAGTTTGCTCTGGCAGGACCTTTGAGGGTGACAGTCTCATCTTTGATGAGGACTTGGCAAATCCTGGCTTAATCAATGTCCCAGAGTCACAAACCTCTGTTCCAAAGCCAAGAGATGTGCTGAAATCTTGGTGGTTCCAGGTTAACACTTTAGCCATGTGGTGTTTTTTTCCTCTGAATCTATCTATCTTCCAAATCACATACATGCAATAAATATAATTTACTTGCCAAATCTGTCTTAGGTAGTCCTTGTAATTTTCTTTCACAACAGACTAACCTGAAGCTGAAATTTCCCGATGGGTCCATGCTTTCACAAGCACACTTGGAAAATAAACTACTGAAATTCTCTTGATTATTGCTTTCCCAGACACCCAACAACTTCATCTGTAATTGAAAATGTGAAAATCAGGCAATTTATTCAATGGTATAGCTCCAAATGTGAAAGGCCAGGCTGTCAACTTGCCTGTGGAAAGTTACCATCACATTCCATAGCAGGTAGCACTAGCTAGAAAATAGGCATATCCCAGAGTGATTTAATGGGAAAATCCCACGTGGGTTGAGCCTTAGAGACAACTCCTGCTCCTAGGCAGGATGATGCCCTGCTGTCCTGAGACAGGGACCATCATGGCTCTTTGAAAATGACACGGTCCTTATGTGTGTGCCATCAGTGCAGAGGTGACGCCGCACACAGAGCTCCCGGGATGACATCGCAATACCAGGACATTGCAACATGACGCGGGGAGGATTTGATTGTCTTGCTGGAACTCATTACCAAGTTCCTGCCTCCAAGAACAGGAATGACATGAATATGGCCTTTGGATGTCCCAGCAATGAGTCACTTAGAAATGGGTGATGGCTGGTTCACAGGTTTGAGGACGAGGCCCTGAAAACCGGCAAAAGTGCCATGTACTGGCCTTTTACAATTCCTCTGGGTAACAACTGCTCCTGTGCCTCCAGCCTGCTTTTTCTCCCTCTATGCCATCACAGACTCAAGCAGCACCATGCTCTAGTTGCAATGGTCCAGCTGGGATAGAAGATGAGCGCTGGAAATCATCCCAGTATGGTCTGGCTGCTGCCTGAGGTTCATGGATACAGCATGTTATCAGAGATATCCAGCACTCCTTTAATTTTCACCTACTGCTGTTAGCAGGAAGAGCAAACGTGACTGAACTTGTCGTAAATTGAAGTGACCTACCTGTTAGTAAGGCTAGTTCTGTGATAAAAATGGCATTATGCCCTGAAAATCCATTGTGTTGTATGATTTAAATTCATGGTGCCTTGGTTCATAAAGGCTGTCGAGCCATTGCCACTAATCCTTCTGATATTTTCTGCCAGCTCATACAGTGTCTCTGATGCTTCATGCAATGGATCACAGTAAATAATTTTCCAAGCTGTGCTGTTGCACCAATTGAGACACACAGTTTTGGGGAAGCCACTCGGATGCTTTCATTCCTTTTCCAGTCCTGGCCTGTTCTTCCCACCTTCGCTGCGCAGCTTTTGCACCATCTCCTCAGTTATTTCATCACCAGGGTCCTAGAATCAGATTATAAAATGGACTCCCTCAAAAAAAGAAGAATCACTCTAAAAGCAAAATGACCAGCACTGAAATGGAAGTAACCTGTCTGCAATGACAAGCACCTCAGAAATCTCAGACCGTCTTATTCCTAGGTCTCAAAGTCAGCCCCAAAATCCTCCTCTGAAAATCCACTGTGACCGCCTATTAAGGAGAACCACTGTTCCTTTCTGGGTTAATATGTCAAAAACATAATGAAACAGTACAATAGCTGTAGATCGGGAACTTTCTTTGATTCAGAAAAGAAATAACGACAGGCAAAAAATAAAGGAGGACTCGGAGGAACTCGCAATGGTGCAACAAAACGTCCCTTAATATTCTGATTCAAGAATAAAATGTGATTTTTTGGTATCTTCGGAAGGGAGGCGATTAGTTGTCTGAACTTCTGCCACTTGGCTTATGCTTCTTGCTGTCAAAAAAATCACATAAACACTAAAAATATGTGTTTAAAAATCAAATTACTTTGCTATTATGCCTTCTGCTTCACACACATGCTTTTCATCTGAAATTTTTCTTGGTAAATGATTACCATGATGTTTGGCATTTCCTTTTGGAATGGGTTGTGAAAAGGAGAGGACATGCAGTGGCTTATACAGAATTACAAGCATTATTTTCAGAATGCTCTGGAATGAGTTCGGGCCATGACACACAACTTTGTAAACAGGGTTCACAAAACACCCAATCCAGAAGGTACATGACAAAAAATTCTGCTGTGACAGAAAGCTTTGGACAGGATCTGACTGTCCACCATGGCAAGATTGTTTGCACCAGAGCAACAAAAAATACAGCAGCTTTTTCATTCCGAGAGTATATTTCAGGGCTTTGAAGGTCGATAAATGGAGCCTATCTTGAAAGTGGACATAAAAGACAAAAAATTTCAACAAGGTTGCACAAACACACACCAGAACTCATTTTCTGCTTCCTATCCAATTCTGTACCTTAAAACTGGAGCTTTATTACTTAAAGTTTATAGTAAGAAGGGCTGCAAGTTCAAGTGTGATGTGTAGCTATTCCCTTTCCCACATCTCTATAATGTACTTGAGCAACTTGTGTGAAAGGTGAACGGTGACGTTCAAGTCAACAAATGAACATCCTGCTCATTTTGCAACATCAACTGGAAGGAAATTCTTTTCAAACTGCAGTTTAGTAACTGTTCTTTGATCAAAACCACAGTCACATCACTCTCACTAAAGCGCAAACCAAATCGTTATGTACTAATAATTATGCACCACCACTGTTACAGACCTGGTAATTGCTGTTTCAGACACTATTGCCTGGAAACTGCTTGTGTCCCAGCTGAAGGAGCTTCCTAGGTGTGCTACGCTCCTGCAGACTTTTGTCACTCATCACATTCCATGTGAAATCAGTATCAAAGGTGCGCTCAACTCAAGAGTAACGATAAAGCTCCTGTGCAGCAGGAGAGTTGGAGCCTCCCTGTCAATGTGCTGTGAAAGTCTGCCTGGGTCTGGTGGAACAGAACTGGGCCAAATGCCCCAAGCAGAAGAGTAAAATTAGAATACATGGGGAAAATCTTGTCAGGAGAGAATCATTAGGACCTCATATAAGCCAAAAAGTAGATGAAACATGAAGTCTAACCAAGAAGAAATGCTCCTCGGTGTCATGCATTTCATATTTACTTTCTGACAGTCTGTGAGAAACTCTTCTGGAGAACTCACCTGACTGATCTTACTGAGCAAGGAGTTTCTGTCCTCTAAGCTCCAAAAATCATGGGAATTTTGCAGGAGAAATATCCTTTGGAGAATATGTGTGATTGATGGGATGAACCTCATGAAAGGCTGGCAGCTGGCGTGAAGTCACACATGCCACTTCAGAAATGAAAATGATAGAACAGTGACTGGCATCAAAGCTCATAATGACTCTCAGCAGTTTCCAAGCTCTCTGGTGGTTATTGCACTTTAGAGGAATGGGGAAGGGATATGGTTTTCTGTGGGTGATTAAACATTCGGCTCCATGCCCTGTGCTCATAATGGATAGTTTCCTGATTAACTGCACTGGGATTGGATACCTCAGCTTGTTGGACCTAACAAACAGGTATTGTCAGACCTTCGGGAAAAAGGTGCTGGGGAAAATCACACTCCCTGTTGTAGGTTTATATCCGTGATCTACATTAAATATTCAGATGTGTTAGTCTGGTATCGGCCACTAATGTTCTGTGTCACACAGCAAGGCTGTGTTGTCCTTCTGTTAAATGTCCCTTATGTTAAATAGAATTGTGCCAACTCCTGGGTTCTAATTACATTACTCCCTATAAGAGGAAATTAGCTGTGTGCTGGAAGCAGGAGAAACAGTGACATACAAGAGTAACTTCCACATTTCATTGAATCCAAACGACAAATACTTTTCCTCAAAGGAAGAGGAGAATATGCCTTTAATGCAAAGAGGATCCAAGCCCAGAAATAACTAACACCGAGCCCTAATACTGGGGAGAAGGTAGGGTGGGAACGGCAGAAGGAGAGTAGAACTTTTCAAAGTCCAGAATACACCTTAGGAATTGCTAAAGGTATTGCAGTTCAAACACCTTGCAGTTGTAACTGTGACTGTCCAAGCCTGCTCAGATCTCAGTTGTTGGTGGTTTGGTAAACATCAGGCCCAGAGACATAAGTCAGTCACAGAGAGATAGGATCTACC